>NC_057397.1:13447142-13751578 GCF_019320065.1 Cervus canadensis | reverse complement strand
GGGTAAGCTGTCTGAAGTAGGTTTTATTCTCCCCATTTCACAGATGAGGACACTGAGACTTAGAGAAACAGAGGCTGTTGACTGTTTTCATATTTTCTTTAAGTTACAATGAAGACAAGTAAGGCTGCCTTAAGAGACTCATATTTCAAGATTGGGTGGGCTAATGTGTATGTTACTAGCTGAGAAAATACTGGCTCTTTTAAAGCTTAGTGAGACCCACGTGGGTTGTTGGAAGAAGAAGGGAATTAGCTGAAACTGTTGGAGAAGGGTAAGCCGACTTTGGCTAATGTTTAAAATTGAGACGTTTTTCTCCCCAGAATATAGTGTCCCCTCCCAAGGTGTTTTGGGTGTGTCTTGTTAGCACTTTGAGCTTTTGTTTTAAAAAAAGTCTACAGAGTTGGTGAAAGCCTTATTTGCAGTGGTTGATTCATTAAAAAAAAACTTCAGATGTGTTGCGCTCAGGGCTTTTCCTTCTGCCTGTGTTTTCATTCATATCACTTCCACCTCGGAAAGTATGTGTTCCGCACCTGTTTCATTTCAGAGCTTAAACATCCTTCCACTTAACTGTGCATTTTATGCAATGCTAAGTACTTGAAACCAAGCCACATGGTTGTGCTTCTGGAACTATTTTCCGTTTCAGACTTGCTATTTATTGACAATGAAAGGTGAATAATTTATCTTTTCGCTGAATTTAGTTGTCTGTACTTTAATCTGCCCTTTGGAAAAAAGTCACATTCTATGTATTCTCATTCTCAATAACTACAGTTGTAAGGAAGAGGGGAAAAAAGATCTGTCCACCAGTGAGCCAGTTCTTTTGTTTAACATCTGGGACTGATACTTTTTTAAAAATTTTCTTTTTGAAGGCACAGATGATTTGTTTAAATTAATAGATTTAACCTGTTTACTAGATACAAAATCAATATGCAAAAATCAAGTTGAATTTCTATATTCCAGCAAACAATAGAAAATTAAATTTTAAGATCATTTTAAATAATATCCAAAATATAACATTTATGGGAATAACCATAATGAAATAGGGCAATCTTTCATGGAAATATGCTCGTAAATTTATGGAATGCGTGACTGATACTTTCTGAACTCTTTTCTGCTTGCCTCTCTTCCTTTTATCCGTGTCCATGTTGTTGATAAAATTAGAACTCATCTTCCAGTGGGGAAAACTCTGCTACAGGATAAAGCTTCTTGATTCATTTATTGGGGCCGTTTGAGCCAAGGGAAATTACAAAAACGAAGGGATTTTAAAGTTCTGCCACCAATCCAGTTGTCCACCTGGCTGTCCTTCTTTCTGTCTGTCCCTCCCTCCCTCCCTCCCTCCCTCCCTCTTCAGTGCTTTCTACTCTGAAGCATGTTGCCAGGCTCCGAGGGGGAAAAGTACACAGGCAGAGAAGGAGCTCATGTTTATTGAGCATTTCTATGTTCCAAGGCCAGGGCTGGATGCTTTCCATCTATTCTTACTGAATTTTTGCAGCAGCTGCAAGAGAGACACTTTTAACCACTTGTTGGGGGGCTCAGAGAGGTCCTGGGACTTGCTAAGGTCATGGTTCTTTGGACCCGTGTCTGTTGGGTCTCATTTTTCCTGCTCTAGTACTGTTCTGCTTTCTGATGGAATCGCCTGGTGTTGGTCCCATGGTGCTTACAGGTGTGTGTGACAGCCCCTGTCTTCACTGGCCTCCAGTGGGCCGGCTGGCCAGAGATGCTGCCCTCTGTCCCTCCCCGTGGTCCATGGTGGGGTTGTGATTTGCCCCTTCTCTTTGCCCGACCTCATCTGCTTCCTCCAGACCAATTCTCTGCTTCCTGCTTAGTTGTGCTCTATCCCCCAAAGTTCTTGCTTTTTGTAATTATATCATTGAATGAAATATATTAACAGACACAATCTTGAATGTGAAGAGAACTTGTTTTTCTGAAAACTCCATTGTGTGTTTTGGAAAGACTTGAAAAACAACTTATTAAAAAAAAAAAAAATCCTGGTGTTTTAGATGTGGTTGAGCTGCATTGGTATAAATTAAGAGGGGGCATGGTGGTGGTTAAAATCTAGAAGGATTCTTCTCTTTTCAAGTAGTCTGACTCTCCTTAAAGGAACCTGAAATCAGACATTGCAGGGCGTGGTTTTTTTGCTAGAAAGATCACAGACCTCCCGTTCAGCTGATCCATACTCGAAAGGAAAGACCTTTGCCCTTTATCACAAAATTGAGGAATGAATGTTTTAAGTCAAAGTAAATTATTTAAGGGGTGTATATATAGTTTCTGAGTCCTTCCCTGCTCTGAATTCTTAAAGTAATCAAGCAGCCATCTCATCAGACAGGACAGTTTTTCCACTGACCTAGAGTGGCTGCATTACCTCGCATCACTTCTGGTTGATTGGTGGGGAATAGGCGTGAGTGGTGAAAGAACAGTGACGGGGCTGCCTGGGAGTCTAGAGAGCAGAGTTCTTACCCGGTGTGACCAGTGGTAAGACCTAAGGGAAACCACTCAGTTTCCTCATCTGTAAAATGGGATGAACAGTTCTTGTCCAGCACTGCAGTTAAGGAGCATCCAGCTAGTCAATGGTATATGTGAAAGTGTCTTTTCATATAGTGTTAAAAAAAAAGTTAGGCTCTCAGTGGTGTCTGACTCTTTGTGCGACCCCATGGACTGTAGCCTGCCAGGCTCCTCTGTTCATGGGATTTCCCAGGCAAGAATACTTGAGTGGGTTGTCATTCCCTTCAGGGGACCTTCCTGACCCAGGGATCGAGCCCGCATCTCCTGCACTGCAGGCAGATTCTTTACCATCTGAACCACCAGGGAAGCCCTTTCACATAGCAGATGCTCGTAAACATGATAGGCTTATTGTATTTCTCTGTCTTTATAATGTTTATGTTATTCACTATTATGTTTATCAGTTTTGAGGGGAAGAAGTTTAGCAGAAATCTGATTCAGTTAGGCTTCCCAGATCCCAAGTTTATGAACATTTAGACATGATGGTCCTAACGCTACATAGAAAAGAAGTTTACAGGGCAAGTGAATACTATCAAAGATTGTCTATTTAACAGCATCTGTTCTTATGGCACTTTGGAGAAGTTTATTTACACAGTTTCATTGTGAGAATTTTACATCTTCATTAAAACAGGTTTCTAGGATTTCTGCTTGCCAACACCTTTTAACCTCGCTCATTTCTATATATACATTTGAAAAATGAAGTGTTTTTTTTTGTTGTTGTTGTAAATGTATGATTCATGTTGTTGTATAGCAGAAACTAACACAACTTCATAAAGCAATTATACTCAAAGATTTTAAAAATGGGTAGTTAACACACCTATTTGTATTGCCAGTTCAGCTTTTTGATGGATTCAAAGTGGCCTTCTCAGTTAATTAAAATTCTTTACCTCGTGGGGGCTGTTTCTGTGTTTCGAAAATGATATTTATCATTTGTTTGCTTTTAACATTAAAGCAATAATTACTAGTGATTAAGAAAAGCATCATTGCCTCTCCTACTCATTCTTTGGTGGCCTCAGGGTCCTCGTCACCCTCCTGATTGAAGTGGCAGGAAATAACGTCTATGAGGGGTGTTAATCTAGAAACTCCGAGGTTATTATGAGGGAGGCGTTTGGGGGAATTTCAGCTTCACGCTTGAACGGTGGTGATTAGCTCTGTGGTTTGGGTGCTCTCAGAGCTCCAGGGAGACCAGAACTGCCCTGAGGATGTGGGGACAGCAGGTGTCTGTTTATCCCATCACGGACCCTGCGGTTTCCTGACAGTGCTCCAAAGGGCACGGATCTCCGCCAGGGAAGGAACTTTGGAAATGGAATGTCCGAGTGTGATCTTTTTTCCTGTTTCAGACAGGACTCTTCTCCTTCCAAGCTTGTTTTTGGATGACTGGGGCTTCCTTTGAAGCTCGGTTCAGTAACATTACTGAGTGCTACAGTGGGGCCAGTTTGGGGTTGTGGATTTGATCACAAACACTTGCATGCAGCTTCTTAACTGTCTTCTCCATTGATAGAGGGGTAGCAGTATTCAAGCTTTAAACCTTTTGTAGTCATGACATTTGAACTTTCCTTGGATTTTTCTAAGGTTAAAATATATATATATGATTAACATCTTTTTTAGATTTATAGTCAAAGGCTACATTCTCTGACTTAAAGGATGATAACCATAAAGCAGTCACTGTCTTCTGCCATAAAAATATACAGGAATCACAGTTTCATGAGAGACCTTGTTGGGGAAGTTTCTCAGGCGATTTTTATTATGCGCAGTAAGACTTGGGAAGGACCATCCTAACTCCCAACTGAAATTAATCTAACTTCTCTGTAAACTCCCAAACCTGTTTTACCTCCTTAATTTATCTAACTTGTGTCTTCAGTCTTCTATGAGAGCAGACTTTCTTTGAGGGCAAGTTCAGGCTGACTTGATTTCATGTTCCCATAGCAGCTTTCACACCTGGGCTCGGTAGGTATTTGTATGAAATGAATGAATGAACAAGTGCTTGCATCCGCAATGTAGCTATTGAAACCCAGCCCTTTAAACTTTTAGAGGCAGATCACCCCTTCACTTAAAGATTCATCGGGAGAACGCTGCTTTGGGTGAAGACTCTGAGGCCCAAATGTGATGCAGAAATTCCATTCCTGCCAGGATGTGAATGGAAATGACCACCTGTTTCCTGCAGGGCCCAGTGTGAAACAGCAGCTGGGCTAAGGCCAAGGGTTTGCAAATGCTCTAACCCCCTCGTGCCTGCAGTTCGACAAGTGTTCAGTGCTCATCTTCCGGTACCAAATTCCTCCCGCCCCATCCCACCAGCTCATTCACATTAGAGCCCTGTCCTCTGCTGCTGTCTCAGAAGAACTGCTTCCTTGGGCTTTTATCCACCCACTCCAGCCCTCTCGGACATCTTAGCCCTGTACATTCCTCATTTGGGATTGCCTGTTAGTGTACATATCTTCTATTGTCACCATCCTAAACCTCTCCTGATTCTATTTGCTTCTCTAGTTAACCATCCCATTTCCCTGTTCTATTGCATTTCACAGGATATATCCTTGGGAGGCATTAAATTAATACATTCATTTAAAAATCTAACCACCTAAAAAAAAAAAAAATCTAACCACCTTAATCTGAACTCTGTTTTGAGGGAGCAAGATGACTCCTTAGAAAAGCAGAAACAAATGTACTTGCTTCAGAGTAGACAGTCCTGAGCCTGGTGCTTACTTTTGTAGCAGGACCATGGTTTCCTGGTCTTTGGGGTAAATGTCTAATTCTCTAGCTTGTAGTGATATCAGAGCAGGGGACCATGTAAGGTACAGGGGACACAGCAGAAGATTAAAACATCCTTCCCGATGGGGGAAGGGATAATTAGGGAGTTTGGGATCAACATGTACACCTGCTGTGTTTAAAATGGACAGCCAGCAAGGATCTACTGTACGCATAGGGAAGTCTGCTCAGTGCTATGTGGCAGCCTGGATGGGAGGGGAGTTTGGGAGAGAAGGGATACAAGTATACACATGGCTGAGCCCCTTTGCTTTCCACCTGAAACTGCCACAACATTGTTAATCAGCTATACTCCAGTATAAAATAAAAAGTTAAAAGATGAATAAAAGATCCTTCCTTAGCCATTTCCATGCACACCAGAGCAAAGTCTCATCTTAGTTTCAAGTTTTATACCTGTGAATTTTTAAATGATGTAAACAAGTCCTGAAAGGTACAAGATCAATAGAGTCAGTTGCCATTGGCAAATACTGCCCACAGCAAATGCTGACCGTTGGGTCCCCTAAAGAGGCTCTGAGGCCATCACACAGCTCAGGATGGGTCAAGGAGTCCCACATGCCAAGATGTGAAGCAGTCGCCTCTCCAAAGCGCCTCCGCGAGGGTGCTGGTGTTCAGAGGGGTTGGTTGTGCAGGAATCCTCGGAGACTCTCCATCTGCGAGCTCTGAGTGACAGCCGGGTGTGCGTTTCCTCAGCAAGGATCATGAGGACTCAGTGATCACAGCTAAAGGAGCAGGGAGGGCTCTCAGGCAAATAAAGCTTAATTTGTCATAGCTGTCAGAATGATCGTGTCACCCTGGCTGCCCTCTGGAAAACTTTTTGGAGGTAAGCTCCCTGAGTTAATAACCTTTGTGACTGTTTCCTTGCATTTGGAGTCTCAAAACATGTTTAATAAAAAAAAGAAAGAAATCTCTCTAGCATAATTCCACAGTGATCAGAGAACAGACTCTGTATGATTTCAGTACCTTTAGACCATGACATTTTTGTACCTTGTTTTATGTCCCTGGATATGTTCCAGTGTCTCCTAGTTTATAGTCTATGGGAACTTGAATAGAATTTGTATCCTACTGTTAGGTGAAGATCTTATAAATCTTAATTATGTTGAATTGGTTCACAGCGCTTTTCAGATCTACTGTATACTCCTTCTTCTCTGTATATTCATTCTATTAATTTTTGAGAGTTTGATATTGAGACTCCAACTAAAAACTTAATTAATCTACTTAAAAATTGTAATATATAGTGGAACTATATATTATTGTTATATATAGTAAAGAAGACAGAACGCCAAAGAATTGATGCCTTCCAACTGTGGTGCTGGAGAAGACTCCTGAAAGTCCCTTGGACAGCAAGATCAAACCAGTCAATCTTAAGGGAGATCAACCCTGAATTATTCACTGGAAAGACAGATGCTGAAGCTGAAGCTCCAGTATTTTGGTCATCTGATGCAAACAGATGACTCATTGTAAAGGTCCCTGATGCTGGGAAAGATTTGAGGGCAGAAGGAGAAGAGGGTGTCAGAGGATGAGATGGCTGGACGGCATCACTGATGGAATGAACATGAACTTGGGCAAACTCCGGGAGATGGTGAGGGACAGGGAGGCCTGGCGTGCTGCAGTCCGTGGGGTTGCAAAGAGTTGGACACGACTGGGCAACTGAACAACAACAACAACATAATATAGTAGTCATATGTAACTATTCTGTATTTTCCAAGTCTCTGGTAAATGTGTTATACTTTCATAATTTAAAAAATTAAAAAAGAGGGGAAAAAAGAAATCTGGCAGTAACTGCAGATAAACCCAGGAACCTGTGTCTGAGGCCGCTTTGGGTGCTGTTCATAGCCCAAGAGGCCCGGCAAACAGACCCTCTCACCTTTGTGTTCAGGGCCTTCCTCGGAGACTTTTTCAATACTTGGTGTATGCATAGGGCATTTTATTCAATATTTGGCCTAAGTGAGAATGTTTAGACAAGATAAACTTTCTCATTATTTTGTTTAGCAACCAGGTGGAAGACATGATAGCAATCGAACAAAAGTGAAATCAGGATCATAAAATAAGTGGAGTCCACCTCGAATTAGGGCTATTCCGGTACAGACGGTAACAGCTCAGGACATCCACGCAAGAGCAGTGATTGAGCACTCACTGTCTCCTGGGTCTTGCATTGCTTTGGAAGGTGTAGAGATGAGTAAACCACTCTTTCCAGCCTCAAGCAGCTTAGCATGGCAGACGGGGGCTAACCCACAGTAGGTGATGGTGATAAGGACTTTGCTCCGGCTGGAGGGAGGTGGGGGATTTTTAAAGGAACAGAGGCGTTAGGGCCTTTGGCTGGGCTATGTCAAGCGTTACACTTTTCTCTATTTATATGTAAATTTATAGCTGAGCTTTTTAGAAGAGAAGCCCCAGGTCTTCCAAAACATTGGGACCCATAGCCATGTTCCTGGGTTGTTAAAACCAAACTGGACAGCCAACCACCACCACCAGCTGACCCCGGATCTGTTTTGTCTCAGGCCACTCCAGAAGGCTGGGAGTGGGTGGATGGACAGTGATGGAGCCTCAGCTTAACTGCGTTTGGCTTTGAGGAGCCCTGAGTCTTATTCTGTCAGCACGTGGGCCTGGGTAGGCAGGATCAACAGAGACGAGAGTAGTGCTGAAAATGGTTTGAGTTGTGGAGAGACAGACGCTGGTAGACCGGGGGGCTCTGGGCGTGGCGTGCACAGGATGGAGCCAGGGACATGTTGGGACACAGATGGGGTGAGTGAGGGGCGGGGTGGAGGTGACCAGGACTCGAGACCAGGTGCCTGGCGAGGTTCAGAGGAAAAGCAGAGCTGTGAGCGGGGTCATGTCCGCTACCTGGAAGAGACTCTGACCGGCACAGGTTGTCTACCTGTTGTGTAGACAGCCTTAATTTCATATGTGCCTTTGGTAGCTCAGTGGTAAAGACAGCCTGCCCATGCAGGAGATGTAGACAACGTGGGTTCGATCCCTGCATCGGGAAGACCCCGTGGAGGAGGAAATGGCAACTCACTCCAGTATTCTTGCCTGGAAAAGTCCATGGACAGAGGAGCCTGGCAGACTATAGTCCGTGGGGTTGCAGAGTTGGACGTGACTGAGCTTGCATGTATTTGGTGTCCCAAAGGTCGTCCCTGTTGTGAAATCAGTGTGTGGTGTTTGCTGGCTCTGAAAGTAAAGGACATTTTGTGTCAGTGAGGAGATTCATGGGTCAAGGTAGTGACTGTTGGCCTGTGCTGTCCTCACGGCCCCCGGCTGAGGCCGCTCGCCTGGAATCAGAGTCCGAAAGAGCCAGCCTCTCCAATCCCCTGGCTTCCTTGCTTTGGACCTCAGTGCTAGCGTGCGAGGTGCTTTAGGCTCGGAAACAAAGCCTCGGGGTCCTGGCTGATGAGATGCCTGGTGCCCCCGCCATTGGTCACTATTTGCCTTTTCTTATACAAATGGATCTTTGGCTTCAAGTGTGGTTGGCAGCTTATCTAGGTGATAATGCTGTGAAAATTGTGTATTTAAGAGCACAGTGGTGAGTGGCAGGACACTGCAGCCTACCAGGCAGGTTCTAGAGTGCCATGTCTAGAAGTTTCCAGAAGGATGGAAGCAATGAGAGGCGGTATCTGCTAACTTGGGTTCTACCTTTAAATGTTGGCAATAGCAGAGCCCACTGCTGTTTTTGGGAGGTGGGGGTAAGGATTTTGTGCTAAGTGCTTTACATGCATTATTTTGTCTACTTCTTACAACTGCCCTATAAATAAGTCCTGCTTTTACAGATGAGAGTAAGCAGGCCTGTTGGGCTACGTAGCTTGCTCCAGGCCACATGACCCGTGAGTGGTGTTACTGGAATTGGAACCCAGATGTTTCTGACCCCAAAGCCTGTGCACTAGACTAGCACATTTCAAACATGAAAGTACCTATGAATTACCAAGAGTCTTGGTGGGATGCAGGCTGTGATGTAGGAGGTCTGGAGCACGTGGCTCCCAGGTCTTCCTGCTGGTCTGTGGGTCCCCTTGTATATAGCAAGGGTCTACACCACCTGGTATGTGGCTGGATTTCCTTGATTCTCACTTCCACTCTTTGTAACCCAAGGACATCAAGTCTTATTTGCTCCTCATTCCTTAGAATTGCAGAGAGAAATCATGTAAATCTTTGAAAATCAAAAAAAAAAGAAAAATACCAGGGGCATCCTTCATCCTCTTCTCCTTCCAGTCTTTTCTCCTCCTCTTCCTCCAGGTCTGTGCTCTGCTCATCCTCCAGCCCCACGTCACCTTTCATCCCCGTGTGAATGACACCATCTCTGTAAGGGGGATCTGCTTGTCTGTCTGTGGCTCTGTTGATGTGTGTAATATGCTTTTAAAAAGCTCACAGTTAAAATGAAGACTTACAGATGCTCGCAGAGGGAATTTTAGTTGTTCGGATGATTCACTTAGGGAAACCCTTCATTCTTCCAGGGTGTGGGGGAGACCTTGCACTGCGCTGTCAGAGAAGAGAGCGTCTCTTGGGGCAGGCTCTCTGTGGGTTGGGATGGAAACAGTGCCCGCCCAACCTCCATCAGGACAGGAGGCTATGTAATGCTGGAGGTGCTGTGTCTGTCTCAGCGACTGGGAGTGTAGGCACTTGGGGTCTGTTCTGGGGAGGAGCTTACACAAAATCCATCTGTAGTGTAGCTCAGTGGTCAGATCTTGGGTGTCGGAGTCAGGTGCCCTGCGAGCTCAGTACCCAGCTCGCACATTCCTTAGCTGTGTCACTTTAAGTGACATAGTTGCCCTGAATCTCAGTTTCCTCATCTGTCAAATGGGCATGATAATAGTACCTCCTCGCGGGGTTGCTGGAAGAACAAAAATAAATTAACATGTATATAAAGCTTACACCTTGACCTGGCTCTTGAGCACTTCATATATGTTAGCTCCCATTGCCCTGTTTGCCTCGTGGATTATCTTGGTGGATAAAACTTTCCTGTAGATAGTCCAGGATGACACAAAATCTACGTGTGTTCCTTCCAGAGGGTGCCATGGCATGATGGGGCGTGAAGTACAGACTTTGGAGCTAGACGCTGTTTGGATTTGAATCCTACATTGACCCACACACAGCAGCTTTCTCTTAGCCTCAGTCCTCACCTTTAAAAATGGGATGGGTGGGTAACTTAACACTTGTTTCAGAGGGTTGCCATAAGCAAGGATTAGATGCAATTATATCAGGTGCTTCTTGCAGTTTCTGGCCCATCGTAGGCATGCGATCTTAGGAATCTATTAGGCAACTAACAGAATGCCTGTAACTTGGATGTTCTGTAAATTGTTTTTGTCAGTGGGGAAAGAACCCCCGTTGGGGTTGATTGCCTTTGCCATCAGCATCCTCAAATAAGTAATAATCCCCAAATAAATTCCTGGTGCAGGACAGTGGACTTGAACGTGTGAGCCCTGTCTTCTCCAGGTTCTGCCATCATGTCTTCTTGCCCTTTTCTGGAGCACCTGCTGTGGGGGCTTGTGGGCATGGAGGCAGGGGTCCTGCTGGGCTCACCCATGGTCCATCTTCCTTGGGTGAGCTGTGGGAGCCCGCCTGCTAATCAGGGTCATAAATGCCAGCCCAGGGCTGGCTGAGCATCCTGAGGCTGGTTTGTGTCACTGGATTTAGTGTCCTGTGGTGGTGGTTTAATTGGAAGAGATAATTGGCGTGCGCGGTGTTCTGGGGAGCACGACCGGGGAGTGAGAAGGCAGGGGTGGGAAGCTGGTGGAGCTCAGGCTCGCTCCTGTGATGGGAAAAACGCCTCCTCCCCCGCCAAGCTTGTAGCCTCTTCCCTTTCTAGTAGCCTCTGCTCCTTCTAGTGGCCTCCTTTGCATCTTGCATCACAGCTAGTATTCTGTCCATTGGGTAGTTCTGTCTGTAGCAAATGGTGATTTTTTTTTTTTCTTCTGCTTGAATGCAGTCCATGTGGCTCCCCAGTGCTTCCTTTCCTGGGTCCCTATGGCCGGAGGAAGTTCACATACTCAGGCTGGCCTCTCACCTCCCTACCTGACCCACTGGGTGGTCCCTCAGGGACCCACAGCACTGCTTGGGCTCTGACCCATCCTGTCCCCTCCGTGACTTCTTTCTGGCACCTTCCTGCCTTCCTGGTCCTGGGTCCCCTCTCCTCGTCTGCAGCTGTGTTGTAGAGGAGGAGCTGAAGCTGGGGATTTGGTTCCTGACAGCCCCCATTTGAATCCTGGCCCCAACACATTCTCCGCTTGTGATGTTGAGTAAGTGACACAACCTCTGTGAGACTTGGTCTCCTCTTAACAAGTCGAGGTGTCTGCTGTGTGGGCTTGTGTGGAAGGGGAAGTGTTGAGTGCCCAGGGCATGCAGTGGTGCTCAGAAGTGTTGGCTGATGCAATGATTGGCCTCCAACCTCTCCCTGATCTTCAAGTCTCATCCTTTGAGCACTCACTTAAATAGCCTAATGGAGCAACCAGTTCTAGATAGTTTACAAGGACTCCAGATCTTCAGACAGCCCCAAGGCACCATGAAGACACCATCAGAGATGCCAGGGAGCTGGAGATGATAAACACAGCCTCGGGTATTCTCTTGAGAACTGGGTGGTAGCTTCTTAAGGCCCTGGAAGGTTTTCTCTGCACCAACTTTGAGCGGCAAACAGGAATGTGGGGAGGACACCAGGAGTGGAGCAGCATCCCGTGAGAGGCTCCCTTCCCACCCGGGTGTGCAGGCTGACCAGGGGCCGCGAGCAGACTGCTGGCTCATGAGCCGCAGTAGCCGGGAGATGCCTCGGGAGACCTTTCTTAGCACCAGCCCCTGTGACGGTCACCGTGGAGATGCCATCCCTCCTTCCTTTCTCTCTTGTCTGCTGGAGCAGAGGCTGGGGCCATGCCCAAAGGAAGAAACCTGCAACTGGATAGCCCAGAGAGAACTTGCAGGACACTCTGATCTGTCTTCACTGAGCTTTGGTCAGTTCTAACCACCCTGCCCTGTGATCAGGTACATCTGATCACCTCTTTTTTTGAGGGCAGGCGGCGTGCCTCCCAGCAGACCCTGCCTCAGGGAGTGGAATCTCGCCGGATCCCCGTCTCCGCCTATGAACTCCTGCTCAGGCGGCTCAGGTCGCTCATTTCTGAACTTAAGGCTTCTCAGGGTCCTTTTGCCTGGGTCTGCTTGGACCATGGGATCGTTTTCTAGCTCAAGCATCATGGCAGAAAAGGCAGCTGAAAAGCTGTCTGTGGGCTGGACCAACCCAGCACTGTGCATGTAGAATGTTCTCTGGGAAAGAATCCAGGAAACATTAGAAACGCTCCGTGTGATGAGAAATCCTCCTCCTCCTGGGAGATTCATGCACCCCAACTTCCTCTCCCACAGCCCTTCTGATTGGGGTTGGTTTTGCTTTTGTCTGGTCCCTTCACCCGTTCTCATCTTCATCATCCTTGTGTGCGCAGTGTTGTGCTTAAGATGCCTGGCCCTGGAGTCGTCACACTTAGGCTTGAATCTCAGCCTCCCCCATCCTGTTCTCATCAGACTCTGCACAGTACCCTACGTGTAACGGCTGCTCATTTTGCTTACATCGAAGGTGCAGACTGTGGAAAATTGACCCTGTAAGCCCCCTGGAAGGTGTGAGGGGGCACTGGGGACATTGCCTGCATGTAATCCTGTCATCTGGATTTCTTGGATGGATACCCTGCCGTATATGAGGGTTTGCTCATGAAAATGGATGTGTAGCCTTCCTGTTCTGCCGCAGTGCCAGGGAGCCTGTTCATCAAGAAATTTAGAAAAAAGAAAAGAAACTCAATGTGTTTAAAGAAGACAGCATAGCTGCACTTGCAGCTGGGGCATTTGAGTGCCTTTCACAGTGGTTCTCAAAGCTGCGGTTTGTGTGTGTGTGTATTCAGGGTGTGGGGTCCCTTGACTGGCCTTCTCTCTCAGAGCCAAGACTGGGCTGTCTCTGGGGGTAGAGTTTGCCTCGCAAGCAGATGGTCTGCACCAGCTGAACCTGGCCCTGAAAGCCGCCTGTGTGGGGGAACTAAAAGTCTGTGTCTGAAAAGTACCGGTCTATCTCAAGTTTTGGGTTTTATGATTAGCCTTGAGTTCTCCACCACACACTCTTTTCCCTGGACTGGACCTCCTGCCTGTAAGAATGAGTCAGAATTATTGTGATAGGTTCAACTGCAAAGATTTGAAGGATCCTGCCCCTTGCCAAGAAACTCTTGCCCTGGTGGAGCTATTTGCATGGTTTTTCTTCGGTGTTCCCTAACTAGAATTGTAAAAGGCCCACTTTGCAGGCAAGCACCCTGAGGTTCAGAAAAAAATCCTTCCCAGGATGACGTACCTAGCAGGAGGCAGAACTAGGACGTGAGTCTGATTCTACCCGACAAAGAGGACAACCACTCACACATGTCTTCTCATTCACTCTTCTTTCTGGCTCCCAAGTCCTGCAAAGAAAGCCATTCCTTCCCCCGGCCCCCTGAAAAGGCATGATTTGCATATTTGGATCTGAAACACGCACACCCAAACTCCCGACAGGCTGGGGGCCTCATACCATTCCAGCCACTGAGGTTGGTAGCAGGGGACATGTGGCCACGTCGTTCACAGCATTCGTCTGTGAAACAAGCACAATGAGCTGAGAGCATCAGGAAATTGCCAGGCATTTGCCAGACATCTGCCATTTGTCACGTGGTGGGAAGGGAACAGCTCTGTGAGGGGGCTCATTCATTCTCGTGCTCACAGCTCCCCGCACTGGGCACATCCACCCCTTTGGGTCAGTCTCCAATCCCCTCCCGCCATCTGCTGGTTGATCTCCCTTTATCTGGACAGACATTTATTTCAGCGCCATCGACACACCTGGCATGATACAGGGCTGCTTGGCCCTCCCAGTGGCACCTGAGACTCAGCCAAACCAAACCACCGCCTCTTGATTTCCGCGTCTGTTCATGGAACTCCCAGTTGAGGTTGTCTGGACCGCAGACGTCAGACTTGCCTCTGATTCCCGGTCCTGCCTTGCTCACACTCTCTCGGCTTTCAAGGTGGACAGGTGCGGCTGCCTGAAGCCCTCTCATGCCCATCCCTTTCTTTTCTCTCTGTCACATCGCCCCCTGAGTCTGGACTGCCTTCGGTCCCCTCCTGTCTGAACTTTGGTCCCTGCCTCTCATCAGCCCTCCCACAGCCGGGACAGACTGGTCACCGCCCTGCCCTGCTCAGGAAAATGGCGCTCCCTTGGTGTCTGAACACAGCCTGTGGGTTTGGAGTTCTTCTGCAGCTCATGTTAAAGCCGTGTGTGTGGGCTCACCCCCCCACCCCCACCCCCCGCCCAACTCGGCAATCCGGTCCTTGGGAGCAGAGCTGCCTTGTTCTTCTTTGTCCTTCCAGGTCTTTGCACACCCATGAGCCTTCCCAGATTTGTGTGTGACGGCTGACTAGCATGTTTAAATGCAGACTTGGAGGAAATCTCTCCCCTTTGTTTTAAGCTGGTTTAGCCTGCAGTTAACAATTCACCTAGGGAAGCTATGGCTGGTGGCTTTTTTTTTTTTTTTTAATTTGTCTATGCTGGGTTTTAGTTGCAGCACACGGGATCTTCATTGCAGTGTGCAGGCTCTAGCTTCCTGACCAGGAACCGAACCTGGGCCCCTGCATTGAGAGCACAGAGTCTTAAGCACTGGGCCACTAGGGAAATCCCATGGTTGCTAGCTTTGATTAGCTGATAAGAGAGAGGGCGTTTTTTCCTGTGTTCTCAGGGAAGAGCAAGGTGGCAACATATTTTACAAGGTGTTTCTGTGTTTTAGATGTTCTTTATTTTTTTAAAGCCAAATGGTTAAATTGGATGGTCTATATTATAAGCTTCACTCTTTCTGGCCAGTTTGTTAATTCAACAGATATTCACTGTGCAGATGAGTGGTTTGGGGAGAAGGTCAGGGCACCAAACTTTTTTGATCTTTGGATTTATTTATGTTGGGGAAAAAGAAAGTATGGTGTTCACATTGCATTTTCTAATAATTTTAGCCTTTCAGTACTTGCTGCCTGTGAAGTTGATGGATCAGCACCTTAATGGAAATTATCTGGGGGAAATATGACAAGTTTAATTTATGCATGCAGTTTAGTCCCCTGTGTTCTTTGTAAGAAGGAAAATATTTGTGTGGGTTCTGATGACAACAAATGAAGTTAAACACTTTCAGTAGGGTAACCATACCCTGTGACAGCTACACTGAATAATGTGGGGAATCTCTTGTTATTGGATCCTTCGGATGAAACCCTCCTCTGGATTAGCTGTCACTAGACTGCTTCCTTTAATCCCCAGGACTTCATTCAGCCTCTGAAAGGGCCAATAAAGGCAAGTAGGTCGGCTTGTTGTTACTCATGTACAGGGGTGGGGTTGCTTGTACTCTGACCTTACTGTAGGGCCCCTCCCCTTATTTTCTGGCAACTCCAATCAGCGAGGGTCTTTTGAACTGAGAGACTCAGGCAGCTCATGGTAGCACATCCCCCGAGAGAAACAAAACCCAACCAAATCCTGAACCCCTACAGTTCAATGTCAAGCACCCCCTTGAGAATCCTCATGTGTCTCCAAGGGTTAAGGAGGATTCTTTGGGAAAAGCAATGGGGACTAGTCCATGAGAGGTCACTGCTTCTGCAAGACCGAAAGATGATGCTGCCGTGCTGGCCGTGTTCCCGCCCCCAGGACTGCCTCCCAGCTCTGGTTTAGAGCATCCCGCCCCCTCCCTTCCTGGGGCCGACCCTTCAGCCATGAGACCGTGACCAGCGAGAACACGGCCCCGCCATCAAGGGTGCCTCAAACAAAACCTAAGGCCATTAAATTTTTAATTAAACTATTTCACTGTTGGGGATATTGTGACTCATGTTGAAAATGAATCACCTACCTTTTTATCTAGCTCTTAAAAAATAGATCCCTGGTTAAACATTTAAAGGTCAGAGTCATGGTGATGGCAGTGGGGCCCGTGTTTTCTTTCCTTGTGGGTTTGGGTGTGGAATGGGAAGAAAGGGGCGGGTTTGAAGGAGGTGGTTTGTGAGGAGTTACCTTTCTGGTAAAGGGATTCCAGGTGATCAAGGTGGCTGTGCTTTTCCTATTTACTTTTCTTTTGCCTCCTCTTGTCTTGGTTCTCCGGAGGGATGCCAGGAAGGGGCTGGAATGTGGGCGAGGATGGCCTTTGAACTAGACCTCCGAGCTCAATAGGAGAAACCGTATTCCCCGTCCAGTCATTCTAGATAGTGTTTCATTTGCCCTGTCGGAGCTCCGTGAGGCATCAAAATCTCCATTGTTCAGCTTTTTAATTTAATTTTGTACTCAGGCAGAGAAGAGATGTTTGGAGATTCTCAGAGTGTTATTGCTGTGTGCACAAGGCCGCCGTTCCTGCCGCTGAAATGTCTGTCCTCACAGGGGTCTGTCCCTGGCATTATTACTCGGCTATAAAACTGGCTGACTTAATTAGTTTCAGTGAAAGTGAAAAATGAAAATGAAAGTGCTAGTTGCTCACTCATGTCCAACTCTTTGTGACCCCGAGGACTGCGACCTCTGTCCATGGGATTTACCAGGCAAGAAGATTGGAGTGGGTAGCTATTTTCTTCTCCAGGGGAATCTTCTCAAGCCAGGAATCGAACCTGGGTCTCCCGTGTTGCAGGTAGTTTCTTTACCATCTGAGCCACCAGGGAAGCCCTTAATAAGCTTTAGGTGACTCCTAAGAAGCTTTTCTTCCTGTTCTACATGATGGGAATTTCTGGGGAAGAAATTGAGGGCCTCAAAAGTGAAGGTGTGTGGTTGACATTGGGTTTTACGATGGTATAAGATCAGCTATGAAATATTTTGAGCTTCCATTGCCCGCCAAGATCTTGCTAGGCACCCTTGGGAGTTGGAGTTGATCTGATGACCTCTCAAGCGCCTTATCTAGACAAGTTGAGCAGAAGCTCTCCATTTTCTGATTGCCCCATGCCATTTTCCCAAAGACAAACTTCAAACTTTGCATATCAAGCCCTAACTCATAAGTTTCTTTGCATCTGATGGAGATGATAAGCAGCAAGAAAGTTGAAGCAGTGGAAAGCAAAGAAATCTGCTGTGGTTTGTGCACTGTTATTCTCTGGCCTGCAGTTGATGGCTCTTTGGGGAGAAATGTCCGCCAGGGTAACAGAGCATTAATGGTGTGTTGGGAGCAAAGCAGACACATGTTTCCTGCGTTATATGAATTCTGGGCCACATGACGAAGGATCTCTTCCAGTTCCAAGAGTCTAAACTCTGTGGTGTGTGTGTGCATGCTAAGTTGCTTCAGTTCTGTCCGACTCTTTGAAACCCTATGGACCATATTCTGCCAGGCTCCTCTGTCCATGGGATTGTCCAGGCAAGAATACTGGAGTGGGTAGCCAGGCCTTCCTCCAGGGACTCTTCCCGATCCAGGGGTCAAACCAGCGTGTCTTATATCTGCCGTATTGGCAGGCAGGTTCTTGACCACCCACCAGTGCCACCTGGGAAGTCCAAGTATTTAACCAGCTAGAGATGTCAAAAAAAGTCTTTTGAAACGAATCTGAAAAGATAAACCAAATCTATTTTGTATGAATATGTTTGCATTTCCATTGGCTTTAATGACATCTGTTACCCCACCCCATTTCTCAAGTGATTTCTTCCTTCACAACTTCTCAGCTTCTGTTATTCAGTAAGTACTGTTTTATTTTTTGTCCAACATATTTTTTTTTTAACTTTTTATTTGATTTGATTTTGGAGTAGCCAATTAACAATGTTGTGATCGTTTCAGATGAACAAGGCTAAGGGACTTGGCGATTCATATACGTGTATCCATTCTCCCCCAAACTCCCCTTCATCCAAGCTGCCACATAACACTGAGCAGAGCTCCAGGTGCTATGCAGTAGGACCTTGTTGGTTATCTGTTTTAAATGCAGCAACGTGTACATGTCCATCCCAGACTCCCTACCTTCCCCCTCCTCCCATCCTTTCCCCTCGATTCAGCAGGTGTCTTCTGAGTGTTGCTCATGCTGAGCGCTGTGCGGTGGACAGGAGCCCCGCCTGCAGGAAGCTTAGTCCTGGTGGAGGAGACGGAGTAAAGAAGCAGTGGCAGGATGCCGTGTGACAGGCTGTGATGGACACAGAGGTCAGGCCAGAGGGGGCCCCTTGCAGGCAGAGCTCCTGGAATGCTGCTCAGTCCTGGCGACACCCAGACGGGGTCACATGGGGGCACAGACACTGGTGAGAAGGGCAGAGTCCCAGCGTGTGCCGAGATGAGAGACAAGGGCTTAGGGAGGCCGGGGTGTTTGGAGGCTGCTAGGATGCCTGCTGTCTGGAGCGTGTGTGTTGGCAGTTTGTACCGATTGTGTGTGTGTGTGTGTGTGTGTGTGTGTTTTTCTGCAAAGATTCTCAGGTGCCAGTTTAAAAGAACATTCACAGCGATCTGCCTTTTTGTCTGTTGACTCGAATGGATGTCAACTCTATGTGATGCAGGTGAAATCCTCCTCCCGTGAATACTAATTACCTCTGATACTGAGTACAAGGAAATTTGCCATCAACCAACTTAGCAAACATCTGTCCAAACCATTTGGAGCAAAGCACAGCGTCTTTACATTTTCCAGCCGTCATAGCCCCGAATGTGATAAATCTGTTGCTGTGGAATGACTTTGAAGGTGTGCGGAAGTCCTTGTTAAGCCCGAGACGACATCACATCTGTTCCCTTTTACGCTGGTTCTTAGAACCGTATCTCAGCCTGCTTGTTGTTAGTTCATGCTTTGGGGGGTGGTTTCTTTTCCTTCTTTTTCCCTTGTGTCTGGAGAAGCCTCTTCTTCTTGCCCTTGTGTTTATGGTGCTGAGGGTGAGTGGGCTCCTGACTTCTGGAGACTCCTGGAGAACCAGGGCCATCAACCACAGAGCTGATCTGGGGAAGGCTGGGCAGGAAACCCTGTACTTGATGTCCCCTTGGGAAGGAAAGGAGTGGCCGTGGGCTCCTGCTCCTCCTTGCTGTCCTTCTGCCTGGTCACGACGCGTACAAGGCAGGTGTGGTTTCTGCAGGGTCACCAAGTCTGCTTTGCCAGCTGCCGAAGCATTTGTTTTGTCAACTGCAGATCACATAGGAAAAACTTGGCCCTCATCCTCTGTCCCGTTGACATCATCTTTGGAAACCTGTCTTGTGATAATGTGGAAAGATGCGGCGGTGGCTTCCTCTCCGCCTGGGTGAAGGCCAGAAACGTTTGAAGCAGAAGAGTGTGTTTTGAGTACTCGTCCGTTCGCTTGTGAAAAATTGGTTCAGCTGGGGGATGGCAAGTGGTTCTCTTCAGCTTCCCTTGAGCAGCCTGGCCAGCAGCCTTGGGGGCGTGGGGATTGCACTTAGAGAAGCAGTGAGTCTGATGGAAGGTGCCTGGGCTTTGGAGACAGAGGACCTGATCTGCAGGCCACCAGCTCCCTTGCATGTTAGCTGTGTGACCTGCGGCAGGTTACTCACCCTCTCTGTGTACAGGCAGCTTGAGAATGTTTTCAGGAAGTGTTAGATACCAGTCCATCGGGAAGGGATACTTTCACACAATACTTTGTGCAAGACTGAGAAAATATGCATAGCCCATGTAAAGAATCCCCCTTTCAAGAACAGAATTGGGGGCAGGATGAAGGATAAGGGCTAGGCCACCTTTTGGAATACCTGCAGCATCTATGCCTCGGGTTCCTCATCCATGATGGGAATAGTCATGCCCAGCACATAGTGTTGACATGAATATTAGAAATCTAGTACATTCATTGCCCAACACAAGATTGGTGGCCCAAGCAAGAACTGTAACCTGTGGTTGTAAATTTTGCCAACTGCTTTTATTATTATTATTATTTTTTAATCTCAGAAGTCTCTAAAGTTTGGGTGTGCTCTGGTTTTGAGTGGTAGAGTTGGTAAGTGGACTCTTGGAGGGTGACCGGAGCCTTGAGGTGGAGACCGGTGTCTACAGAGACCCCCTTTATGTCCCCACCCGCTGCGGCCACATATGGATCTCTTTTCTCCCTTGGAACAGCATTTTAAGCAACATTTTGCTGCTTAAAAAAAATTCCTTTTTTTGAAAATTTCTGGTTTGGGCAAGATCCCTTCTGAAGGACCAGATGGTTTTTCAAGGACCTTCTCACTTCCCCTCTGGTTTTCTCATTTCTGAAGAGTAGAAGAACTGAATTTTAGGTCTTTTATCATTGGCCAGGAAAATGAAGGTAAATGGGTTAAGGGGGTTAATAGCTTTGGGATCTAAATGTCTGCCCCACCCGACCTGAATGGGGACTGTCTGGGACCCCGCTGGCCCTCTGGTGGGTACCTGTTCTGCAAATGGGGGAGAGGTGTGGGGTCCCTGCCTCGTGGCGGCAGCTTCTGGTCGCCCAATGACTCTGCCAGTGGGCCGCGTGGCAGCCACATCAGCACCTCTTCCAGGAGGGAGGAAGCCCTCACTGGATACCCAGGCTGCCTACAAAGCATCTTTTTGCCACCAGCATTCTGGGAAGGAATCCTGGAAAGAACGTTAAGCACAGACTTTTAAGTCTGAGGTAGACAGACAGCCTGCCCTCACCCTGAGCCGAGAGCCTTTCCAGCTGTGGGTCTCCTGCTTACATAATCCTGATTGGAAAGACATTAGGATTTGCTACAGGCAGAGAGCCGCTGAAATGCTAGTCCTTAGGTGTGGATTTATGCCAGTTAATCTGATTGTTTGCTAATCAATCCCTGTTTTCCTAAAGGGGCTCAGAATCTGAAATGAAAAAGCAATCAAGATTGCAACAGCTCAATGCCTTACTGCTCAAGGGGTGAATTGAGAAAGAATTTAATTCTCTCCTGGATATTATCATCAGTAGCAATCACTTCAGACTCAAAAGGGAGTGTGTTAGAGGATTAGGGGTAGGGGGTGGGTGCTTACTGGATCCACTTATTCCATCTTCTTCCTTTCCAGTCCCTCTGTTCCATCATAAGATTAATATCTGTGATGAGCAGATGCCCATTTATGTATTTATCTAACGCTCCCTTGAGACCCTCCCAGGTGGCATGAGTGGTAAAGAACCTGCCTGCCAGTGCAGGAGACATAAGAGACGTGGGTTCGATCCCTGGGTCAGGAAGATCCTCTGGAGGAGGGCATGACAAGCCACTCCAGTATTCTTGGCTGGGGAATCTCATGAACAGAGGAGCCTGGCGGGCTATGTAGTTCATAGGGTTGCAAAGAGTCAGGCACAACTGAAGTGACTTAGCATGCATGCTCATGAAACCATGGACTCTTTGGTGAGGCATGGTCTTACTTGTTTTATACATCCCATCCACAGCGCCGGCAGGTGGGCAGGACGTACAGCATCTCGGTGGGCCAAGCCCACACAACAGAGCAATGCCGATGGGGTGTTTTTGCTGCCCGAGACCAAGCACACTTGCAGCAGTGGCGGCAGCAGCAGCACAGACCGAGAAGGTGCCTGAGCCCGTGTTCTCAGCCCCACCGGCTTCCCAGCCCACCCACAGGCACGGGAACGTCGCTCTATGTGCAGCTCACAGCCCCGGAAGCACGTGTTGCAGACTCAGGCCCAGGGCAGTGCAGAGCCTCTGACACAGTCACGGCAGAGTGTTGGCTTGTTCCTCTGTATGCTGAGCGTCTTCCTGTTGGGTCTGGTTGATCTGTGCCCGCAGCTGTAAAATAAATTGCATTCCTGTTTTGGTTGGAGGCAGATGTGGCCCAGAGTCGCGAAGACCTGAGGTTGTCACCTCTGGTGATGGCAGAGGAGAAAGTGGTCCTGGGGAGGGACGGGGGACCCTGCCGGTTCCAAGGGCCCGGGGGCCCAGGCAGGTTCATCCTGTGATTCTGATGGACTCCTTCTAAGGCCACCAGACTGCTCTGGTTGGTGAAGGCATCAATACGATGAGTCCTGTGCTGGACTCAATTCCTCCTCCCGAACCATCCCCAGAGCAGAAACTCAGGCTGAGGTGAAATTGCCGAGCTCCTTTGACATTTTTCATTTTCAGTAGTGGGCAGATACACATAATATAACAATTTCCGTGTTTATATTTTAAAGTGCCATTTTTCAGTGTACAGCTCAGCGTGGTGGTGTTATTCACTAAGCCGTGTTTGGCTCTCTGTGACCCCAGGCTCCTCTGTCCACAGGATTCTCCAGGCAAGAGTACTGGAGTGGTTGCCATTTCCTTCTCCAGGGGATCTTCCCAACCCAGGGATCAAACTCGCATCTCCTGTGTTGGCAGGCAGATTCTTTACCACTGAGCCACCAAGGAAGCCCTTACAGCTCAGTACTGTTAAGTGTATTCACGTTGTCTTGCAGATGGGAAAGTCTCTGGAACTTTCCCATCTTGCACAACTGAAGCTGTATGCCTTAGGTGACAGCTCCTCGTCTTCATCTTACCCCAGCCCCGGGCTCTTCCACATTCTGTTTCCATGATTTGGATTGCTCTAGCCACCTCCTGTAAGCAGAATCAGGCCATATTTGTCTTTTGTGACTAGTTCATTCAACAGAATGTCCTCAAGGTTCATCCACACCATAGCCTGTGTCAGGATTTCCTTCCTTCTTAAGGTTTGACAACATCCTTTCGTAGAGCTCCTTTGAGTATGTATTTGTATGGCTTAAGAGAGTGACTGATGGACTTGGGTGCCCTTTAGCTCGTCCAGATTCTATTGCTCATTTTTTCTGAGGGCCCCCTGGGCCACTTCCTCTGCTTTTAAGAGGTGTTATGATTCATATAAACCAAATACGACTGTTAACATTTGTTGAAAGGTTTTTCCAGTGCTTCACTTGGGCCTGGAAGTCACAGCTACCATTCTGTTGAATAGCTTTGAGTGGATGATACTGTAAAAATATTTATTAGTTGCACCGGGTGCAGCGTTAGGCGTTCTGCGTAGAATAGCCGCCACATTCGTGCTGACCGTGTGCTTGGCCCTGTGTCTCGTAGATGCTGTCTCGCCGAGTCCTCTCAGCAGCCTGGTACTGTTGCTCCTCTTTGTAGAGATGAGGACGCAGGCTGGGAAAGGTGAGGACTGGTAGGGCCTGGGGGAGCTGGGGTTTGAACCCAGGTCTGACTCTGGTGGTTGTGCCCTTGAACTGCTGTTCTTTAGGGGCACTGGCCAAGGCCTGGGCTTTCTGTTAGGAACACAGGTGAAAGGTGCAACAAAATTTCTAATTCGGTGCACAGAAGGGTTTTGGGATATGTGCATCAGAAATGACCAGGGGTTAAGTAGGTTATTGCAGGCAGGCTTGAGAGCAGGCACTTCCTGAAGGAACATCTCATTCAGTCATCTTTCACTGGCCAAGTGAAAGATGTTTTCATGAAAACAAAGTGTTTCTCATGAAACAGCCCTGCTATCAAAGAGCTTCCAATGGATTTGAGTGACTTTATATTAGTTTGAAAATAGAAAAACTGGTAGCCAAGCACTTGCCATTGTATCTGGGACCTCGGCCACTCACCCCTGACTTTTAAATTAATGGATTAATTACCATCTTAACCATTTAAAACATATAGCTCAGTAGTATTAAGAATATATTTATTGTTATGCAATAGATCTCCAGAACTTTTATCAACTTGCAAACTGAAACTGCATACCCATTACGAATTCTCCCTTTCCCCTGCCCCCAGCCCCTGATAACCACCATTCTCCTTCTCGATGAGCTTGACTGTATTAGGTACCTCATATATGTAGACTCATATAGTATTTGCCTTTTTGTGATGGCTACCCTCAAGGTTCATCCATGTTTGTAGCATGTCACTGGATTTCTTTCCTTTTTTAAGGCTGAATTATATTCCATTGTGTGTGAGCACCACATCTCGTTTATCTGTCACCCACAGGCAGATGTGCGTTGCTTCTGCCTCTTCCACCATGCCTCTTCTTTTCAACCTTTCTGTGCTCTGGTTTGCCTTGGGGTGAAGTTACCCCACAAAGCTTGACCTTATTGTTGGCTCCATCTCACACTTGGCCCATGCCTGTGATGCTGTGGTCGCTTGGACTCCTTAGAGGCCCCCAGACACACCCTGTCCCTTCTTCTTGTTCTTCCCTTGTCTCTGTCTGGAATGCTTTATCTCCCCAACCTTCTGGATGCTCCAGGTGATAGTCTTAGCCTGCCTGTGCCTTTCTGTCTCAGCTTAGACAAGCTTGTCTTGACTTTGCAAATCTGGAACCTTACCATATTGTGTCATCCATTCCCATTTACCTGTCATTTTGTACCATGGGAGCTATTTTTAGAGCAAAGACTGCTTTATTGACTCATCTTACTGTCTGTGCGTGGCGGGTGTAGAATATTTATTAAGCACAGCAAGAGTACCATCCTTTCAAATGCAGGAGTCTCCTCTTTCTCCCTCTGCCCTTTTCTCTTTGCCATGAAAATCCATGTCCCAAGTTGAAATTGAGTACTTTTGGGAATTCCCTGGCTGTCTAGTGGTTAGGAATCCATGCTTCCATTGCAGGGGGCACGGATTTGATCCCTGGTCTGTGAACTAAGGTCCTACAAGGCGTGTGGCACAACAAAAAGCAAACAAAAACACCTGAGTACTTTTCTCTGGTAGAAGCACTGTGATGGGATGTGGTCAGGTTCAGTAGTACATGGTTTAGATATGGAATGGGTTCAGTTTGTCCTCTACTCTGAGAACTTAATTACCATTCACCACATTGTTTCTTTGGGGGTAAAGAAATCATGTCTGTTTCCAAAATGACTGAAGTATAAACAGTTGTCTGGAAAGTGCACTTCTTTGGTAAGTTGAGGTCTGCTGTTGGTTTAGAAATCAGAGATGATTTTCCATCCCCATAATGAGGACAAAGATGAGTGGTCCTCTCTCCAACAGGAAAAGAAATCTACTCATCTGCCCAGAAGGGAGAGGAAAAGGGTATTGCAACCTCATTCGTAGTTGAGTAATTCTTGAGAATTTAAAGTATGATTTTTGAAAACATAACATACGTGTTGGGCCATTGGTACTAGCCTCGGTTTACACCAGGTTTCAGTAGTAGATAATACCCCATTCTGTCCTCCAGCCATCTGGTTGGGACTGTCCCTTTGCTGAGAGTGAATTTGTCTATTTTAGTTTGCCAAAAGACAAAAGATGACGGTGGCGGAGCTGGTAGTGCCATGACTCAGATTCCACTCAGACCTCATTCCGTATTTGACTGGGATAGAAATGAGACTTTAGGATGCCCACAACTCATTGCCGATGGGAATGGTAGCTGCTGGAGTTGTGCAGTGCACGACCTGTGCCGCCGTACATGGCAGCCTCCTTGTTAACCTAGTAGTTTAGTATTGTCAGATGCCCTCATCCGTCCCTACCCTTGGGTTCACTCGTGTCCGTATCTGTCTCTCTTTCATAGACACACAGACACACATGCATTCAGACACATTCACCTTGAGGTCATTCAAATGTCACTGTTTTTCCTGTTTTCTCACTTGGGACCAAAAGAAATCTGATGCCAAGACTTCTACCTGAAAGGTCAGTTTCAGCTTTGTAATAACTGGTAATTGTTCTCCTAAAATAAACCAGCCTCTCCAGGGCTGGAAGCCGGTCTTTTCAGCTGTCTGGACGCAGAGCCATTCTCACCTAATGGCCATGTGCCTGTGCTGTTTCCTGTAACCCTGCACGGTCATCTGGAAATGTGGCTCTCAGGCCCACGGTGGGGGAGGACCAGCTCCTTTTCTGGAAGGAAACGAGCCTACTCCTGCCAGTCCCGCCACCCTCGTCCTCCGCCTTCTGCTGGGGAGCCACTCTCTGCCTTTGTCATCCCCCGTTGTTACCACTGGTTTGGAGTGGCCGTCCCCATCTCTGTGGGATGCTCACCAAACTGACACTGATTCTTCCTGAAGCTAATTCCTGCCTCTGACTTTAAAGTTTGCTGATGAAGTACCATTACGATGGTTTTCTGGGTTCTTCCCGAAAAGAATGCTGCGTTCCTGATTAAGAACATTTGTGGGGGGACTTCCCTGGTAGTCCAGTGGCTGAGATGCCAAGCTCCCAATGCAGGGGGCCCCTGTTCGATTCCTGGCCAGGGAGCTAGATTCCTACGTGACACGACTAAGAGTTCACATGCTGCAACTAAGAAAAATCCTGCAAAAAAGAGCAAAGATCCCATGGGCCGCAACTAACACCTGGTGCAGCCAAATAAATTTTAAAAAAGGTTGGGTAATCCTGGGGAGCTGTATGGCAGCCTTTTGGGGCAACCCCTGCTCACTGGTGCTGTCTTCATATTAAATCTATTCCGAAGAAAATAAGCCCCCACTTGGGTGTTTGGTATCAAGGAGAGCACAATCTCTGTGCAAACCTTTTTCATTTTTTCCAGTTCTGCTTTTGGGATTCTTTATAAGGCCCTGAGCACACTGGAGTTTAAAAATGGATTCTTTGCTCACACTTTTCTGGCTCCTTCTTATATGAAATGAGGTAAGCTTGCTTCAGGACGGTGGTCCTGGGTACTGCTGCCCTGGCCCAGAGTGACTGATGAAAGATGCAGATGCTGTCCAAAGCCACCTGGGAAGTGGTGAGAGACCCTTGGAGGTGGCCTTTTCATGTCGGCTGAATCTAGAAGCCTCCACTGCAGGCCAGGCTGCTCCTCCTAGCAGCACATGTGGGTGAGGTGTGGGGGTCCCCTTCAGTCAGACTTGCACCCACTTTTATGATAACCATCCCCCCAGCTTACCCCATCCCCCTCTCCTAACCTGGGCTACGTACATGTACCTTCCTGGGAATTGGCCAAGAATCCATGTGCATGGATCTAAAAACAATGCCCAGGGCCCTGGGAGAAGCCATCCTTAATGATGCTCTGCAGGAGTGACTAAAGAGTCATATCCATGGGGACTCCCCAGGGGTCCAGGGGTTAACAGTCCACCTTCCAATGAGGGGGCGTAGGGTTGATCCCTCACCACGTGCTGCAAGGTGCAGCCAAAAATTAAAAAAACAAAAAGAGGCACATCCTGATGGGTTTGTGGGTACATGTACGCATGCGTGTGCACTGTGTATACAGCATGTGAACACAGGGCATATCGTTATGTTTTTGCCATGTGCAACCTCCCAAGTGGCTTAATGATACCCCCAAGGTCCTTCGCACTTTCTATATAGGCGACAATTATGAATTTGCAGGTAGCATTCAATGGCTGGAATTAGAAACCAGCTCTGTCCTTAAGACCTGCGAGGAGCCACCTTCCATGGCTGGCTGTTCTTGTTTTGTTCAACCTCATGGAACGATGGCAGCCATTGCCAAAGAAGCCCTTTGTTTGGGAAGGGAAAGTTTCTTCAAATAACCTCCTCTCTTCCTAATCCTATGCTCGCTTTACTCCACAGATTATGGGGTTTGGGGTGGGGGAAAGCTCCCTGCACTCTTTCCCTGAGGGTGGAGCAGAGTAAGGTCTCTGGCCCTAGATATATTTCAGCTGAGTCTAGGCGACTCAGGCAAGGGCTATAAAAATTACGGTGACAAGCTAAAACTAGGTTACTCCTAAAGCCTCCTTTAGTTTGTAAATTCTGTGACTCCGAGATGCCGAAGGTCCTTTAGAAAGTGGCTTTAAGAAATCTTGGGGCTGACTGCTGAGAATACCATTTGGTAGGTCCCTTGTCCTCCTTCACACGCTGCCAAATGATTGTTGTCATGGCAACAGAGCTGCTCCTGCAAAGGCTTTTCTAACAGCATATGAGGGGATCTGAAGCTTCCTGAGATTGTTAGTAATTATCTTCTAAAAAAAAATGTACTCTGAATATTGCAAACGTTTTAATGGGCCCTCTTCCATCCTAATGGCGATTTTTGAGGTTCATTATCAGCCCCGTATCTTGAAACAAAATGGCTTGATTCTTTGTTTTCTTTCCTTATTTTTCTTTTGTGTGTGTTCTTGCCTGGAAGAAGAGGCATTGAGTAGATGCTCAAATATTTCAATTGAAAGGTTGGCAGATTAGCCAAACATTGATATAAATATTCTTTATCATATTAGCATTTAGATATGCTCTTTCCCTAGCTGACATTGAACCTTAAACCAGGCAAGCCTCTCAGAGCTCACAGCTTGTGGATCTAGAAGTCCTGTTTTTTTAATTTTCATAGCGGGGGCGCTGAGTGGATCCACAAGTGAATCTTACTTGTAAAGAACCTCTTAGCGCCCTCTCCTGGGAGTATGATATTATCCAATTAAACTTTGTTTTTCTTTTTGTCTGCAAATATCTATTGAGTCAGAGATGGGTCATGCATCTTCCCCAACACTGAGAATTCCGTGGAGCCTCAGATATTGTCACTGGAGGTCACCTGTGAATTGAAGGACAAAGGCCCAAGAAGTAGTAAGCCCGTGCTGAGTCACCCAGGACAGCATTAAAAATGCACATAGTTATCTGAGAGCAGGGAGGTGAGCTAGTGATTGTCTGGTCCCCTTATTCACTCCTTCCCTCCACTATTCCATCCTTAAATGCAAATGCTAGAGGCTTCTGAGCTGCTCATCCTCCGAAAGGCAGAAGAGAAAGATTACTCCACGCCCACCTTCCATACTGAGTTCTCTGCAGGCTTCTTAATGTCCCAGGCATGGGGTGAGACCCAGGCTATTTGGTGACCCACTCTCAGCTTCCGTTGACTCACTTTGCCCTCAGACATTGTCGGATGCTCCCAAGTCTCCTCTTTTCTTTGGATCCTATGCTGCCATTTCTCTGCTGGCAGGAGGACATCTGGGAAGGGGTTGGGGAAGCTTCACCAGCAGGACCCTGTGCCAGCCGAAGCCCCCGAGTCCTGTGGAGGTAGGACATGGTGAGCAGTCACATTCCACACGTCTGCCCTCCGAGTCCAGGGCACCGGAGCCTCATCTGGTCTGTGAGGTGGCGGATTTCTCAGGAAACGGGGGGAAATGAATTGCTTTTGGATTTTTATTACTACTTCTTGACCTTGAGACTCCATTGGGGAACTAGGTACTATAACTAGTTTGTACCCTTTATAAGTGGGCTTCCCAGGTGGCTCAGTGGTAAAGAATCTGCCTGCCAGTGAAGGAGCCACAGGAGATGTGGGTTCAATCCCAGGGTCAGGAAGATCCCCTGAGGATGAAATGGTAACCCGCTCCAGTATCCTTGCCTGGAAGTTCCTATGGACAGAGGAGCCTGGCGGGCTACAGTCCCTGGAGTTGCAAAGAGTCAGACACGACTGAGCGCGCACGCACCACCCTTTGCAAACAGGTGGAGGTTGGGAGGGAGGGCTGGCCAAGGACCCCTTGGTGGTTGCCACAGTGCTGCTTCCTTGCTTGCCAGAGCTCTAGACCTGCTTTCTTGTTTTTGGCTGTATGAGCCAGCCTCTTGCTGGCTATATACCAGGGTTAGAATTTCAGTTGCTCTTTGATCAGAAACCATCCAGTCATTCAGGAACCACTGGGGAAGGTACAACCCAAGATAGAAATCAAGGGGAAGACTAAGGTGGTAATAAGTCCATTTGAATGATCTTAGAGGAATTTGGCTGGGAAATTAGCTGCAAAATGGAATTCTGCCTGGATTTTATGGAGCCACCAGTGGAGTCTCAGCCCAAATGCAACCTCTTTCCCCTTAGAATCTTAAATCTTATCTTCTGCTGATCGGTTCCTTGTTGGTGTGGAGTAGAGTGGGGAGGAGGGAGATGCACTAAGAGAATGGGGAAGAATGGGTGTTACAGGCTCAGTACTCAAAGCTTGGTGTGTCTGCCAGGTCCCACGTACGTTTGTTGAGCACCTACTATGTCCAAAGGTGTGCACACATCCCATTGTGTGCTGATTTACGAGATGTCGGTGTTGATAGAAAACCATGGGATGCTGAGTTCAGCTAAGCAGGGACTGGCCGTTTCTGGGACACTGTCCTGCAGCGGCCCCACCTGGGATGGGTCAGTAGCCTAAAGGGTGATCTGTGGGAAGATTCTCCTGGCAAGTAGGGAAGGGTCCCCTGCTTGAATAAACAGTACCTCCGTGCCACAGGAAGCTGGCAGGGGGCGATGCGTGCTGAGACAGTCCGTGCCCACTGATCCCAGGGCCTCGCGTGCCCACCAGCCCGCCCACACACAGTCCAGCGAGGAAGTGGTGGCGGTGTGGTTTGAGTCTGGCTGATGACACAGATGTCTGAGTGGCAAGGTTTTTATTTTCTTTCAATCACAGGATGGGGGTGGAGAGCAAAAAGCTACCCTTCTCATCCGCTAAATATGTTGGTGCATATTAGCAACAGCGAGATGTTCTCAAGAACAGTTCTAACTATGAACTCAGCCATGGATGAAAATCCTGATTTCTCCTGTGCCACCGTGGGCAAGTTGCTTAATTTCTCTGAGCCCCTTGGCCTCATCTGTAAAACGAGTATAATAATTCCTATCTGACCATGCTACCTACAGGAGGCATATAATGAGATTTTAAAATTGAACACATTGTGCTTGCAAGTGCCTGTTAGGTTGCCAACACCGAGTAGATGGTAGCTATTCTTAATAATTTGGAAAGCAGCAGAATTGCTTCCTGAGAGATAGTAAAGTCAGCACATTCTGGCATGGTTCAGGGAGGTACAGAAGCCCCTTAAAGGGACAGAGTGGTACTTTGGCCAGCAACACTCAAGAGAAACCTGATTCTAGATACTGGAGGTTTTCAGCAGTAGCAGCAGAGCTCGAGGGTGGCATCACAGACCCACTTTCTGGGGTCTCATCCCTTTGGAGGCAGTGGGTGCCTCAGGCTCTTGCACTGACCCCTAAAACCATAAACTGCCCTCCTCTGCCTCTAAATTCATCAAGTGACCCTCTGATTTAGCTGAAAAATGACGGGGAGATAGTGCTCAGATCAGCAGCTGTGAGCATCTTATCTGCCTGACAATTCAGCTTCATGAGCTAAGAAAATGATGTGTGGTTTTGCACATCAGCCCACATCTGCTTTGCTGGCACAAGCTGGCGTCCTGGGGTCCCTCCAGCCTGGCCCTGGTGGGAGCATCTTTCTGCACCTGTACCCCAGAGGCAGACCTTGGCAGCGGGCATGCACGGTGACAGATGTCGGGGAGCCAGCGGCATTTCCTGGTGACACCCCGACCAGAGCTTTTCAACCAGGCTCCACTCCATTGGAGACGAAGGTGGGCAGAGTCCCCATCGGAATGCCTTCGCTCCTTCTCTGGTTTTTCCTAGAAGTGTGAGCGTGTTCGTGTTGTTGTGTTTCCACATTACCAGTCTCGCTTTGCTTTTAAAACAGCAACAAAGGAAGAGGAATATCGGTCTTTGTGGCTGCCAGTACCGTGCCTGCCAGAATCTTGTGCTTGCTGGTCTCAAGCCGCCAGATGGTGGTGGGACTGTGTGTGGTTTTTTTTCTTTTTTTTCTTATTTCCTCTGCTTTTTGAAAAGTCGTGAAGTGGGAGAAGTTGGGAAAGGTGAGTCTGACTGAAAGATTGTCAGCTGATAAGTTTGCAGTATCTTCTACCCCACCCACACATGGGCACAAGGATGTCTTCCCAAAACGTGTCACCGACCCTCCTTGGCCTTTGCTGCACACACAGTATCGGGTGTCCTGTGAACACCAACCTGGATTGTCCCACGTATCTCGGCCACATACAGGAGCCCAAGAATACAGTTTCTGAACAGGAAACTGCATGTTTTTCTCTTCCTTGAAGATGGAAGCATGTTAGGTTTGCCATTGTAGCAAAAGGGAAGTTACACTTCCTTTGTCCGGGAGCTTGCAGGGTTTATTTTTGAAAATCTTTTTAAGTTTTTCCACATTTGACCTAAGCCACCTCATGAAGACAAAGGGTCAGATCCTTCCACTGCTTAAAATACTACTCACGTTTCTCATTCGTTTGTTTCCTTGAGATCAGATTGTGTATTTGTTGCAAGAATATTGTGGTGATTTAAATAGCACATTCAGAAAGCTGGTGCAGTGGTAAAGAATCTGCCTGCCAATGCCAGAGACACAAGAGATGTGGGTTCGATCCCTGAATCAGAAAGATCCCCTGGAGGAGGGCATGGCAACCCACTCCAGTATTCTTGCTTAGAGAATCCCATGGACAGAGGAGCCTGGAAGGCTACAGTCCGTAGGGTTGCAAAGGGTCGGACACAACTGACCGCAAGCACAACAACAGAAATGTTTGGATAGTTTTGAAGCCATTTTCAGGACTAACATAATAAAGTACTTGGACAGTCTTCAGTGATTTGTGATGACCAGTGACTCCCCTGAGTGGGCTCCCTCATGTGGCTGATATAAATGATAGATGGTCTGCAGGGTAACTTGTAAGACCAGGAACTGATTGTTTATCCCTCCCCTCCATGTAAACAGGTACAGGACATCAAACGATGCCATCTCTCCCAGTGGTCCATCTTTTTGTGCCTAAGGATAAAAATAAAATGCTAACGAAGCCAGGAGAAACACAGTTTGTTGGTTTGATGTTTGGATAGTCTGAGTGCCTCCTTTGACCTTTGATGAAAGTGACGGTGCCCTTGACAGGAGCCGGCCGCCTCACCAGGACACAGCGAAGGACACGGACGCATGTCTCTGAGCAGGAGGAGTAGCAGTGAAGGCAGGACTCCTGAGGGGGCACCCGGGGCTTCTCTGCTTGTTAAAGGCAAGCGCTGGGTGCTGAGCAGGAAGGCACTGCTGATTTGTTGCTTCGTGAATTTTCCAAGGCACCTCCCAGCCCGAAGTTCACCCTGAAATCTGTGGCTTCTGAGTTTAGATGAGCCACATCCCATGAGGCTGTCTCTTCCGCTCACAGCACTGGAGTCAGACCACAGGAGTGTCTCCTCGATGGTTGTGGAATATGGGATGCTGGTGCTGCTAATCTCTCCTCCAGCATCCTGGTTGCCCTACGATCATTTCTCTTAAAATGGTAAAGGGGGTCATCTAATCCAGCCTGGAGGTCACTGGGAAGATGTGCTTTCTTGAGCTTCGAGCAGGTGTGCCCACCTCCAGCTGAGGTCTCCCTGCCTGGGGTCCTCAGGGCTCCCCGATGACCCTGCTGTTGGTCTTGCAGTAGGGGTCCACCTAATGGCCTTTCTGATTTGGTTCCTTGGACTGAACCTTTGCATAAAGCAGGGACTTTGTTGGCTGGCGCCTCACAGTTGAGCCTCCCTGGGCATCAGAATTGAGTTCCCTTCTTCCTCTTAGAATTCAGGTTTATTTAATATTTTTTTTCAAAACCAAAAAAATCTCTTATTGAAGTCTCAGAGTACAGTTAGCTTAATTGCAAATAAAGCAGCCATCTTCAAGACTAGTAAAAAGATAAGTCATCCCAAATCACAGGAAAAAAATGAAAAAAATACCAGATGCTTATGCTCTGTACCTCTGATTGTACATAAACCTCAACAAAGAAGGGTTAAAACTTCAGCATGTGAGGAAATTAATCTCCTGATAATTTGCAGACTTCACTATGATCAAAACAGAAACATCTTTCATTAACAAAAGAGTAAGAATTTTAGTTTTGACATCTGTAGAACTAAAAGGGACATAGGTCCTGACTAATTCAATATCCATTTTCATTCAAACGTATGAATAAAATGATGTGTTCTGAACTTGGTTTTGCCCAGAGAGCATATGCCCTTTCTTGCTGTGCTTGATGTATATATTATAGGAACAGCCTATTACCTCTCTCTCTATATATATATCCACATACACACACACACAAAACAAAATGTTACAAGGAGAGACAAAAAAAAAAATCTCTATTTCCCAAGTTTGTATAATTATACGTATGGAATTCAGGTTTATACCCAGGATGCACTTTAAGACTCTCACTCTCCCTTTTGAAGCCTGTGTGTGTGTGTGTGTGTGTGTGTGTGTATGTACTGAGTTGTTTCAGTCGTGTCCAACCCTTTTGCGACCCTATGGATTGGCTCCTCTGTCCATGGAATTCTGTAGGCAATAATACTGGAGTGGGTTACCATTTCCTCCTCCAGGGGATCTTTCCGACCCAGGGATTGAACCTGTGTGTCTTATGTCTCCAGCATTGGCAGGCGGGTCCACCAGCGCCCCTGAGGAAGCCCTCTTAGCCTGTGTACCAGCACTTAAACTTGTGAAATGAAAGCGTCCCAAGCATGGCAGGGAAAGTGCAGGGGGAGGGAGCCAAGCTTCACAGTCAGCTGCGATGCTGGTGTGGTGGGCGCAGAGCCGTGGGCATCGCCCGGGACGGCGGGTGGGACACCCGCTGGGCTGGCCAGAGCAGTGGCCGCTGAATGCTGAGGCAGTTTCTGCGATGCAATGCTCAGACAGTGCTCTAGTCAGCCTTCAAGGTGAAAAGACACCTGATATTTCACAGTTCTGGGCTCAGAGAGCAGGGGCTTGAGAGGAAGGAGAGAGACACCCTGTTTCCTAGTTTACTGAACCCTCAGCTTTCCAAGCTGCCGCAGGTAATTGCGGAAGCGGTCCTGGATTTCATAGGAACTTTCCTTTCCAGTCTCTGTTAGCAGAAGACTGATGACACAACTGTCCCGAGCTTTGCAACATGAAAAGAAAAAACAGAGAGAGATCTTGGGCTGGAGACACCTTCAGGAGCTGGTTAGCCAGGGAACCTATCTCCCTGTTTTGAAGGCATAGGTCACTAAGAGATAGACTTTCTGCAGTCAGTTGACCGTGGACCTCTCAGCCTTGTGGCTTCAACTTCCACCAATGACCACTTGGTTGGTGCATAACTGTTGGTGGTGAGGAGATCCTTCCCAAGCGGACCTTCTGGACCTCTCCTTTATTATTATTATTATTTAAAAAATTTTTTTGGCTCTGCCACATGGCATGTAGGATCTGAGTTCCCCAACTGGTGATCGATCCCATGCCCCCTGCAGTGGAAGTCTGGAGTCTTAGTCTCTGGTCCACTCACTCCCTTTTGAACTTTTGTCTTTGAAGATGTTTAGGAAGAAGGAGCTGTCAGGGAATTGGCAGTTCCTCCCTCTTCCCCTCTTGAGTTCTTGTGGCCAGACTAATAATAAAATTGACACAAGACAGATGAGCAGGAGAAAAAGAGGCATTTTAATTCCTGTGTGTGGAGGGCTCATAGAAATGGGACTAAGGAAATAGCCAAACTTAGCAACTTGTAGACTTTTAGATGAAATGATACATCTCTAAGAAATAGGCAGGACAAAGAAATGTAGGCTTGGGGTGGCCAATTAGGGAAGAATCTAAACAGAGTTTGGGCTTGGGGTAATTAATGAAAGAGGTAACAAGGTTTGTTTACACAAGCTTGGCCCAGATGCTCATTCTGTCAACAAGGGTGTCCTTCCGTCTCCAGATTCCGGGAGCACACCTCTCACAGGAAAGATGTCATTCTTGCGTTCGGGGAGACAGAAAGGAGAGTCAGAGTGTCCCTCTTGCATTGGCCGTTTCTCAAGCTCTTTAATTCCAAATAATCAATATGCCAGTATGGCATGTTTGGGGGTGACACACCCTGAGCCCTAATGGGACAATTCTGGCTTTGTTCCTTTGTACTGTTACCCTGCTTTCTGTGCCTCATCCATTAGCCAGGTCGTTGGAGAAGGATGATATTAGATGTGGGAGAACTGGGGACAGTCACATACTGACTAGCATATCATTGTGGGCGGACACTTCGGCCAGGGCTGAGGTAATTACTCTGGCCTCCACCTTGTAGGACTTGAGTGATTACTGCTACATCAGAGCCCTGCTTAAGTGGCCCATCGATGTAACCAGGGCTCTTTATTTTTTCTATAATAATGTACCGATCTCTGCCTGCAGTAAGCTCAACTTATTGTAGACTTCTCTCTGTGTACATACATTTCTTCTACCTGAGTTGTCAGCTTAACCAAGGGTCAGATGTGCGTTCCGAAACCTGTATATGCCAGTTGTACATCGTTACATTATTTAAGGTATATAAATCTTTGGGATGAATGTGAAAAATCAAGATTGGTGGTTCCTGAATAAGTGGAATGTTTAGAAAGCTAAGACAAAAGCAAGTTGCTTTTCAAAAAAATATGTAGATTGCCATCAGATTAAGTGGGGATGAGGCTGTTGTAAATGATTAGGGACAAAAATGATTTTTAAAAATCTAGGATACCTCAGATTGTTTCTCAAGAATCCCCAACTGGAACCCATGGACGGTGCATTTGGAGTGTGATGACAGGAAACACCAGTGGGCAATCATTTCTTGGGAATATAGTCATCAACAGTTGAGTCTAAGCACACAGACACAGCCGGTGAATGGGGGAGCTGGGCTTTGAATCTGCGTTGTCTGACTTCAGAACCAAGCGATTAACCCTTTTGGCTTGACTGCTCTTCTTCCTGACCCTCACACTAATTCAGGAGACGGCAAGGAGATTGTGCTAAGACTCCAGACCAGCCACAGTGGGAAGCAGCTGCTATGGGTGTCCTGGGGCTTGCAGGCTCCTTGGGGTCTGCCCGTCACCCTCCAGAGCCTCAGTTTTTCCATTTATAAAATGGGGACAGTAGTACCTACCTCCTAGGATTGCTGCAAAGATCACGTTCCTTGCACCATTTCATAGCTATCCCCGCAGCCAGTCTGTGAACACTTCCAAGGCTGGGCCCTCCACCTTTATCATCTTTGAAGTCACTTTAATCCTTGTTGCATGGTAGATACTTATTAGAGGATGTGTTGTGATTCCCCATCCCACAAAGATAGGTTGCCGTTCTAACCCCTGGTCCCTGTGAATCTGACCTCAGTTGGACATGAGGTCTTTGCAGGTGTCATCAGGTTAAGATGAGGCCATTAGGGTGGACCCTAGTCCAGTGCAACTGGTGTCTTTATAAGAAGAGAGAAATTTGGACGCAGATACACCCAGAGAAGAGGGTGCCTTCACGTATGTCTCATGTGAAGACACACATGCTGGGAAATTGCCAGGTGAAGATGGAGGAAGAGATTGGAGTGATGCGTCTACCTGCCATGGAGGGCCAGCAGCCACCAGAGGGGGCAGGGAACAATCCTTCCCCAGCAAGTTTCAGAGGGAGCAGGGCCCTGCTGACCCCCTTGATTTCAGACTTCCAACCTCCAGAATGGTGAGACAGTAAGTTTCGGTTGTTTTAAGCCAACCTGGGGGGTACTTGGTTACAGCAGCCTAGGGAACAGATGCAATACTGAATAAATGTGGAATTTGTGTCTTCGTGTGCCCCCACGTTCATACTTCGGTAACCTAAGCTCTAGACTTTTTACTTCTTTCTATTTTATTTTTATTTATATATTTATTCAACTTTATTAAAACCAGGTTATTTTAGGTTTTCCTAGAGGCTTTATAGGAGGCTTTTAAAGGAGGCTTTGCAATATCATGTTAGTTTCTGCTGTACGATGAAGTGAATCAGCCACATATATACACACACACACGTATCCCCTTCTTCTGAGGCCTCCCTCCCACTCCCCCAGCCCACCCTCTGGGTCATCACAGAGCTCCGAGCTGAGTTCCCCATGTGTAGTAGCTTCCTGCCCGCGACCTGTTTCACACGTGATAGTGTGAAACAGTATATGTGTATATATATGTGTCTACGCTGCTTCTTTCCACTGATTATCTCCTTTGCAGATCACCTAGTTTCAATCGCCTACTGATTTTGTGCTACTTTTTAATAAAAAATCTTTGCTTGTTACCGGAGGACGTTCTCAGACATACCACACAAAAAAGAATGAAAACTGTTGCCATCAAGTGTTCGTGCGTCCCTCAGCAGTGAGTGACGGACTTACTGTTCCTTTTGGCCACAGGGTGGTTCCCGGTGCAGGGAGGACGCCTGAGGCTGTTGCTCCCTTCCCTCTTCTTTGAACTGGCAAGAAACAGAACCAAATCAAAGTGGCTTTAAAAATAAGGAAGTGTGTGTCTTTGCAGAACCGGAGCCCCAGGTTCAGGGGAGCAGGCTCCCAGTGTGTTAATTTGGCAGCTTTGTGAGCTCACCTGGAGACTGGGGCTCCTTCTCGGTTCCGTCCGCAGAATGTGCCTTCTCCTAAGGCAGGAGTCCCCACTGCTGTAAAGACGGTTAACCACAGCAGCTGGGCAGCCTGCTTCCTGTTCTCACCCTGTGGGGTCTCTTGTGTGTGTTGATCTTAAGATCAAGGATATTTTCCCCAAAGGCTTCCCCAGCAACGTCTCAGTCTCTTGTCTCGTCCCTGATCTGCCAGAGCGGGTGGAGTGAGATCATGTCTCAGTTAATCATCTGACAGAGGACCCCAGTGCCCCATACATTCTCCAGATTAACAACTCCTACTCATCTTTAGTAGCCAGAATAATGCCCCCCGCCAAAGACATCCATGCCTTCAACCCCAGAACCTGTGAATATGTTACTGTACATCACAACAGGGGCTTTCCACATATCATTCAGCTAAGGATCTTGGGGTGGGGAGATTATCTTGGGTTATTAAGGTGGGTCCAGTACAGCACGAAGCTCTAAGGAGGAAGAAGGAAGATCAGAGTCAGAGAAGATGTGAGGACAGAAGTGGAGGTCAGGGAAGAGTGAAGGTGCTACTACTGACTTGAAGGTGGAGGGAGGTGCCATGAGCCAAGGAGTGCAGGCAGCCTGTGGGAGCTGGAAGAGGCAAGGAAAAGGATTCTCCCCTAGGGCCTCCAGAGGAATGAAGCTCTCCCAACACCTCGATTTTAACCTGGAGAAATTGATTTTGGACTTCTGACTTCGAGAACTGTAAGATAATAAATGGGTACTGCTTTAAGCCACTAAATGGGTGGTAATTTATTACAGAAGCAATAAAAAACCGGATAAACAAAATCCTACTGTGTCACACAGGGAACTGCATTCACTATCTTGTAATAAACTGTAATTGAAAAAAATCTGAAAAAGAATACATGTATATACATAGCTGAATCACTTTGCTGTGTACCAGAAAATAACACAACATTGTAACTCAACTATACTCCAATTAAAAAGAAAAAGCCAAAGCGAATACACCGTTGTTTCTCCAGGCTGACCTTGAATCAGTATACACCTTTGATAACATAATAAGAATCTTGTATTGATTTTGAATCTTCTATTGTATGCACAGAGAAGATACCCAAATATTTATGCATTCAACAAAAGGCAAACCCATTCCCTCATCCTGTCTCTACCTAGCCAAAAATACTACCATTTTGCCCTCCAAAACAGTCCATGTTGGTTCCTTCGCTCAGCCCCAGTGCCGGGTGCCGGGAAAGCAGAAACAAGTAAGATCTTGTCCTCACTCCCAAGCTGCCGAGACCGTCTCAGTCATTTGATTCCATAAATATTCTCACTGTCAGCTCGGAGCTCGTCCAGATGTCTGTTCTGGCTTTGTAACTAGAGCCAGTTTCCTCTGAAGCTTTTCAAACCTGCTGATTTTTTTGTTTTTAAGTTTTAGCAAGGGTCAGGAAGAGCAGAAGACATTGTTAAGCACATCCACAGATAGAGCTATTTTTAGGGGCCCGGAGTGGCAGAGATCCGCAGTCATTCTGACGGTTGGGTCCTGGCGTCCACAGAGGAGGTTAGCTGCCTGCCTCCTGCCCTCCTGCCCCTTGGACAGAGAGGCTGCTCTTTGGGACTTTTCTCTGTGGTTCTTCATTTCCTCCTCTCACAGGAAGCCCTGGGTGCCACAGAACAGGGGGTCCCCAGCCTCTGAGATCTAATGCCTGGTGATCTGAGGTGGAGCTGACGTAATAATACTAGAAATAAAGTGTACAATAAGTGTCATGCACTTGAATGATTGCCAAACCACCACCGCCCCCCCCCCCACCCCGCCCTTGGTCTGTGGAAAAATTGTCTTGCATGAAACCAGTCCCTGGCGCCCAAAAGGGTTGGGGACCCCTGCTGTGGAGCAGCGTGGAGGGGTGCACACAGTCTGTGATGGACTGCTTGTTAGCACACCCCAGTTCAGTTGTTTCCGGGAAGCCTTGGGCTTTCCCGGGGATGGTAAGTGTCAGTGGCAATCTGTGAAAGTATCTGGGAAGCTAACAGAAATCCAGGACCAAAGGAATGGAGTTTGGGAGCCAGGCTTCGAGGTGATCTTTTCCAACCATGGCATTCTGTTTTGAGGAAACTGAGGCGTGGGTAATCAGTGACACAGCTCTCGGTCACGTGTGAAGCAGCTTAGTGAGGACCAGAGCTTAGTCCTTGTATCAATTGTGGACAGTTCTAGGCTCGGGAACCGAAATAAGCGAGCTGAACCGTGAAGCCCTGATGCCCATAAGAGTGTAGATAAGTTAGCTTAGCAGGGTGTTCTGGGCTCTTAGCTCTGCTTCCCATCTCCCGCTGTCTGTAATAAGTGCCAAGTGCTGAATGGATAAATGCAGACTCTGGAGGTTTGGCCTGGGTTGGAATCCCCCTTACTAGCAGCGTGACCTTGTTCAGATTACCAAAGGTGCTTTCCTTGTCTGTGAGGTAGGGGTGATAGGAACAGCAGCATACCAGGTGAGCTGACTTAGTGAGTTCACATGTGCAAAGCAGTCACCTTGGGGCCCAGCACTTCCTCAGCTCTAACAAACGACCTCCTTCCTGGGACCTGAAGCATCTCTCTAAGCACTTTGGCTGACTGCATGCTTTTTCCATCATGTGACTGCATCCTAGGGTTTTATTCAGCCCGCTCCCTAGAACAAGATGTTGTTTCTTGTTTTTACTATGGTAAACAACATTTCAATGGCTATCCTCATAGGTAAGGATTTGCTTTCACTCTTGTGTCCTCCGATAAAATTTTTCTGAGTAGAATTGCTGGGTCAAAATGGGAGCTTGTTTTTGTAAGACGTGTCTTGGTAAACGCCGCCAGATTTTCCTCCAGAAAAGTACTAGTTGACACTCTTACCAGCTGTGAGTGAGTGCGCCTGTTTCCTTGCGTCACCAGGTCATTAACTTTTAATCAAATGAAGGCCCTGGAAAAATAGGAGAGATTTCTTCTGGGGATCAAGTGTTCCTAGTCCTTGCTCCTAAGAACCTGAAGGGAGCCCGGACAAGTGGCGCGTGTGATAACGGCGCCCTCTACTGGTTCTCCCTGGTGGAGCAGTGCGAGCGGCCGTAGATGGTCCGGTTGCCACTGGCTCTAATTGAGATGCCAGGAACTATAGGGCAGTATTTTACCCTTCTGGCCATTTAGAAAGTCAGCCTCAGATGACCTTTAATTCTCACTCAGGTTCCTTTCCAGAAGTACTTAACCAGCTAGGGGAGGATTTACTCCGAGGGAGCCCCAGTACTGTCTGGAGTCATTTTTGGATGTCACAAACTGGGGGCGGGGGCCGCTACAGGCTTTGGCTGGTTGAGGCCAGGAGTGCTGTGAACCACCCTTTAGCAAAGAATGGACCTGCGCCTATGTATCAATAGTGTTAAGACTGAGAAACCCTGTTTTAGAAGAATGGCTGAAGAGGCTTCTTTTCAGGCTAAAATAAAATATAGAAATATCAGATATTTATCACCATTACTACTATTTTTTGGTTCTGGAAACCTGATAGTTTTGCAGAATAAAATGGAAAATAGGTGGACGTGAAGCAGCACACTGGCATTTCTAGGAGAGAAGGCAGAGCGGAAAATACGGCCCATAATAAATAATGTCACGAGTACTAATGAAGGAGGGAATTTTTTTCCCTATTAAGTTGACTTGGTTAAACCTGCAGGAAATTCCTGTGGCTTTCCCTTGAAGATCGTGTCTATTCTTTTTAAAAAGATAGTGCTTCTGGGGACAGTTTTCTTTCTGATTTCATGAGCCCCAGTGTTTTCATAACATTTATAATTGTGCTTTCCAGTGCTTGGTGCAGAATTACCATCTGTAGTTACTGTTTGCCTCCCCCTCCTCCACGCCCAAGTAAATGCTGATATAAATGTTGTTTCTAAGAGGAGGAAGGAAGGGAACTTCAAAAATAATCTTAGAAAAGGGTGTGCCTGAAGGGAAAAGTATGACAAGAATTTTGGGAAAAACCAAGCCATATTTCAATGTACTTTGACATTGGCTGAGTTTGAGGACTTTTCACACTGGTGTTACCCAGACCCATCAAAAAAAAAAAAATCCCCTATTGTTTCATTTTGCTTTAGCCCTGCTCTTCTCTACACTACTTGAATTCTAGAATATGTGACTTTATGCAGTAGCTTCATTGGCTGTTCTGAATAGTGCTAGAAGGATGATTTTGCCAAAAGTGGAAAACGAAACAAAACTACAGCTTTTCCCTAAATATCAGATACTATTTTAATCATCTTCCTTGAGAAGTATTTTTGACCCAGTAAGTTGTAAAATCAACTTCTGTGTCACAGTCAGTATAATAAAAAACAATAGAAAATATTAGAGAGTATTATTACTTATAGTAAAGATAGCTTTTATTTTGGTGATTATTTCAAGATGTGTAGCCATATATATATATATATCTTGGTGGTTCAGACAACAAAGAATCTGCCTGCGATGCAGGAGACCTGGGTTCGATCCCTGGGTCAGGAAGGTCCCCTGGAGAAGGGAATGGCTGCTCACTCCAGGATTCTTGCCTGGAAATTCCCATGGACAGAGGAGCCTGACAGGCTACAGCCCATAGGGTAGCAAAGAGCCAGACATGACTGAATGACTAAGCACACACATTTATGTCTGTGTGCACAAGCCTGGTGAGAAGTCTGAAAGACAGTGGCTTGGGTTATAGCTCAGTGAAATCTGGCTAGTTTTTCAATTTTTTCATTCTTTTAAGGATCTCAGTGATTTTGACTTGTCTCCTGTCCCTCACGTTTGCCTCTGTTGTTTTTCCAGGTGGTACCAGGGAGATCGGATCTGCCCTGACCAGGATGTGCATGAGGCATCGGAGCATAGAAGCCAAGCTGAGGCAGTTCTCCAGGTGAGGACCATGTTTCTCCCAGATCTCAGACGCCCCTGATGATTTCAGGTTAAGAAAGCGCTGACGAGGAGCATCACTCGCCTTGAACAGCACGGGTTTCCCGGTGACGTGAAATCCCCGCGGCTTGTCTCTCATCATAGCCTGTCGCGCTGCTTACTCACTGAACAAGTTTTTTTTTTTTTTAATTTGTTTATTTTTGGCTTCTCTGGGTCTTTGTCGCTGCGTGTGGTCTTTCTCAAGTTGCGGCAGTGGGGGCTACTCTTCAGCTGTCGAGCGCAAGTTCCTTGTGGTGGTGGTTCTCTTCTTGCAGAGCACATGCTCTAGGCACGCAGGCTTTAGTAGGTATGGGGCACAGGCTTAGTTGCCCTGTAGCATGTGGGATCTTCCCAGACCAGGAATTGAACCTGTGTTCCCTGTATTGGCAGACAGATTCTTAACCACTGGACCACCAGGAAAGTCCCCAAGCATCTGCTATGTGTCATTTCTTTCTCCTGCCTGGAGAATCCCATGGACAGAGGAGCCTGGCGGGCTACAGTCCACGGGGTCACACAGAGTCAGACACGACTGAGCGACTAACCGTGCTATGTGCCAGGCACTGGTCTGGGCCCTGGGAATAAGGTGGAGAACTGGATGGCCTGGGTCCCCGCCTCGCAGAGCCCATACCCCCCACCTTGGGGTCTTCTCTATGTGTCTCTGCTCACTCCATCAGTGTGGGGAGCCGGGCATCCCACTGAGACCTCTGGGCCCCACCCCTACAGGACCCTCTGAGGAGGAGAAGCTGCCGTAATGGACAGTGGGGTGTGCATGCCATCCTGTTACCCGGGCCCTGAGTGCATCCTCCAGACCCACCTAGGAGGGCAGTGGTGGCTCGCAGAACCTTCCACACTGCCAGCCTCATTGTTTCACGTGCATCCACAATGGGTAGAAATGACAGTGGCTGGCATGGGGATTTGGAGTCGCCAGTGTTCCAGTGAGAGTGGGACGTCCTTCCAAACAGATCAGCGTAATCGTCAGTCTTGCTGAGTCTGCTTTGTGAATTGCACGTTGCGTGAGAGGCTGCCAAGGGGGAAGCCCTCTGACCCTCTTGCAGGGCCATCTCAGGTTGCCAAATGTAGCAGGAAGCGCCTAGTCTTGAAGTCACTCGGGCCTGGGTTTGAATCTCGGGCTGGCCACAAGTGTGCTGCAATATGGGGCTGGGGTCTCAGCGCCTGGCATGAGTGTAGGAATCCCTGAAGGGCTCTTGTGCAGACGTACACGGTGTCCACACAGCAGAAAGCACTCACTGGAGCTGGTGACGAAACTGAACTTCCTCCTCCCCTCCTCGCCCCTGGGGAGTACGCCCCGTGATGGCACCTCCTTCCGCACCCATCATCTTGTTTACCCTCGGGCCAGTCTTGCGACCCTCATCCCATCGTAGTGATGAAGAGACGCCAGTTCCATCAGCCACCGTGTATTGAGCACCTACTATGTGCCGGGCACCGTCTTAGGTGTACGGGGCATAGCCCTGACTAGGACCACATTCCGCACTCACAGGGCTTATGCCGCAGACGCTATAGACACCTGCCAGACTGTCAGGCGGTAATGAATGGTAGGGGGAGAAACATGTGGGGTGGGGTGGGTCGTGGTTGCTAGATACAGGCTGGGCAGGGAGCATCTCTGTTCAGAAGGACAAAGCTGAACGGAGACCTGGAGGGAGTGAGGCTGGAGGAGGACGCGCGAGGGTGGGGGCTGCCGGGAGACTCTGGTAAGAATGCGGGGAGGTCGTACCAAGAACTTGGAGATTTTCAGCAGGCCCAGGATCAAAAAGCAGTCTGAGAACTGCGTTTGTCGTAGTTCTCACCACCATCATTCAAACAATTTATGGGCATTTTCTAATTTTCGACAACATTGCTGTTATATAGGCTTGGGTTGATTTTCCTTCCATTGTACAGAAAACCCTGTGTCCCCTGACTTATGATTTCTCTCCATGGGGTGCTGTCTTTCCACTTGTCTAACCGCGATCTGTTTGGAAATCTGCACAAAATAAGAAGGAGACCTGGAGACCCTCATCCCTCTGATCCTCTCTAGGCTGTCCGCAGTCTGCAGTCACAACTCATTATCCTGAATGCACATCAGAATCACGTGGGTCTTTTTTTTTAAAGTAATTCTGGGGCCCCACCCCAAGTTTCTATCAAGTATTAGGTGAGGCCCAGGTGTCTTCTTTTTTAAAGTTTTCCAGCTGGTTCCCTTGTGCAGCAAGGGGCATGACCCCTTTGGTCTGCAACCTTGATTGTGAATACAAGTGTTGGAATTTTTTAAAAAAGGCGATGAGAAGGGGTCACACCAACCGGTCACGTGTACAGCTTCTTAACAGTCATTGAAAAGCATCCTGAGGACACAGTCATTGTGAAATTGGGAGGCTTGGAGGTGAACTTGGGCTTAGGGTGCTGCCTTGTCCTGCTTCAGGTAATTGTGATTTGGGTGTGTTTTGACAACCGAGTGTAAACCTTGACAACAGATTATATCTGTGTAATTTCTCCTTCTCTTTGTCTTTTTGTGCAAGTGCTTTAATCGATTGTCTGATAAACCCACTTCAAGAGCAGATGGAAGAATGGAAGAAAGTGGCCAACCAGCTGGATAAAGACCACGCGAAAGGTACGGGGCTAACACATGTCAGTCTCAGATGGCAGGTCACCGGCTGCTGCTTGTGCCTCTGCGGGGGTCACTGATGTCACCTGGAGGACCCGCTCCTCCCCCGCTGCTCCTGTGGGCCTCTCAGTGTTGGAGGGTGAGGGATGGGAAGTGATCCCACCACAGGGCTCAGTGCTGGGTTTGGGGCATGCAGCGTCACTCAGGGGATCCCGTCATCATCCCGTGGCGTCAGTTGTGATCAGCTGAATTCAAAATGATTATAACCTCAGGCTTAAATGCTAGAGACTCACACTTCAGGTGTTTCAGCACATTTTGAAAACCAAACTTTTTAATGATTTTTGAAAACCGGACTTTTAGGGAGCCTTCAGCCTCCTGCCCAGAACTGGCCATTCTCTTTGTATATACCTTCAACCGGTGGGTCTCAGAACCTCATGTGCCGGCTCTGGGGACTGAGTGGTCCAGACAGTCACCACCCCTGTCAGTCTTCCTGGAACCAAAGGGTAGGGGTGCCGGTGGCATGGAAGGGTCAGAAGACCTTGCTCCCAGCATCGTACAACCTGCAGTGATTATGGTGGAGGGAAAGCGTGTGGACGGGTCTGAGGGATGAAACTGGAAAAGGTTGACTAACAGTGATGCCAAGAGCATATAAAAGAGAGCTCTGATAGATGCCAAGAGCATATAAAAAAGAGCTCTGATAGGTTCAGGGTGGGAGGGAGGGAAAGGATTGGGGTGGCTTTGTGGGAACTGGTCAAACTGGTGATTAATTGACTATGAGGGTAGCAAAGGAGAGAAGTATCAGAGCCAACTGTCATTTCAGATATTCGTGCCTGGGTGACGGAGATGCCAGCAACAGAAATGGGAAAGCTCGGGGTGGGCATGAGCTGGTGGGGGAAGAGAAAAGTGTTTGGTGGGGATGTGGGTCGTGTGGGCTGCCCCTCCTCTGGGTCCACAGCGTCCAGCCTCAGTATTAATGTAAACGTAAGGCAGCCAGGCCTTTCCCACTTCTCTCCCATGTGGTCTAGTTTCTCCTGTAGTCTGAGATGCTCATTTTTGAATTGTAACATCTGGCCAGCATCTATCCACGTGGATTCTTCTTGGAGTGAAGCCCTGTAGATTTGGGCCTTGGGAAAGTAGATAATACTGGAAGTATTTCCTGATACTTATGCTGAGAAATTGTGAATTTTAACATTTTTATTGAAGTCTTCCCAAATGCCATCTTTTCTCAGAGCTGGTATGAATGAATACTGAAGAAAAAGACCCCGGCGCATTTTGTCAGTTTTCATGTTCATAACCCCTTTGCTGTAAAATGGCATCAGAAGATTTTTTACCATTTCGTATTCCAATAAAGCTATTTATTGCATGTCAGAGTTTATGCTTTCAGCAATAAAAGTAATGGCTGTTACTAAAATGTTTTCTGTTGAGTTAAGTGGTAAGATTGTTCAATATTCTTCTCTCTCTTAGAATATAAAAAAGCTCGCCAAGAGATAAAAAAGAAGTCCTCAGATACACTGAAACTGCAGAAGAAAGCCAAAAAAGGTAACTCTACAAATTCTGCCATTAATATATGTTGCTTTGGGAAAAATGAACACCTGCTTGATTTTTCTTTGAAGTAGAAAGTCTTCAATCAGACTTCCTTACATATAATGGTCCTGTGAACAGATAGGAACTAATAGAATCTATCAGGACCAAAGTCCCCAAGTGCAGAATATCTGTTAGTTTGAGATACAAAGTGGTACTTGACTTGTTCCTTCCCCCAACCTGATCTCCAAAATTTGACAGTTTCCATGTCTATTGTGTGTTGTGATGAGACCTATAAATTTCTTGGAAGCCTTGGGATAGTACATAAAAGCCTCTATGCAAATGTTCTATAGTAATTATTGCAGAAATTATGTAATTTTCTCCTCCATCCTTCATAGCCTATAATCTCCAAAACCCTTTATTAAGTCTTGTGAGTATGTTAGAAAAGCCTGCAGTGGGAGCCTGGGAATCATGCCTGCATAGGGAGATTTTTCATGAGTGTTCTTGAGGGTGGGAGCCAGGTAAGGAAAGTGAGACTGCTAGCTGATCATCCCCCTAGCCGATCATCAGTTACAGACCAGTTAATTATCAGATCCACAACCCAGTTTTGTTCTTCCAGCTTGAACTGGGAGTTTGAAGAGAAAAAAATCTAGCTACATCCACTTTGCAAGCATTTTATTAAGACCTAACAAGATATAGGGACTCTTTTCTTGAACTTGAGAATGTAACATTCCCTCTAGACTCTTCTTCTCAATACACAATTTCGAGTTTGCTGATAAAATGGTTCCCCCTCTCCATCAGGATGCTCTGTGGGTGGGTAGTTTTTAGCGTTTGTTTGAAACAACTTTTTTAGGTAGACATCTCCAAAACCAAAGTTCCCCTTTCCTAAGCAAGTGGTTCTCACTTGGAATTAAAAGAAACATTGGGAGAGATGGAACACTTTGGTAGAAGAGGAGTGAGGATAGGACAGACTTTTCAAGCTAAATGTCGTCTCTCCCCACCCCCACCCCCGCGCCCCGGTTCTTGTAATAACCAGGAGACCATCTCAATATAAAGGCAGCAGGATTTTCACTCATGATCAGTTTTTCAATTGGTATTGGCCCCAATTGTTCCTTTTGGATGTGTTTTCCTGTTCTTGGTGCTTCTGCAATTTACATTCTAACTTAGGCACCTGGGAGCTAGTATTCCACAGGTGGAATAGGTTTTGTGGCCAGTAACATTTTAGTGACTCTAGAGGCAAATGTAAATAAAACTGCCGCCCTATTCCATTGTATCTGAGGTTTCTTGGAAGAACAGGTTGGTAAAAATTTGGAGCTGAACTCTACCTAATTGACACCATGCCAGCTTTGAGATAAGAGAGATGAATGGGTTTGCAGAGAGGGTCCAAGTCTATGGACTTGAAAAAGATTTGGGAGTTTGGTGGAAAGGTTGAGGTAAGGAAAAAGTAGCTGTTTTACTTTCTCTCTTCCAGAATTTTCTTTTCAGAGGCCTTAAGTTCTTGGCTGCAGTGATAATCCTTTTATCTGAATTCTGCCTGGAGACTGAAACGGTTTTTTTCTGTCACTCAAAGTCACTGGCATTGTCCAATTAGCGGAATTTGGACCTGCGGGGAATGCCTGATAGGTGGATTGCAATGCAACATAAAAGGAAGTTTCTGGCAATTAGACTTGCCCAGCACCACTTGGGCTGTCTGGAGAGGGTAACAAGCTTCCCATCAAGGCGCCGGATGGAAAAAGTCAGGAAACATAGGGTGCCGGACTGTATTACGTGAGAAGATGCTGCTGGTCCTGGGACTTGGGATTAATCAGCTTTTGATTGATTATTCAGGCACTTGAACCTGAAGGCTGAGACAGTGGAGGCTGTGATCAGGGGTTTCTGATCCATCTTGTCAACCCCAGTCCTATAGCTGATGGCCTTGGGCACTGTGTTCTTCCCAGACAACAGAGCCGTGATGGTGTCCTTATGTCTACAAGCCAAATCAGATCAGTAGCTTAGGGTTTTTCAGATGATTTTCTAGTTGATCCAGGGAACAACTGGAAGATTATTTTTACTTATTTCCTTTATAAAAAATTTTTTTTCTTCTAAATTATGTAAGTGCCTTTTAAAAACTCACATTGGTGTATTTCTGGGGTGACTGGAGCTTCCTAGGAGGTACCAGTCATCCTTCTGAGTGAACTCTTATTATGAAGTGCTCTTCTAGAAGATATATGGCCTGAGAATGGACTAGAAGCACTGCCAGTTAAGGGCTGGAGGAAATCTGGTTATTTGAGGCTCTCAGTTATTTTTGGGGGTCTGGTTAGCTGACGTTTCCCTTTTTGCTAAGATGCCTCTCTATCGCTTTCATCTCCTTCAAGTGGTAGCTTCCTAGGCTCTTGGCTTATAAAGTGTTGGTAGATCCTTCTGAGATTTGCACCATGTGTTAGGATGGTTTGAATACATTTTTTTTTGTCCTGATAGAACTAAATTTGGTTTATACAGCCCAATAATCACTTCCTTTTAAATGTGTTTTCAGGCAGTTGTTGAGCAGCTTCATGTCATTCCTTTTTTCAAAACTGTGATCTTTGATCTAAAAATTCTTCTGACTCTTCTTTTCAACATTTAAATGCCTTTATGCATTTAACTGTGGATTTGGCATTCCCTTTGACATAGACACATATGGGATGTGATTTTCCCTTGCTACTAATTTTACCTTAAATTTCACTCTGCAGATAAATCACCTTTTACCACATTCTGTATTTGACACTTTTTTACTATCCTGTAGATAATGGTAGTTTATAGCCTAAAGGTATTTAAATATCACTGTCAAAAAGTGTTTAATGTTTTTTGGGGTTTGATAAGACTTTATCTTAAAATCGTTTTAAAACAACTTGACATTTGCTCCAGCCATGGGTGAATATACCTATTTTTGTGGAAGGCAGGCTTCTTGAATACCTATGGGGCATAAACCTAGGTGGGAGTTGGGGGCTGGAGGGAGAGAGGGTCCCTGCCCTCCAAGAAGTTCCAGGCGAGGGCCAGGGGTCCATGCATGGGGCAGGGTCAGTCTTGCTGACAGGTCAGGGCGACAGGACAGAGGTAGCAGGAGGGTGGGAAAGTGGTGTGGGACTGACCCAGAAGCCCAGGCTCTGAGTGGCGTCTCTTGAACCCTCATCAGGCCCTGCTGCTTGACATCAGCTCATGACTTTTGAAGTCCTAGAGTTGGCTGTAACCCAGCTGGGGGAAGTAAGAGCGGATCAGAAATGAGAAACATTCTGTGCTATTTGCCCACTTCTGCCACCTCATCATGCAGTCAGCAGCCTTATTTCTCATTTAATTAATTCTCATATTGTTATTAATTTTACTTGAATAATTATGGTAAAGCCTTCCATTTCCATCTATAACTACTTTTATCAGAGACATTGAGGGAGGAAACTGCTGGAACATTTTAATATGTTAACCCTTGAGCCTGACCATTGAAATAGTTGAATGTGTCATCTTTCACCAGAGACTGCAGAGCTGATTTTATAAACCTAATAAAGAGACTCCCAGAGTCCCATATCAGCATATTATTCACTGTTATGTGAAAGTTTTAAGTTCTTTAATTTTTTTTTTTTTTTTTTCCGTTTTCACCCCAGCTTGAACTTTGGATGCTGGCTTCCTTAGTGACTTTCCAAGTTACAGTAAATTACACCTGAAAGCTTTTCTTGTGAAAGCATCTTAATTGACTTCTTACAGGAATATATTCTTCCTCTCTCTTTTTAAGGAAAAAAACCTTGTTGCCTTCTCTAGGACTGACGATTACAAACTAGGAAGATGTCTGTTTAGATGGGAAGTAAAGACTCTTAGCAAGGCGGGGTGGGGGACCTGGGTTGCAGCTCTCAGTGGCTGTGGGTTTAATCACCCTGATATAAAATTCTGTGGCAAACCATGGACTGTTTTAACACAGGTAAGACTGCTGCCCGAATACCAGTTTGACTTTATTATTTTCCTTTTTGTGTCAATTGTGTATCCTGCACTTTCTCACCGTGTGCCCCCTGCCAGTGGACGCTCTCGGTAAGTCTCTCATGCTGAATCTCTGGTGGCTGGTCACGGTGTGGTCCTTGCTGTGGGCTTTCCGTGGTTGTCCAGACCTACGCTAGTTGCTCCAGTTTTCCTCCCAGTTCAGAGCAATCAATGGTGCCTACTTAATCTTCCGCAACTTTAGGAAAATAGTGTGTACGTGTGTTTCAACCAATCATTTTCTTTTTTTGAAGTTTGACCCTTTAACGGGTTAGCTTAACATTCTAAGAGTCTTTACATCCTCATGATTCAGTATTAGACTCATGGAAAAAAGAAATACAGAGTGACTTAAACCCTCATTTTCACAGGAAAAAAATATATGTATACATACATATCTAAGTGTATATGTGTGTATTTACATCACAAACAAAACATGGAGAGCTATACTTAATAACTTCTCAAAATAATTCCCAAATCGGATTTGGTTTTATTAAGCTTGCCAACTATCTTTAACTTAGTCTGCCCTGGACCATTTGGTTTTTTCAAAACCAATCATTTATTTAAAAAAAAAAAAATCAAAAGTATTTCTTATTTCAGCAGAGTTTGTGGAATGTTTCATTTCGAAGTTATCAGATCTTCAAATTCAATAATCACAGTGATTCTTCTTGACTAAATGTTGACCCTCATTCTGTGGGTGACGGCGCTACTGAAACTTCAGGTTGCTTTCGGCGTCTCGTGGCTGTCCTTCTGTCTTGGAAAGGTCTGTCTGTGGGCTGTCCATGTGGTTTCTCTTGCCTGAGTGTGCCTGAGTGTTCTCTGAGCCTTTGTACTGAACAGCTCTAAAGAAATTTTTGCGTTGAATTCTGTCGTCTCCGAGGAACCCAAACCACACGGTCCCCTCTGGCAGGTGGGGCCGGGATGACCTGCTGTCTCGGGGGACACAATTCTGCCCCTTTCCCGTCATGGTGACTTTGGGGTAACGCCCCCCCACTTTTTAAAAGTGATAATCCTTTCCAGTCCTCAATGCTGTGGTTATGACACAGCCTCGTATACCTTTGGGAGGAAGGTAAGACACAGTTCCCCTTCTGCTTATTGTGCTAAAATTCATGTAACATAAAATGGACCATGTTAACCCCTCTAACGTGTACATTTCATTGGCTTAAGTGCATTCCCAATGCTGTGCAGCCGTCACTACTGTCTAATTTCGGGATGTTTTCATCACCCCAGAAAGACATCCCCTGCCATTTAAAACCGTCATGCCTCATTCTCCCTCCGCTTCAGCTCCTGACAACCATTCATGTGCTTTCTGTCTGTATGGATTTGCCTATTCTGGACCTTTCTTATAAAGGGAATCACATAATATGTGGTCTTTTGAGGACACAGAGTTTTATGAAAACCTTTGCTTGGAAGCCTGGCGTGAGTTCGTCTATGAAATAAATGGGGCATGCTATTTGTTTTAAATGATGGGCAGTGGGATTAGGGATGAGGGAAGGAACCACACAGCCTTTTGACTCTCTGACTTGGATTCTGCTCATCCTAGGAAGAGTCCCTGCAGCCCCCTCTAGTTCTCTCTCTTGCAGGGGCTGTCTCCCAGAGCTAAGCCACGGTGACGTACGATCATAGCAGTGAACTTGGGCGTAAAGATGTAAGAAAGCTATTTGACTTAAAGCCCTCTTAAATTTTATTTTACAAGTTTTAAATCATTTTTGAACCTGGACATGTGTATTTTAACAACATTTCATGATAGTTAAAATGTCTTGGTTTAACAAAAGAATATATGTATATATATATATATATGGAACTTTCTTTCAGTCAAGTCAGACGTATTTGCCTTGAATCCTTCAGAAGTATTTACCTTGAATCCTGCATGAGCAATAACTGAGGGCCCCCACAGGGAAGACATTTATAACTCAATGAAGTGTACTGAGACAGGGGTACATTGCTCCCTCCAGGAACGGAGACTCTAGTGGAGGCAAGCCAGTTATAGTTGTCCCTCGGGATTCAAGGGGATTTGTTCCAGGGTCTGCCGCATACCATGAGATGCTCAAGTCCTATAGTCAGCCCTTCATATCCGCGATTCCATATCCACGGACTCCACCAAGGATTGTAAACAGTACACAAGCCACGGTTGGTTCAGTCTGCGAATGCAGAACCCATGGGTTTGGATGCCGATTCTGTATTTACTGAAAAAAAATCCATGTGCAAGTGGACCTGTGTTCAAACCCGTATTATTGAAGGGTCAACCGTAGTTCAGTCTGGTGTGCTCAGCGCCGTGATGAGTATCAGCAGAGAGTGCGGCACTGGGGCAAGGCAAAAGGAACCCGTTTACGCTTGGTGTGGGCAGGTGATGAGGAAGATGAAAAGGGATCAGCTGGTGGAGAATGGGGCAGGGGCTGCTCAAGGTTCAGGGAAGGGTGTGAGCCATCATCATTTACACGTGGGCACCAGAACCGAAAGGAAGGGTGACCATGCTGCAGGGTGGGGGGCATTTATTGTGTGACCCTGAGTCAGCTTTAGGGGTGAACTGCGAGCCACGGTGACCCCCACTGCCCATCCTCAGCTACCTGCCTCCAGATGGTTCTATTACTCAGCCCCATTTCTGATCACATCCCATTCTAGACTGACTTTCCCCCAATCACCCTTCTTTTCCTCCACGTGGAGAAAGCAGAACGCTGGAGTGATGCCGAATCCTTTTCACTGGCTCAGTGGTTTCCACGGCCCTGGCCACATCAGGGTGAATGTTTGCATTTCCTGCTGGTTTCTTCTGTGCTTACGAAACTGGCAGAAACCCCTGATGCCCCAGAAACTGCAGTCAACGCGTAGATGGTTCTCCCTGCTCAGTGGTAAAAACCGAGTGTGTCTCAGCCCCCTCCAACCGCCCCCCTACCCCCGCTTCAGTTTTTGAGGAGGAGTAGCCCTGGGAGTCCTCTTGCCCGGAGGGAGCTCCCACCTACAAATCTGAAGTCTGGGTTATCTGTTGGTGGGTCACCTGGCTTCCTTGCCAGGCATAGTACAGAGGCTCTGTTCCCTTTGTCCAGTTAGGGGAGATGGAGAAGAAGCAGACCGCTCAGAAAGTGGTGTGGCCCACACAAAGAGACCCTTGGGTGTGCCTCCAGGCGTGGTCAGAAATTGTCCCCCCAGGACCTCCTGAGTGACTGGAGTGAGCATGGAGCTGGAGGTGGCATGCCCCAAATTGCTGGCAATCCGAACTGCGAGACCCAGCCCTGGAAGGAGGCAGCAGCACCAGAAGTCTCCCCTGGATGTTTTCTCTAACCACCTCCCTCTGATGCATGTCAGCTCTCTGAAAGATGACACCCCAAAATAAAAATCCTTCCTGAATGCTGAGATGAGGGGCTACAAAGAGCTGGTTCATGGTTCTAGGCTGTTTTCTCCACTTCCCGCTTCCCTCCAGTGAGCATCCCTGGAAGGGGTAGATTGCCACATCAGTGCAATTGGGAAACATGTACCTTGAGCCAAAACCAACGATTGTTCTCTATTGGAACCAAAGCTGGAAAAGTTCCCTCTGAGGACAAGGGGGTGGCTGTAAATGCAGACAGGTGATCCCTGAGACCCTCTCCAGGGCTTGTATGACCACTTGTAGCCTTGCGATCTCTCTGGACTTTTAGATGCAGCTGCGCATAACACAGCAGGGACGACTGTTGAGTCACTGCTTCCTTCTACACTTGGGAAAGGTGTGATAGGAGCCTGCGAAATATTTGAATGGGTACAATTTTACTCGATGGGACAACCTGTGTGAAGTGGACAGGGGAGGACTTTTTAATGAGTCAGCATTGGAGAGCTGCGGCCTGACATACGTTCTGGCCCAGGAAACGCCAGGTAAAGCCATCAGCAGAGTGAGCAGGGAGAAGGGAGAGGTCAGTGGGTGCAGCCAGTTGTGCCAGCCTGGGCTAACAGGCTGATGGGGAAAAGCATACCAAAGGGCAGCCTGATGCCTTCTGTCTTAACAGCAAGAGTGGTCAGACTTTCCTCTTTAGACCCCATGTGGTTCGGTGAGCTGTCCCTGACTGTGGTCAGTGGAGATGTGGGAATCTAACCCAAGAAACTCCCGCAGGGGACTGTTGTGTATGTGGTAAAAGTGTGGAGTCTTCGGAGGCCAGGGGATTCATATTTCATACCTGGGAATGCTAGGTTATAAACAGACTATGCAGATCCACCCGAGGCCCAGAGCTGTGAGCTCCTTTCCTTTGCAGAGCTGGTCTCCGGGAAAGCCTTGGCCTGCTCCAGCTCATCAGGTGCCTTGCTTGTGACTCTGGCTGCAAATGGCTGATTGTAGGAGTCAAAAGAGATGCAGAGAAATGTCCCTGTGCATGAGGAGACTTTGTCAAGGTGTAGATCACCTGGCTTCCCTGTGGCTGCATTTAGAGGCTGGGAAGATGCTTTTAAGGGGGCAGGGGGAGGACACAACAGGAGCCCCATGCTTTTCTTAGTGTTAGTTTTGCCAGAAGATAAAAAGGACGATGTGCTTGAAATACCCATCCCCCACACGCCATGGTGTTGATTAACCCCGTGAACGCTGAGCGGGTGGTGTGGTGCAGGGCTAGATGGGCAAATGGGGGTATAGTCCTGCCTTTCTCAAGTTGCGAGCCTGTCACAGTTTTCACAGGGTTAATTGTTTCACTTCTGGTGCCTCTCTTTCATTCATAAATTCTCCATGATTGCCACAGAGGAGCCCTGTGAGCCGAGTGTGTTTTGCACGTTCAGGACGTAGGTGTCAAGGGCCTCCTCTGGGCTAGATACCCTTGGCGGCTCTAGTGCCTCTGCACTCAGGCCATCCCCAGGATCGCAAAGGCCTCTGTTTTCTGACATCAGTTCTCTGCACCAACCAGGTGTCCGCCAAGTCACATCAGTTCAGATACTAGCTACCTGGGGTGGGCTTGGACCCCATGGACTAAGAACAAGATTTTCTCCACCTCAGTCACCAGCCGCAAGTGAGATCCACAAGCTACCCACCTGTGTGCCCAGCCAACCTCAAATTTAGGGTTTCCCATGAACCCCCTCAGGTTTGACAGTTTGTTAGAATGACCCACAGAATTCAGGAAAGCACTGCTTTTTAGGGCTGCTGGTTTACTATAAGGGAAAGAAATGAACCCCCAGGTGAGGCGCTCCATAGGATGCAAGGTGGGGCCAAGGTGGGTGCAGTCTCCTTGCCCCTGACAGGCATGTCAGTGTATTTCATTGGAGCTCACTGCGCCAGAGTTTTTATTGCATTTAATCATTATGGAGGTAGGCTGTCTCCTGCTGAGATGCCCAGGGTTTAGGAGGAGGGCTTTAAAGATGCTGTGTTACTGCCAGTGGCGCCTAACACTTCCTAAAGCTCATCATGTGCTGGGTCTGGTGGTGAGTGCATTATGTGAATGAATCCATCTGCTTTCACGACCATGTGAACTCGGTGCTGTTTTTTATGTTTAACAGATGAGTGGAAACTGAGGCACAGCCTGTTGAAAGAATAGCGGACATTGAGTTTGTTCGAAAGTGTTCAAGCCCAAAAGCTTCCAGTCTTGTCTGATGACATCTCTCCTTCTTTTGATCTCTGGTTGGCTTTGCTTTGGAAAAATCAATCAAAAACTGCTGCAGGATATTAAGGGTAGAAGATGACGTATGTAGGAATAATAAGGACAGCTACCTTTTGGTGGAAAGAGGGCGTTTTTCATTCCAAATTCTAATCTTCAGCATCACCTTGCATGTCTGTCTCTGAAATTATATCCTGTATTTCAGTGTTTATATCCCTTATTGCATTGACTGCAGATGCCATCAATGGTAAGATGCATTATTATTTTCTCAATGATGAAAAAAAATTTTTAAATGCTGTGTAAACTATGACTCCTACTGACTGTAAGATAAATCTTAATTTTTAAAGTATAAACATGAAAAAGCAGGCATCTTCAGATGAAACACAGTGTTTGCATGAGTGTGTCAGGGACATATGGAAGTCATTTTATGGGATTCTAATCGCAGAGCTTATGTGTGCTATGAGCATGAAGCTATGGAGAATGCAGGCTTTTGAATGGGAAAGACGGAGAGTTGGCATCTCTCTGCATCCATTCCTAGCTCAGGGGCTCTTGCACGCCACCCTAATCTCAGTTTACCCCTCTGTCAAATGGGGGTGGTAATTCCTGCCTTGAATGTTTTTGTAAAGATTAAGGAAAATGTAAATGTTGGGAAAATATGGAATCTTGGTTTCATTCCAGAAAGCTTTGTGAGTTCTCCCTACCTACTTATCAATTCTTTTTTTTCTCCTTTGAGGGTTCTGCTTTGGTCCATGACATGGTGCCTATTAATAGTGCTTTTGCCCCAGGAGCACTTTTTTGTAAAGAGAGTAATCATATGATTTCCCCTGTTGGGGAAAGTAAAGGGGCTGCTGGCTGTATTCACCAGAATTCTCCAGCATGAATCCAGCCAAGACCTGGAAACTCGCAGGGGAAAAAAATTCTCGAGACTGAGATGATTTTTTACAGAAAAGGCCACAAGCAGTGCTTTACTCAGGAATTTTGTCTGGAAAGCCTGTTTAAGCCCGCTCTTCTTTTGGCTGATGGGCGGCCCTGGAATTTGTTCGTTTTCCAGTGTTAAGCCATTTAAGGGCACAATGGTTGAATAAACTCAGTAAGCAAACTCAGCTCGTGCTATTATATAGTGCCTCATGCATGCGCGCTCAGTCACGTCCAACTCTTTGTGACCCTCCCCCCCATGGACCGTACCCCACCAGCCTCCTCTGTCCATGTGATTTCCCACACCAGAATACTGGAGTGGGTTGCCATTTCCTCCTCCAGGGGTGTCTTCCCAAGCCAGGGATCAAACCAGAATCTCCTGTGGCACCCGCACTGGCAGGGGGATTCTCTACCGCTGAGCCACCTGGGAAGCGCCTATCAAGGCCTCATTCATTTGCAAATACTTGAGTACCTGACTTCCAGGCAGGTGTGCTGAGGTAGAAGGTACAGTGCTGGGCAAAAATATTCGTGGTTTCTGTCCTCGTGGGGCTTCCTGATCACCAGGGGCGACTGCCGTCCGTGGAAGAACTGGAGACGTAAAGATGAAATGAGAACTGGGAGGAGGGTCAGGAAGGCTGTGTAGAAGGAATCTCTGAGAATTAAATACGAGAATTTAGCCACCGAGGGTTCAGGGAAGGCTTCTGTGAAGAACTGTGACCTAAGAATGAACAGATGCCCGACAGCTGGGGCGGAGGGAGAGGGGATGTTTAGGTGGGTGGAGCCAGACGCTGGAGCAGTGCCTGGGAAGTGGGCACGGGGTGGCGGGAGATGGAGAGTGGTCTCAGAAGCTGACCCACGCGTGTCTTGCAGGACAGGCCATGTTCAGGACATTATTGTTTTGGCTGCACAGTGCGGTGGCATCCAAGGTCTTAGTTCCTCATCCAGGGATCAAACCCATGCTCCCTGCATTAGGAGTGTGGAGTCTTAACCACTGGATCGCCAGGGGAGTCCCCACTGAACTTTCTTGAAAGCAGTGGGAGCTACTGAAAAGTGATAAGATTTGCATTTTGAAAGTAATTCAGGGCTGTTCCAGGCACGTTCGTCCAAATGCGGTCAGAATGACCTCTTAGGGACTGATGGAGCCGTCCAGGTGAGAGATCGAGGTGGTGCAGTGAGGGCGGCAGAGCAGAGATGAAATAGGAGACAGAGTCAGGTCCACATCGGAGCTGTTGCAGTCATCGGCAGTGGCTCTCCTAACATTGCTGATGGGAGGGAAATGAATGGGCTTTTGTGTGTTAAATCAGTGCTAACACAACTCCAAATTTGTGGACCTAAAAAGATGACTGTAAGAACCAGTATCTCCAACTGAGACATGGAATGATTTCTTCCACGGTGTTTCTTTTTTTTTTTATAAATATATGTTGTGGTTACTGAATTTAAGAAATAAACATTGTGTTTCTAGGTTATGATATATCCCACATGGAAATGTATTCACTATGACTATAATTATAGCAATCTTTACAGATTATACTTATTTTAGACTACTATAATTTGAAAGTCCTTTAATTATAACATAATACATATTTAAAATAACTTGACTAATCATAGAATGATTTAAATTTATATTTACCAGATTAGGTAACACTTGGTTCTAGTCACTTTGCTTTCCTATGTCAGTGTATTTTTAGAAATCAGTGTCATTAATCACAGATAGATGTGCGCCTTACAACTTGTGAAAGGAAGTAAAGATACCCATTTCCTCAATTTCTTATAATTATAGGCTAGTATTGAAAGAAATTGCTACCATAATTAAACTTTCCACCTCTGGAATTAAGAACATGCTGACTTGGTCCGTGGCCCTCCATGGGTCCTCAGCTGGAGCATCCTTGGAGAGATTGAGAGGCTTACAAGAAGGCCTTGGGGCCCGCCACAACCACGTGGCCTCACTGCAGGCTTGGCCAGGCTGTTTGACAGGTGGTAGAGAAACAGGGAGTTTCATCACCAAAGGGCTTGTATCATATACACAGTCAGTGTGCGTGGATTCAGCTGCACAAGCCAGCATTTTGTTTACTTATTTTTAAAAAGGTTTTGGCTGTGCCTTGCTTTTGAGATCTTAGTTTCCTGACCGGGAATTGAAGCTGGACCCTTAGCAGTGAAAGTGCAGAGTCCTAACCACTGGGACTTCCCTGGCAGTATAGTGGTTAGCAGTCCGTGCTTCCACTGCAGGGGGCATGGGTTCGATCCCTGGTTGGGAGACTAAGCTCCTGCCTGCTGTTCAGCCCAGTTAAAAAAAAAGAAAAAAGAATAGAGAAAATTCTCAATTTCATGGGACTGGGGTGCCTGCACACTCGCCTCCCTGCAAGTCCCCCTGGAGAATGAAAGAGTGCTCTGACAAGTTTCTTGTCCACAAAAACTCATGAAACCTATGACTGTGCGACTGGGTGATGTGTGAAACTGGCTCCCGGGCAGAGAAACTGGAAGAACAGGTAGAATTATCGGGGTCAGGGAGGGATGGTAGCTGATACACCTAAAAAGTTCTCAGAGCAGATTCTCACATAATTGTTGGATAAAATCCCTCCGTATGGAATTAAACACTGTGTTTAGCTGCACCCAGCACACGTGTGTGCTCACCTGACCGTGAGGACTCCGTGTACGGACCACTGACTGTACTGGAATGCCATCTAAGGCATTTTCAGGGACAACCTTTGTCCCCGATTTTCCCTTCTTGTGCTAACTTAGAACTTAACCCCTGCCAAAAATCCAGTGACTTTTGCTAGTTGGATGTTCTTGACACCTGACTGCCTTTCTGGCTCCAGAGGAAGCTTTCTCATCTGCTTGTGAGAAAATAACAGAATATATTCCTACATTCAAGGCAGTTTTCCCTGACACTGTACTTTTTCAAACCAAATAACACATTGCATCTAAGTGTTCTCTGGGGCATTCTTAAAGAGGAGGGTATGTGGTGACTGGTCAGGTCCCTTTCTAGGTGGCGGGTGGAATCCAGTCCCTCGACTTGAGGCAGCTGATGGAGGAGGAGCAGGAGGAGTCCAGTGTCAGAGGGTCAGGCGGGTGCGCTCTGTCTGCCTGCCTGCCCCTGCACTGCCCTGGACAGTTCTCCCCTTCTCCCCTCCTCTGAACTGGGAGCAGGTTGGCTTAGAGAAACCCTAGTGCTCCCTCCATGCTAACATTCTGTTTAAAACACCTATTGAGTATCTGTTGTATGCATTTATTAAACACCTGTTGAATACCCATTGTATACACCTATTAAACACCTATTGAGTACCTGTTGTATACACCTATTAAACATCTGTTGAGTACCTGTTGTATACACCTGTTAAACACCTATTGAGTACTTGTTGTATATACAGAGAGCATTTCACTGCAGACTAGGCTGGGAAAGTCCATGCCTCTGTCCAGAAGGAGTTTAGAGATTTCTTTTTCTGGTTCAGGTGATAGGTGAGCCTGGGAGCCCAGTGTGGAAGCTCATGAGCTGGTCTCCTGATGGTCACCTTCTTGTCCTCAGATCAGATTTACAATAGCCATGCCCTCTGACACAGTATCTATTTGCCCAGGTTTATCCATGTTTATGCAGACTTCTTCTGTAAATATTCTCAGTCCAGGAGCCAAACGGTGTGTGTTACAATAACTTTACTCAGCAGTTGTGATGAGAGCGGGTATAGACAGCCTGTAAATGAATGGGCGTGATTGTGTGCAAATAAAACTTTATTTACAAAGACAATTGCCTCACCAAGTTCTTGAGTTGTTGAAAAGTCTCGAAATGGGTGCCTCTGCGTATCTGGGGTCTGTGGATGGGGCCAGGTGATTCCCAGGCATGGGCCAGCCTCAGTGCCCAGGTCCCCTTCAGTCCTCCACCAGCAGAGCTCTGACTGCGGGTCTTTTTGTTGCTGGGCTTGTCCTACAGGGAAGGGCCTTCAGGACCCTCCATCAGGGAGTTAAACTAGCTGCCAAGGGTCCCAGGGGGCTCCCCAGAGCCAGGAGAGCTGATGTTCACCCCCTTTGTATCCCGGGACAGACTTCTCTTTCAGACAGAGGCTCTTTCATTGAGCATGACCCAACAAAGCCAGCTTGTGCCCATTTTTGGAAACATCCACAGGCCTTCACCTTGTTCTTCATATCTTGGCCTCTTCAGAATGCAAGTCAGGAGACGTTACCCCAGGACATTTTACTTGTCATAAATAAGCTAGGACAAGCATCCCCTTTGGGCACTGGAAATTGGAAATGGCTGATCCTAGAAAAACAGCTTCTTCAGATCCTTTCTGGGTATAAATAAATGAGTTTTTAGAAGTCCTGGGGAATTGTGGTTTCCACTCCAGCAGGGACCCGAGGGAGGAGGACACTGCTTCCAGGAGCTGCTGTTTCAGCAAGCCAAGCTCCGGGCTTTGTCTCGTTTGCAGGGCGAGGTGACATCCAGCCCCAGCTGGACAGCGCACTCCAAGACGTCAATGACAAGTATCTCCTATTGGAAGAAACAGAGAAGCAGGCTGTCCGGAAGGCTTTGATCGAAGAACGCGGCCGGTTCTGCACCTTCATTTCTATGCTGCGGCCCGTGATTGTGAGTCAGTGGAAAGTTCCAGAAGGCTTAAACTGCCAGTTCCGAGGAGACCCTCCTTGTTTATCTGGAGGCGCTGAGAAGCCGCCCTGTGTCAGGAATCATGATGGTGGAGTCACGTTTATGAGCCAGTAGTTGTCTGCAAGCTGCTGATGGCCGCACGGCCCTCTCTGTATTCTGAAACTGGTGGTTCCGCTTGCTTTTTCTCCCCAAGATGCCCCACAGAGTTGTTCCCAAAGTTGGTCCCCAGACCAGCAGCATCACCTGGGAAGTGATTAGAAATGGGCATTCTCAGACCCAACCTAGACCTACTGAATCCACAACTCTGGGGCTGGGAACCCCACCCAGTCATCGGGGCTTTTTAAACAAGTCCTCCAGCTGATTTTGAGACCCGGTGACCAAGATGAGTGCCAAGGAGTGACTGTGAGGTTAATAGAGGAAAAGCCTCAGTGAATCCATGCAGATTTATTTTTGAAGTCAGTCAGTTGTGTGCCTTGAAGAGTTCTGCTGGAGCTTTTCTTGAGGCTGATAAAAATGCACCAGCTGCCGTCCCTCAGCCCTGGCAAAATGCCCAGATTGGAGTTGTTCCCCTGAGCGTAGTGCTTTCCCGTGAATCGTTCTTACCTGGGCCCACAACCCCAGCTTAGCTCCTTGGTGATGTCATTCTTCTACAGTCCATAGTTTGCCTCACTTGCCATTGATTAAGCTGATGAAAAAAAAAACAAAGACAGGGCTGTTAACCTCCAGTGAACACACATGTGCTGTTACTTCGGTCTGTCAAATCTGGACCAGAATATCCCCAAATGGTGTTATCTGCTGAAGCCAATTGACTTCCAGGGGGAGGGGGCGGGCGAGCCTTGGCTTGCGGAGGGGGCTGTGCTGCAGGATTCCACCCACAGGCAGACTGCCCCCCCTGCCCCCAGCAGGGGTGCCGGCCCCCAGACACTTCTAGGAAGGCCCATGTGTTTGCTGTGGAGCTCACAGATCTCTCCGTGGTTATGGCCGATTTCTTGTTCTCCATTTCCCCAAAGAAAGGGCTGGTAAATGGCTTCAGCACAGATGTATCAGTCCCGGTGCTCCTCTTCTGAAAAGCTGAAAGTATAGATACTGTCCCTAAGAAAAACAGCTGGATCCAGATGATAAAGTGAATCATGCACAGTAACAGGTTGTAAATTACTTTCAGGAAGAAGAAATCTCAATGCTGGGGGAAATCACTCACCTGCAGACCATATCAGAAGATCTGAAAAGCCTGACCATGGACCCTCACAAACTGCCCTCCTCAAGTGAACAGGTAGGCGTCTTGGGATAGGTGCTCAAAACAAACCCAAGAGATGAAGGTTCAAGGTCCTGAGGGTTCCTTGCGGCAAAACCTCATCTGAAATGGTACCGTGTTTTACATTGTGATATGTGGCTGTCATCCTCACAGGTCATCATAGAGCACCTACTGTGTGTCAGGCCCTGCTCTGAGCTCTTACATAGACTTCCTCTGTGAATCTCCACCATTATCCCCATTGTACAGAGGACCCTGAAGCACTGAAAGATAAAAGTCACTTAACCAGGCAGTTACTGGTAGAACTAGGATTTAAACCAAACTCGCAGTTTCCTCAGCCCATGCTCTTAATCATGTGTTTGCCGACCCTCTAGAGGTAAACTCCCCTAGGAACATGACGGTGGGGTCTCTTGGTTATCACTCTAAATCATTCTCTCTGGATTTCTCCCATTCTAAGTAAGGAATGAATGAGGATCTCACTTATGAAAAAGGTGACTTTATGTTGACTCATTTGGTTCATGTGACATTAATACTATGTTCAGTAGAGCAACAGCTGAAAAATCACATGCTTTTGCTTTTGCCTTTCATATGAAATTCTTATTGTTGCCTTGGGAGCCAGCTCAGCAGACAAATTTGGGAGCTTATATTTTCCATCTTGCAAAATTGCTTTCATTAGACTATAGCCTGCAGGCATTCATTCACTCAGTAAGCAGATATTTATTGAGCACCTACTATGTGAATAGAAACTAGAGCTTACATTCAACTAGCTCTTTGTCAAGTAAGGGAGACAGATGTAGGAGTCAAGAACTGGTTTGTTCTTGATTCTGTCAGGTTTTATTGGTCAGATGGGGACATGAGTAACTATCAAGTGGCTAAGATGTAAGGTCAGTTCAGTCGCTCAGTCGTGTCCGACTCTTTGCGACCCCATGGACTGTAGCACTCCAGGCCTCCCTGTCCATCACTAACTCCTGTAGTTTACTCAGACTCATGTCCATTGTGTAAGATCAACACATCCTAAAAGCATTATCATCTGTGTTGTGCTGTAAACAAAATCCCTATAGATTCTAACCTTGGTGTAAATGTCTCTTGTGAACTGTAACTGTAAATCTTTTTCTTTTTTGACAGGTATGTTGTGGTTTTCCTCTCCCTTCCCCATTAATTATATCTTTGCTTGTCTCAGAAAAAGGATTATGACACTGATGGATTGGTACTATGATTCTTCCATTGAAAAGAAAACTTCACAACATATTTTTCTTTGCTCCCCACTCCTCCATGATGGTGGAATTTCTACGTTATGACGGTTGTTAACATTTGACGGATAACGTTTCCCTTCTCAGCACTTTGCTGACCCTCCTGCTCTGTCCCCTTAGGTGATTTTGGACTTGAAAGGTTCTGATTACAGTTGGTCATACCAGACCCCACCCTCTTCTCCGAGCACCACCATGTCCCGCAAGTCAAGCGTCTGCAGGTAGGTGAAGCCAGGCTGGGCTGTTGCCTCGGGGATATGGCATTTCGCTTTACACTCATTGTGAATGTTGGAGCCAGTCTTGGGCTGTGAAATAGTGCATCTTAAACAGGAAATGGTGATCGGGTGAAAGGGTCCCATCACAACTCTGGTCTCACTCTTTAGTTTTGGAATTAATTTTGGGCTAGAAGGAAAAATCCCATCAGACCTTAAATTGGTGGACACAGCTTTCTCTCTCAGGGTACATGGTACAAATCTCCCCATTTTATGAATTCTCACTGGATTTTCCTGTTTAGCAGAGTAGGAACCAATGGGCTCCCAAAGGGTGAACAGGGGTCGCTTCTCGTGCAGACGCAACTCGCTGTGGCCAGAACAGATGAAGGCAGTGACGGTGGCTCCCGCCCTCATTTGCTCCCCAGTCTTTGTCTCAGGGCTTCACAAAGTGAATAGAATCCCTGATCTGTTCACCTCTCCCACCACCACCATCACTGCTATTGTTAACCTGGTGACTCAGGGTCCATCGGAATAGTCCTGCCATCAGTTGGCAACACCGTTCCCTGGCAGCGTGCTGTTCAAGACCGTTCTTTACTTGCTGATGGCCAAGTTGGTTATTCTCTTCCTGTGAGGGTAGAAACACCCTCATGCATCACGTCCTTCTTGGTACACTCTCCCTGCTGATCTTTTTCTTTGACTTTTCCAAGCCGAATGGATTTCCTCTTCCTGTGACTTGGCGTTGAGAGTAAAGAACAGGATGGAGCGTGGGAATCTCTGTCTACACACGTGTGTCTGTGTGTCTTTGATTTCATGTTTGAGCTCGTGTGGTGTACAGGCAGCAGGAAGTTCAGACTTGAGATGCTACAGCCTGACATTCTGCAGCCCGAGGATGGTGTGTGGTTTCTTGTCATCTTTTCTGTGCTGTGTGTGTGTGTGACGCATCTCCTGAGGATTTTTCCTATTGAGGATTTTTTCTTCGTTTGGTAGCGAAGAAAACTTTATCTTGTTAGTATAAAACAAAGCTGCGTGAGTCTCTTTCTGTAGTTTTAGTGTCAACAGAAAATCCTGTCACATGGATACCGCCAGCCCTGAGCTTGCTGTAGTGAAATTGCCATGAGCTTTGCTGTCAGTTCTCCACATGCCCTGTTCTGTCTGACGGGCGGGGCGGGGAAGCAAAACTCATGATAATTATCCTTGATCTCCTCCAGCACGCTTCGCTATATCTGTTGGAATGTTAGCACCAAGTCATTCCGGTATAGAACACCAGAACAAGGTAGTCAGCCCTTGACTATCTTATTAGCTGGCCGAGTTTGTGAAATTTGACAGGAATCTCTTGCGGAGTTAGGAGCAGAAACCACAAGTCTTCTAATCCCAGTCTGGGTTGTTTATTTCACGCCTTCTGACGCTGCTACAGCTGCCCTTTATCTGTCAGCTCTGCCTGTTTGGGCCAGGAGACTTTGTTCAGTTTTCTGGGTTTCATAATTTGAGTGATTAGACAGAGTGTAGGACATACTGCTTACGACTGGAAATGGAACAAGCAGAAGTCCAGAGGGCAAGTGTCATTTTCCAACATCCTGTTTACTGTTCCATCCTGGAAGCAAACAGCTTCGATTGATGACCTTTAGTCCCTGAAAGCTGCCTGCCTCTTGCCAGGTGTTCTGTTTGCTAGGCTCACAGATAGTTGAACAGAGAAGTACCTGTGTTCAGGGTCAAGCCATTCATTAAACCACCAACTTTGTTAATATTAATAAAATGTAAATACATGAACACAGTTGCCTCACGTATGAGTATCTTGAATGAGGCACACTTAGGATGCAATCACCTTGAGAAATCTCTTGGTGCCAACTGATGGTTGGCCAGCTTGATCCAGATGGTTCACCTGAGGAAGACACTTGGGTGCTCCAACTAGGTCATGCTGAAGCCTTCATGTGGTTTTTGTGAGTAGAGGATATGAACCTTTTTCCTGCCTCAGACATCGAGTCCCCTGGCTTTGCTGGTCGGTGACACAGCAGAGCTGGGCAGCACTTGACTCTTTAAAATCACAGCCTTGCATCCTAAAGATGCCTCATGCACCGTCGGAGAACCACGTCTCCACAGCTGGTCCCCCCCTCTCCCTTGCTCACAGTGAAAAGACCTTTTGTTTACTCGCTTAATGATTGGGTGTTTTGAAAACATGCCTCCGCGCTGCGCTGCTTCTTGGGCGGGGGGCTGGTTGCATGATGCGCTCTCCCCTGTCACCCCTGTCCTGTCCCGCTGCCCCCGCAGCAGCCTGAATAGCGTCAACAGCAGCGACTCGAGGTCCAGCGGCTCCCACGGCTCCCACTCGCACTCGCCCAGCTCCCACTACCGCTACCGCGGCTCCAGCCTGGCCCAGCAGGCGCCCGTGCGGCTGTCCAGCGTGTCCTCCCACGACTCAGGCTTCATCTCCCAGGACGCCTTCCAGTCCAAGTCGCCGTCCCCCATGCCGCCTGAGGCCCCCAACCAGGTAAGGGTGCCCTTGGCCCCAGGAGCGGCCGCCACACCTGAGGCCCTGGATCAGCCTTGATGGCTGGAACCAGAGAGCTTGGACAGACCCTAGTCGTCTGACACGGGGAACCTCTGGTTTAATTTCTCATCTTTAGATGAGCTGATCCCCTAAAGGGAGAGATAAGGTAAGTGGGGGTTAAAGCTTGTGATCAGGCTTCCCTGGTAACTCAGACTGTAAAGAATCTGCCTGCAATGCAGGAGACCTGGATTCGATCCCTGGGTGGGGAAGATCCCCTGGAGAAGGAAACGGCTACCTACTCCAGTATTCTTGCCTGGAGAATCCCATGGACAGAGGAGCCTGGCGGGCTACAGTCCATGGGGTCTCACAGAGTCGGACATGACTGAGCAACTTTCACTCACTCAAAGCTTGTGATCACCATGCGGGTGATGGTTGTCACGCTGTTGGAGAGTTTTCACACTTATGTAGACAGACTCAGAGTCTTGGCCACTCTCTGGCGTCCCTGTGCCTAGCTTGTCATGATGTAGTCATTATCCCATTTGCACAAGGGGACAGAGATTCTGCTGTTGAACAACGCCTCGGAGCCCTTCCTTGGCACTTTCAGCTTCCTTGCATCAATTTGTGATGAGGATGAGAATAAGAAAGTATCTTCAGTGGCCATGCAGGTAATTCTGTTGGCACCTTCCTCCTGGGAGAAGGGAAGGTGTTGAGTCTCTGAATACAGTTGGGTTAGATGGCACTAAACGCCCAGCCCAGTGGGTTCAGAAGAACAGAAGGCAGGAGCTGGGCATCCAACACCCTTCACCTGCTCCGCTGGGTCCCTTTTTTGTGTCAGTGGGTTGGCGTCTAGACTGGTAAGCACAACGTACAGACAACCAGGAAACGTGAACATCCAGGATGTCCCCTCAGCGCCATCTGCTGGGGAGCGTGGTGACTGCAAGCCCATTGCATATTAGGTTTGCCAAAAAGATCATTAGGGTTTTTCCAAAGTAAGACGTTACAGAAACTTTTTTGGTCAACCCTATATAATACATTTTGATACCAACCACAGCCTTTGGCCCAAGATCCTTTGGATTCAGAAGGTCACGTGCTTGTCTTGTTCATCCAGGTATCCAATTTGCCTGACAGTCAACAAGTATCTCCTGTGTGCCAGGTACCATCCTAGGAGCGCCTGCCTGTTATCTGTATAGTCCTGCCAGCAGCCACTTGGAGTGTTGTTATCCCTGTTTTGTTGGGGGAACGGGCTCAGAGATGTAAAGCAGTCTGCCCGAGTGGCACAGTTGTATGACCTGTAGTCAGGGATCTGAAACAAGGGTTTTAGCAACTGGTCCAGTGGCCTTTCTGCACCACTCTGGCCATAAGGTGCCCCTAGCAGAGTGTTCTGGGGAGCGCTCCACGTCAAGGAAGCATCTGTCATGTTCTGGGAGCCAGACAGCCACTCGCATGATTCGTCTGACATTGGTGAACCCAGGGCTGCTCAGCCTGGAGCCCCGCCTTTGGCATTTCACAGCTGTCCCCGGGGGCACTGTTGCATCTCTCTTCCTGGGGTCGAGATTCAATTTTAAAAAGAAATGCTCAGAGCTAGGAGCTGCAGCTTTAAGTCCTCTACTTGTCCTAGCTGGGGCGCTTTGGCTCACTGTCTGAGAGGTCCTGTCTCGTGTGGCACTAAACTGCACCTGCGTGTCTCGTGAGCCTAGAGTGAGCATGGTCGGACAGGGAGCAGGGATTTGCAGCTCCTCAAAGGCTTCTCTAACGTGCAGCGTCATTCTGTGTGTGTTCTTAGTCAACTGATGCATTAACAAAATCTTGTGTGCTGACACCCCTTCCTAAAAAAAGAGGCCATGCACTCCAGCCTTGCTGTGCGTGTGTGGATCAGGCTGAATGAAGCGGGGTTTCTGCCTCCAGTCATGTCGAGGGAAACAGAAGGCGGGCTTGTTGCGATTTACTTAAATCTGAAAGCCAGTGCCTGAGATAAATGCTTGGCTAAGCAACTCTAGGGTAGTTTGAGTGAACTCAGGGATGCTGCAGAATTTAATTGAGAATTCTGTTTTTCTTGAAAAAGGCATTATGGCTGCTTCAAAGGCAGAGGGTAAATTTAAGGAGATTGTACACCTCACACAGGCCAGAGGGTGTAGTTTCCTGGGGGAAGTTTTATTACCTTTATTTGGGTGGGAGAAAGGGAGCACACATCCATAAGCGGGGCGATCCCTCAGGTGCACGGGTGTAAATGAATGCCATGTGGCAGGATGTATTCAGAATTCTCCCACTGTCCCCCACTCTGCTCTTTACAAGTTGTGCCACATGTGCCCAGGAGAGATGGGACCACGTCTGCAGCGGGGCTCCTGCCTAGAACCGTCCACTCCATCCACTCAAGGGGCTCTTCAGAAAAAAATGAGCAGAAGTCAAAGGAAATAAGAACCTGTAGTCCTGGGGTGCTTTACTGTTTCTTTTTTTCAAATTGAACTTATTTTAATTAGAGGAGCCAAAATAAGTAGTTCTGGTAAATTATAATGGTAACTGGCTTTTGTTTACAGTTGGTTAAGCACTACATACATAGATACACACACACATGACCTCATTTAATCTTCATCCAATAGATATTATTGATCTCTATTCTAAAGAGGGAGGAAAAATGAGGTTTAAGAGAGATTAAACCCATGGTTCCTAGCCTGGGAAGTGGCAGAAAGGGGACTTCAAACTTTCAGACTTCAGTCTGAACCTGGACTGCTAACTAAACACTGAGCTGGGGAAGCAGCTGGGACCTCCAGTGTGGGGTCTGCCCTTGCTTTGGCTCCGAGCAGCCGCGTGCACATGGAATGCCTTTTTGGTTCCTTGCTCTTGTAGGATGGGAGCACCAGCTTTCAGATTTAAGTAAATTCAGATTTAAGCTCGCCTTCTGTTCCCCTCGACATGACTGGAGGCTGAGACCTCGCTTCATTCAGCCTGATCCACACACACACAGCAAGGCTGGAGAAACCTTCCTTTGGTCGGTGAAAGTTGGGGGACAGACACGTGACTCTGGCCTCCTTGCCAGTGAATACAGGGACACATCCAGGGAGAGAGTAAAGAGGCTCAGACTTGCTTATACGGATGGGCTGAGATTGCAGTTAACAGAAGAAAACTGAAAGCAACGTCTGGGTGGGCCCAGAGCATGCCCCCCGGGGGGACACACTTACATGGGAGAGATGGTCATTGTCACTCATCCATTCAGCACTGCTCGGCACCTGCCACGTGCCAGGACAGGACCAGTATGTCAAGATGGAGTGATGAATTAACAGGCAGTCTCTGCCTCGGCTGAAGCTTAGGACCTGGGAGCAGGTGCCTGGTTGACACTAGGAGACGGGTCGGGACTGGAGGTTTATAATCAGATCAGCCTGAAGAGATGTTTTGTCAAGGCAGACCTCAGTTCTGTGATGTCTCAGATCTCACTGGATGGTTCATCCTCCCTATGACGGCCACTAGAAACATTGCCCTAACCAATGGACTTGACTGCCCACAGCCTCAAAATCACCCCCCAGGCAGAAAGACCTAAAATCATGTCCTGTGAGGATATAGCTTCACAGCTGGAAAACCACCCATTAGGGATTCGGAGGCTGCATGTGACAAAGGGGGAGAATCCAGGAATTAGAGCCATTCTAAGGAGACAAGGGGTTTCCCTGGTGGCTCAGCGGTAAAGAATCCACCTGCAATGCAGGAAACGCAGGTTCAGTATCTGGGTTGAGAAGATCCTCTGGAGAAGGAAATGGCAACCCACTCCGGTATTCTTGCCTGGGGAAATCCCACGGAGAGAAGAGCCTGGTGGGCGACAGCCCATAGGGTCACAAAAGAGTCGGACGTGGAGCCAAAGCCCAAGCTGGGGCGTCAGTCCTCATGTAGTAACAGCCGGGCACCCGAGAGATGTAAAAGGAGGCGCAGGGAGAAGTGCCCTGGGGAACACAGGAGCCCCGCACCGCGACCAGAGCCCCTCTCCCGGGCCAGGCACGCAGCCCATGCACTACACACACACACCCCGACGTCAGCGTCCCGGGCGCGCCACAGTCCGGCGGGTCTGGGTCTCACTGGGCATCACGCTTCCTTTCCAGGGCTTGGAAGCCTCTGTGTGGGCGCAGCTTTGGGGGGAAATAACCCTAACTCTGCTTCTCTCATCCTTCTCTCTGTGCATGTCTGTCTCTCTCTCTGTTGCGTGACCTTCCCCCCCCCCCCGCCCTCCCCCATCTTTTTATTTTTTACGGGTGACCTTTTGTGGCGGCACGCGGTCCCCACGCGTGGTCCCTCCCGGCTGCAGAACTCGTCGAGCTCGGCCTCCTCCGAAGCCTCGGAAACCTGCCAGTCGGTGAGCGAGTGCAGCTCGCCCACCTCGGTCAGCTCAGGCTCCACCATGGGCGCCTGGGCGTCCACGGAGAAGGTGACCGGCTGGGGTCCCAGCCCCTCCCCCGCCCCCCGCCCCGCCGCGGGAACCCAGAGACTCAGAATCTCCAAGAGCGGCCCCTCTCGGGACAGAGGGAGGGACGAGACTGAGGGGTTTTTCGGGAAGGGGTGCCTGGCTCCTGAAGCAGTGACCTTGCGGTCACCCAGAGGGAGAGGAAGGGGTATGGGGAACTCGGAGGTGTGAAGGCTTCTTCCCAGGACATGGATGGTCATCCATCTTTCCTCCTCCCCCTCCCCTGCACCCCGCCCACCGTGGCCACCTCGTCACCCTGTCTTTGGATGTGACATTCCACCGCGTCAGAGGCTGTGTGCTTTCCTGCCTTTTCGTTTGCAGCCCCCGCTTCTTTGCCCCAATTTAGAATCTGCTCCTGAACACTCTGATGATTTGGAATCCTGGAAGGAACAGCTTCAGCTGATGGTGTTGAGTTTTGAAAGCTGCATAATGAGATGAGCAAATCACCATCACTGTGAAATTATTAGTGGAATAATCGAAGACCATTGAGCACTGCACATATAGGGACACCGATCATTTCCAAACTATTCTAAATGTAGATACAGTATTTTCCCCCACTGAATGCTTGGTGTCAGATAAACGTGCATTCTTTGCCCCCTGGAGCTCTTCTCTCGCATCATGGACTGTCCATGAGCAGCAGAGTCCCTGACATTTGTAAATACTCAGGTCTCCCCCATCCCTTGAATGTCAATGCCATCTTGTACCTCCACGCTCATCCTGTTGTATTAATTTTTTTTTTCCTTTTTTCCTCCCCCCCTTTTTTTTGTTTCCAGTTGTCTAACGGGTTTTCTCACTATAGTTTATCAACTGAATCCCATGTGGGGCCCGTAGGGGCGAGCCTTTTCCCTCATTGCCTGCCCGCCTCCCGCCTGCTCCCTCGGGTCACCTCTGTCCATCTTCCAGACTACGCTCATTATTACACCATTGGGCCCGGCATGTTCCCGTCATCTCAGATCCCTAGCTGGAAGGTTTGTGTCTCTCCCCCCTCTCCCCCCTCCCTCATTGCTTCTGTGCTCGCCTCTCTTCTGCCCCCACGATTCTCACCCCGATTCTCCCCTCAACCCCTTCCTCTCACACTCTGCCTTCTTCCCCATAACACCTCCTCCCTGAGTAAATTCTCCCGGGGGGGACCAGAAACCAGCAGGCAGCGCTGAGGCAGAGCTGTCCACGCAGAGCTGAGGTTGGAGTGGCTGGGCTGTAGGAGACACCAGTTAACCCCGGTTAGGCCCCAGTAGACCCAGATGGAGCACGGTGGGGATGTCTGGTTCCTGAGTGTACGTCCCGGTTCTGCCCTCCTGGGGGATTCCTGAGGGAGCCGCTGATACCGGGGACTGTGTACCCCAGACTGTTCCCCTGAGTCCCTTATCGGGGCATGGTACAGAACCATGCCCCCAGATAGGTTTTGGCTTTTTTTTTTTTTCAAATCTTCAAAGTCCATGCAGACTTTATTTTTCAGTCTTAATGGTTTATATTAAGACATATAAATCAATAGACATTGCTTTAAAGCAATAAACATTGCTTTAATATAAAAAGTTTTTATATTACTTCCTAGCAAGTACAATTGACGCCCAGAGGATATTTCGAGAGGTCCCTAACTGGAATAGTAGGCCCCTAGGCAGCCTACATTTTGAACAAGTGGTGCAGACCTCTCAGACTCCTCAGAATCCTTCTTCCAACCCAGGGGCCTTCCCTTCCTCTGTGAGGACCTCAGAAGGCACGTCCCCAAGTGCCCTTTGGGGCTGCTTCCCTGAAGTGAGGTTCAGCCTCAGGGAAAGTGTCTGACGTTCCTTTAGTGCTCCCTGGTGGCCAGGCTATGCAAGTGCGATCAATTGAGCCCATAGGCCAGGGGCTCCCTCAGACAGCGGGGGAGGGCCTAGTCCCTGGGGACGTCTCTCCACTGGCTGGTGCCTTTAGACTCGGCAGGCAGTTGGTCAGCTGTTTGGTGGCTGTAAGAGTCTCCCCCAGGCTCCCTGCCCAGTTGTTGTGGGTTTTCTGTCTTTGGGCAGATATGAGGAAAGGAGAGGTACCCAGGGGGTCCCCAAAGGACTGTCCATTCCCTTCTGCTAGCACTGGGTGAGGGGAGAAGGGGCTGCTGGCTTGTCCCGGCGTGAGCTCCCCCTCGGGGACCAGCCGCCTTCTGTGGGTGGGCAGCTGTCTTGGGGGGTTCTCTGGCCTCCAAGTGGAGGCCGAGGCTCTGGCGCCTGACCATGCTTGCTCCACTCAGGACTGGGCCAAGCCAGGACCTTACGATCAGCCTCTGGTGAACACCCTTCAGCGCCGCAAAGAGAAGCGAGAGCCAGACCCCAGCGGAGGAGGCCCCACTGCGGCAGGAGGTGCCCCCGCCGCTACCGAGGAGGCCCAGAGGCCAAGGAGCATGACCGTGTCGGCCGCCACCAGGGTGACGCTCTTGTTTTCTTCGGCTGGCCGGGGCCCTCCACACCAGGCCAGGGGACATGTGCTGGCCGGCGGCTGGAGGGACCTGAGCCCTTTTCCCTGACTCCCTGGTCTATGGCATTTAGAGGGCCCCCAGGGAAGGTCTCATATGGGAGTTAGACTCTAGAACTTTCTAGAGCCTGGGTAGGGCCCAAGCAAGCTGACAGCCTCCTGGGCCCACAGACCAGTGGTGGTCATGGGAACAGAGTAGGATCCAGACAAGGCCCCACTGGAAGAGTGGAAAGGCTCCGGGGTTATCAGACAGGGACTCATGGCCCCGGGGGCTCTCTCTTTGCTCCCCCCTACAGCCTGGAGAGGAGATGGAGGCCTGTGAGGAGCTGGCCCTGGCCCTGTCTCGGGGCCTCCAGCTGGACACCCAGAGGAGCAGCCGGGACTCGCTCCAGTGCTCCAGTGGCTACAGCACCCAGACCACCACCCCCTGCTGCTCCGAGGACACCATCCCCTCCCAAGGTAGGAGGCAGCCTAGGCTTTCCAGCCCGGCTTCCTGAGTGGTGTCAGGTGAGGACGGGGGGCCCTCCCTCCTGGGAGGAGGCAGACGTCCGTCCAGACACCATTGAGCATCTTGGAATGCTCGGGAGGGCTCTGCCTGTGATTGTTATGTAGCTGCCATCCAAGGAAGTGGCCAGACTTTCACAGCTTCGCTTGTTCTTCACCTTCAGGGTTCAGGGCAGTTCCCAATGTGAACACAAGATGCTGTTAATGGTACTTTATCATTTGTGTTTGGCACTTTATAATAAGCACTTTGGGCTTCCCTGGTGGCTCAGAGAGTAAAGAATCCACCTGCCAATGCAGGTTTGATCCTTGGGTCAGGAAGATCCCTTGGAGGAGGATGGCAATCCACTCCAGTATCCCTGCCTGAAAAATCCCATGGACAAGGTTGCAAAGAGTCAGACATGACTGAGCCACTAAACAGACGAAAACAGACTAAGCACTTTATTGTCCCATTTATTTGTCACAGCCACTTACATAACATGTATGCGTGCTCACTCAGTCGTGGCTTGCAGCCCCATGGACTGTAGCCCACCAGGCTTCTCTTCTCTCCAGGCAAGAATACTGGAGTGGGTTGCCATATTCTCCTCCAGGGGATCTTCCCGACCCAGGGATCAAACACTGCATCTCCTACATTGGCAGGCAGGTTCTTCACCACTGCGCGACCTGGGAAGCCCATGTGTATATTTATCCTCATTTTACCTACATGGAGACTGAGGCCCAGGGTTCACACAAGTAATAAGAAGCAGAGCTAGAGTTTGAAGCTAAGATCTTGTCAAGAGTCTGAAGCCCAAACTCCTAACCTGTTCCAGCCAAGTTCTCTATGAACCGCCTCTCTGATCTGTCTCCCCAGACAGCCGCAAGGCCAGCATGATGGCATCGCAGCCACTCGATCTGTGCGTTGGCCAAGCCTGCTGGCAGTCCTCCATCGAGGTCTCTGACAGTGGGTCTCAGTGGAGGGCCGTCTTGCTCCCCAGAGGACACTTGGCAACATCTAGAGACATTTCTAGTTGTCACAGTTGGAGCGGGTGCTACTGGCGTCTAGCAGACAAGGCAGGGATGCTGCTAAACATCCCGTAATACAGCCCAAAGACCCCCACACCCCCACCCCTGGACTGACCTGGCCCAGATGCCAGAGTGCCGCTGTTCAGAAACGTACTCTGAGGTATTTGGCCGGGACACCTCCCGCCCACGTGACCCTGTGTTGGGAGGAGGTGAGCACACTGCACTGATAGAACCTGTCTTTGTGCATAGGTTTCAGAGACTCGTTGCCAGTTCCATTGTTTTTCTAGTCTTTGCACTAGTGAGCTGATCATGAGGGAGATCTGTATGGTCCATGTGGGGTTTGTTTCTCACATTATATTCCAGGCTGGAGAGGTTATTTCCTCCTTCCACCCTCTCTATTCCTCCCAGAGGTTCTCAGAGGTAGCGTTTTGCGTCCTTCCCAGCTCAGCAGCATTTGAGTGCAGGCCTGTTGTGTCCAGCTCTGCTCTGGGTGCTCAGGGCTCCCTTGGTGAACAAAATGACAATCCCCGTCAGGGAGTTCTTAGATGGTGGGGGCCCGGAAACCCAGGGAGGCTTGGGATAAAGTTGCGGGTGAAATCCCTGGCTTCTGGGGCCTTCTGTCTTCCCAACACAGAAAATGAAAAAGCACAGCCACCACCTCGGAGATTTCTAATCGCATCCTATAATCAGTTTCAGATTACGATTATTTCTCTGTAAGTGGTGACCAGGAGGCTGATCAGCAGGAGTTTGACAAATCCTCCACCATCCCAAGAAACAGCGACATCAGCCAGTCCTATCGAAGGATGTTCCAAGCCAAGCGCCCAGCCTCAACCGCGGGCCTTCCCACCACCCTCGGACCTGCTATGGTCACCCCAGGGGTTGCCACCATCCGACGGACCCCTTCCACCAAGCCTTCTGTCCGCCGGGGGACCATAGGAGCTGGTCCCATCCCCATCAAGACACCCGTGATCCCTGTCAAGACCCCCACTGTTCCAGACCTCCCTGGGGTGCTCCCAGCCCCTCCAGATGGGCCCGAGGAGCGGGGTGAGCACAGCCCAGAGTCGCCGTCTGTGGGTGAGGGCCCCCAGGGTGGCACCAGCGTGCCCGCCTCAATGTGGAGCGGCCAAGCCTCCATCAACCCCCCTCTTCCAGGCCCGAAGCCAAGCATCCCCGAGGAGCACAGACAGGCGATTCCAGAAAGCGAGGCCGAAGACCAGGATCCCCCAAGTGCCACTGCCTCCCCAGGCCAGGTTCCAGAGAGCGACCCTGCAGATCTGAGCCCGAGGGACGTCCCTCAAGGAGAAGACATGCTGAATGCCATCCGAAGGGGCGTGAAGCTGAAGAAGACCACGACAAATGACCGCTCAGCCCCGCGCTTCTCTTAGGCTCTCAAGAAATGCTGCCAGTGGGGAATGAACTCTCTAATTAATAAGACCTAATTTGTCTTGATCCATTCCAATCTATAATCAAAAGATTTTGTAGGCAACTCAGAACACAGCTCTTTTGAAAGTACACCTTTAGATAAGAATTAAAAGTAACATATGTAACTGACATAACCTTGATCTTTTAATTTGTAAATATCAACAGTTTTCTTTCTGCACATTTTAATCTTAAGTTCCTCTTTTGATTTTTCTGAAGGTGCCAAATTCCATTTAACTTTTTTACAAGTCTTTGTAAAATTTTAAATGCATAAGGGCGGGGGGAGGTCGGGCAGGGGAACCACAAAGTTAGTGAGTTCAGAAGAAAGGATAACTATACTTAGCTTTTTTTCTTTTCTTTGTTTTCCTGCAAGCTTTTGTAGATGCATTGTAGTAGTCTGGCTTAGGAGCAAATTCAAGTTATTTTAATGTACAAACAAAATGGATAAGGAGTAAAAATCCTTATCCAAGCAAACTACTTTCGGGATGAGAAATGCGGGAGTCAGTTGATGAGCAATATTTGGAGTGAAGTAACTCTGGAAATGGTAGACTGTGTTGGGATTGGGGGGAGGGTCGGGGGAGGGGCACACTGTCAACATAGCCGATCCTGTTACATTTAAGGGTAGCCTCGTAGGTTGAAATTTCTAGTAGCTTCATGGTAAATGCATCCGAATAAGCCATACTGGATTGCAGTGTTTGTTTCTGTAGGGTGTTTAAGGACTTCCTTTCTCCCACGATTCCTCCTGACTGCACACAGCACCCACCTCCAGTCCTGTGCATGCGGCCACCGGGTAGACATAGAACCCCCACTTCAGTTACTCGTCTGTTATACCCACTTTCATTGAGTCCAAATGCATCCAAAATGGTAAGGCAGTTTTAAAAATGTGAAAACATTTAAAAATGATAGCAGGGAATTCTTAGATATAGCAAATGCCTTTTACTTAACTGTGCCCAGCAGGCTGGGTGCGTTTAAAAGCCCAAATATTTTGAAAAAACTCGAGCGGATTTAACAAGGGTAACCAGCTTGGAGTCGAGCAACTTGCCAATGTGTTTACCAGTCTGGGGGCTTGTTTTTCTTATCTTCTTTTAAATAAGTGGCAGTTAACTGGCTTCATACTAAACATCGGAGAGGAGGATTTCTTTCTTGTCACCTGGAATCTGACCACTATACTGTCCTCTTTTGTATCCTAGGTAATGTTTTTTGGAATGGATTTCTGTCTTTTATTTTTTAAGTGAAAGTTAAATTTGTTATAATGCCCATCCCCTAAAGCCAACAGAGATTTGTAGATTTAAAGGATCACATCCGGGGACTGCAATGGTGTTTTAAAAAAAAAGAAAGCCAGCCTCTTAATGGGGTCAGTTCAAAGTGCTCATTTGGGACCGAATCTCTCAAGGAGAAAGAGCCTGGCGGGTCTCCCGGGGCCTGCAGATCTCTGTTGGTGGCAAGCTTCGGCTACATACTCTTATGCTTTAATACATAACTGCATTGGATGTGAAAGAAATGTACCTGTATAGTCACTGTTCTATATATTAACATTTAACACTGCTGTGATCGCTCAAGGACATTTTATGTTATGGCTTTAAAGCAAAGGCATGATTATTAGAAACTATTTAAGCTTTTTTTCTTTGAAAAACAAGCTCCTTTTACAGAATATAAGCAACAGTAGTGCCTGTGGTTTAGCCCACCAATCTTGATGACTAAAAGTAGCTGATGCATTGTGCATATGATGCTTGAGATGGTTTTTGCAAAAGCAGAAATCACTGCAAGGTAATTACGTTAGATAAAAGTGGTATTTTAAACCTTTGAAATAAATGGATGTAACTGTACCCTGGTACAGCTTTTCACTTGTTTAGTTTTTAAACGTTAGTATAATCTGAATAAATTTAATATAAAATGTTGCCAAATTCAATGTAGAAAGAATGTGACAAAACACCTTTGGTAGTTCTGTTTGTGTTTTTGCATATTGTAAAAGCAGTGTCACAGCTGAAAATAAAGAGATCGTTTCTAAAGGTAAATTATTGTGGTTTAGTTGCTAGTTTGTACTGAGAGTTGACCTCTCCCTGTGCAGTTTTTTGTTCTAAACTTGTATAAATAACAATTGTGTAACGTGTCTCCCTTCTACCTTGTAACAGTTGCTTCAGCCTACATTATAAATAAAGAACCACTAGAAAAAAAAGCCCTGCATTTCAAGTCTTATTAAAATTCAGGCTGAGGTCTTGGTCAAATGTTAGAAGATGAGCTGAAACTCACATCGAGCTTAGTTAGAAAACTGACATCATTTCTGTGCACCCTAAGAACACTTAGTTGCCTGACCTAAGTGAGTTTAATGTTAACAGTTCCAGTGAGTTACCAAGAACTCAGACTAGCTGGGTTTGGCTGAATTTTTTAAATGGCTTTACCTTTAGAAAAAAAAACAAAAAACTTCATTTAGTTTTTGCCACCCTTACCTTTGTGTCTGCAGACAATCCAAGCTACAGTAGAGGAAGCAAAGCTGGGAAACTGCCTTTGAAATGAGTATCACAAAAGTGCCATTCAGATCGAATGCTTTAACCCCAGCCACCAAACTCCAATCCTGAGAACCCCATAAACTGCATGCTTATTTGCTGAACGTGTGCTTAAGAGTGGTCCTTTAATCAAAGCTAAAATTCCATGAGTGGAATCTAGGAAACAGGAAAGTTATCTTACACACTCACTACTGGCATGCCTCTCATGCCTTCCACTCATTACAGCTGAGTTAAGCCTTCAACTCAAGTTTATTCAAGTAACTCTTGTATCTGGTTCTGCTGTGTAGTTTTCCCTTGATAGCATATTTATCAATATGACTTAATGGGGATGAACAGAACACATCTGACTGACTACATTTCACATACTTTTCTTTATATGCATAACTGCTAAGAAAATGACAGCGGCCCAATCATCCAGCATGTCACTCCTCAGAACACGTCAGTCATACCAGGTGGAGTTATTTTATTAGGGCAAGTGTGTGTCCTATTAACTCATCTCACTTGCGAGCGTGACTGTGAGGCATCTTCCTCTACATGGGCCGCTCCCGGGGTCTGGTCACGATATGCCACCACAGAGGGGGCAAGTCACCTTGCTTTCGGGCTGGGGGCAAAGCTTCAGTTCGGGGACCACCAACCGGGGTTTCCTCCTGCAGCTGCTTCACCTAAAAGGGCGGTAAGGAGGGAACAATTAGAACAGGAGTCAAACTGACGGTCCGACCTCTGTTGTGGAGCAGTGTCAGCGTTGTTTCTACTTTGTCACATGACACTGATCCTCACTACAGAAAAGGGCTGTTTATACAGAACTGCATTATTTCTATGCCCGTATTTTAACTCAGACACAAAAGCTGTTCTCCTCAAAGGTTTTCCCATTCTAAAACAGCAAAGCTGAGAACAAACCCTCCTACCCCACCTCCTACTCATTAAGCAAAACCCTGACAATTACTACTCCAAGTTCCCCTTGTTATGGCCCCTTCACCTGACCACTCCCCCCAGCGTGTTCTCGTGTCTCTGCAAAGTGGTCTCCGAAAGCACTGTTAAGAAACCTCAATTTGAATACATCAGGGATGTTAATTTAAAAGCCCTCCAAATAGCAATCAGGTACCAATGTGCTCAGTCCTGCCCCCTGCTGCCTAGCTACTCCTGTTCCAGCAAATCTCGGAGACCACCACTGTCCTAATAGAGGAGGAGAGCCAAGGCACCCACTTTCCAGAGCCATGGTTTTTTGAACCTCCCTACAGAAAACCAATTCTGGGTTGTGGCAAACCTGGGCTACAGTACATGTGCTGTTTAATAATGTCGATGGAATAAGTAAAGGAGGAAGGTTTTGGGGAGAGGTTATCAAAGCGATCAACTGCAGAATGAATCTGCTGCTCTCCATGAACAAACACACCTCAAGTTCCCAAATGCTCACATACTTCTTGGAAAACACTGCCGTCCTTGATCACAAAATCATGACTTCAAGTAACCCAATATCCCAGTAACCAGTGTCCTCTTCCAGCTCATTTACTTAAAGGCCCCTTGAACATAACTTCTTGAACTCACAGAGGCTCCCAGTTTCCATGTTCTCCTACCTAACTGGCCCTTCTCTGCATCAGTCTCCTGTGTACGTCCCTATTTGACCCAGCTAGACTCCATCACGAAAATCACTCCCTATGGAGGAACTTCAATTCCTTGTCGCTCTTGACAGAGAAGAGCCACACAATCTACCTTCAGGCCTGCACCCGTACAGCTTAGTATTGCTAAAGAGAAAAAAAAAATTCCTGGAACAAACTGGAGTCACAACACATTTATTCCCAGCCTCACATGGGCCTTCACCACCCCACAGCAATCTTACTGCTCCTCTCCAGCAAGCTCATCCTCTGCCCACGCTTATCACACCTTTTCATGTTCTACAAACATGCTTTGCCCACTCCCTGGCTTTTCCTTATTTCACTTAAAAAAGAGAAGCCCGCACATGAAAGTCTGTCATTTCCCCACCATCTAAACTTCTAACCCAGAAGTATTTACCTACAGCTTCTGTCCAATAAGAATGGAGGAAGAATCCCTTCTCCTCTCAAAGGCCCCCACACAGGCTCGGGATCCTCAAAAATTTTCCTTCTGTACCTGTTCTATCTTGATTCGGCATTACCAGACTCTCCCTCACCCCAAATCTCACCAGTACGCATGCATCATTATTTATTTTAAAAGAAAGTAATCTCTAAGTCTCTAGTTACTGCCCCATTTCTTCGTTCTCCTCAGCAAATGTTCAAGAGTCATCTCTCCCTCACGTTTTCTCCTCCTCACCTTCCGATCAATCTTTGTGTGACAGATAAGCTCAAGTCAGGGCCACTAATGCCCTCTCTGTAATTAACACCTTTCGATGTTATTTCCAGGACTCTAGACCACATCAAAGATGACTGACCCTGACCACTATTCCTGAAACACTTTCTCTTGGATCTAAGGATCTCAAACCTTTCTGTGGCTCTCTGCCAGCCTCCACTTAATCCAGTTCCTCTGCTGTGGAGAGGGAACCGGGAAGAGGCCCCCATTCCCTCTTCTGTGGCTTTTAAAACAACTGATAACACCCACATTTCTATCCTGAGCCCAAATCTCTCCTCTGAGTTCCAAATTTGCACATCCAGTCACTGTCTGACACCTGCATCAGATGTCTCACAGGATTCTCAACTTTTACATTTTTAACCATTTAAAACCGAACACCTGATTGTCCTGACATCTGTTTTCTCTTCTCTTCCCTATCTCAATAAACACCACCACCAAACTCCACATGTTGAAGCTTAAAACCTGGAAATCATTCTTGATTCTTCCCATCTTTCACTCCACACGAAACCCCCACCCCAATCCAATCCCTCTTCACATCCCTGCAAACAATATCCTGAAGCTGCTTCCTTCCACATCCACCATACCCATCCTAGCGCTGGTTGTGTAGTCTTTGGACTAAACTACTGCAATAACCCAAACTGGTCTCTTCCCTTCTCCACTTGCCCTCTCCAATTTATTTTTCACACTACCGCAGACTGAATTTTTTAAAATATAAATCAGGGCTTCCCTGGTGGCTCAGTGGTGAAGAATTCACCTGCCAATGCAGCAGATACAGGTTCAATCCCTGATCCAGGGAGATTCCACATGCTACAGAGCAACGAAGCCCGTGTGTCACAGCTACTGAGGCTCTGCTCAAGAGCCCGGGAGCTGCAGCTACTCAAGCCGACACACCTCGAGTCTATGCTCAACAACAAGAAAAGCCACCTGCAATAAGAAGTCTGCAAACAACAACTAGAGAGTAGCCCTTGCTTGCTGCAACTAGGGAAAAGCCCTCACAGCAATGAAGACCCAGCACAGCCAAAAAATGAATTAAGTTTTAAATACATACATAAATCAGTCATCATGAGTGGAAAAACACCCAAGGCGCTGGTGGAGAAGGTTAATAGATTATAAAGTCAAGCAAAGGATTATGGAGGGGAAGGAGAAGAGAAGCAAAATTAAAGAACAGAAAAGCCCAAAGACCAGGAAACACATTTAACCTATTTCTAAGATGGTTGTAAATGTATTGAACACACCTGAGAGAGAAAGTATAGGTAAGACTCACCTCCCGCTCCCAGCTCTCCCTCCGCAGTTTCTTCCACTGCTCTCTCTTAGCAAAGTAGTCAGGATACATCGCCTTCTCCGAAGGATGCCAGTCATCTAAGCACCACTCGGGAACCTGTCAGGAGTGGAAATCACAGCGTCATTCCACAGGACACATTTACATGTCACGGGGAGGGCCTTCTCACGAGACAAAAATCAATGTATTTTATAACAATTCTAAGTTCCAGACTTGCTTCTGACACTAAGCCATACATAGCAGAGGACCAAAATAAAGGAGAACACCTTAGACTGAAACCATCTAGGACCAAAAAACAGCAAGGTCAGTCCAAAGAGAACTGGCATCGTCCCTCCCCTACCCAAGCTCTCTAAACATCCAATGTGGCTTTATGTTATTTGGAAATACCACTTAGAATACTAAGCGCCAATTGAAACTGCTTAACTTCAAGATCCAAAAATGAGTTATTGACCCATTCCTTAAGCACTTTCCTTTGTCAAAATGTTTACTGCAAGACCCTGGCTCTGAGTTTGGAAAGAAAAGTCTTGATGGCATCTGGGAGAGAGGAAACTGATGCTGAAAAAACATGTAACTGTCAGAAAGGAAATCTAGCTGCCCTTAAAAAGGCAAGTGGTTTCTGGGGCTGAGGTTTGAAATTCGACACACCTGTGGTCCTCACCTACCTTGTAACACTCGTATCTCTCATAGGAGGTGCCCCCCGGAGACTCAGGGAAGGTGTACGGCTGAGGATGCTGACCATGCCAGAATTCTTCCTCTGCCTCCCTCAGCAGCTGGGTGGCCTTCACCATGTCCTTTTCATTCTTATGTTCATCAAACCGGGCTCTCAACAAGCAAGCAAAGTACCGGTATTTATCCCTTAAACCAAAATGGTTTTGGAGATTAGAAATGTAATCTACTCGATCGGGAAGTATAACTATCTGACAGTTATCTGACAAGAGGGGTACTTCCACTAATGCCTCCCAGGTGAGTAATGCAACTTCCCAGCTCCTCCCCGAACCCTGTCAATGGAGCAGCCGCATCATTATGACAGCTTTCTTGGTAGTCCCCCCCAAACACCAGCAGCAAAAAACTATTGTATTAATAAACACAGCCTAACTTCTTTCCCCATCTCCTCTATAGGAGGATCATTCAATTCATTGAATGACAGCTTACGTAACTTCCTCCTACCTTGTGCTAGACACTGAGCTAAATTCTGGACACAGATGTGGGAGGCAGGTATTACACGGTGGCACAGTGTGGCTCAAAACAGACCTGGGTTCAAATTCTGAATCTGACACTAGCTGCAGGACCTTAGGCAAGTTCTGGTCAGGTTCTAGAAAGTGTTAGTGAAACTGTTCCTCAGTCGTGTCTGACTCTTTGCGACCCCCATGGACTGTAGCCCACAAGGCTCCTCTGTCCGTGAGATTTTCCAGGCAAGGATACTGGAGTGGGCTGCCATAGATGCAGAGATCATTTATGGGGCTTAAAATTTTTTTTATTAAATTTTTAAAACAATAATTGATATACAATGTTGCATTAGTTTCTGGTGTACAGCAAAGTGAATCATTATACATACACTTTTTCATATTCTCTTCCATTATAGCTTATTATAAGATACTGAATATAATTCCCTGTGCTATACAGTAGATCCTTATTATAGACAATAGTCTGTATCTGCTAATCTCAAACTCCTAATTTATACCTCCACCCCAACTTCCCCTTTGATAACCATAGTTTTGTTTTGTCTGTTTGTCTGTTTCGTAATTAAATTCATTTGTATATTTTAGATTCCAAATATAAGTGATATCATATGATATTAGTCTTGTCTGTTTGACTTACTTCACTCTTTTTTATGGCTGAGTAATAACAGGGCTTTGATAATCCAGACCAGAGATGATAAGGGCCTGAAGCAAGCCACAGTGATGGATGGTGACAGGAGAGAAACATTTAAACTACAAATTTATGAGAGCAGGCTCTGGAATCAGATTGCTTAAGACTGAGTCTTAGCTCTGCACTTACTAGCTGTGTGATCTAGGGTAAATTACTTAAAGTCTTTAGGCCATGGGTTCTTCCTCCATTAAGGTGTTAATAACATTATCTGTATCTTCAGGCTGTCCTTAAAGATGTGAGAAGCTAAAACATATAAAGACACTTCACACAGTTCTGGGCACATCCTCAGTGCTCAATGTCAACTACTAATATTATTACAGTGGGAAGAGAATTTACAAAAATCAGTGTCCAGTTGTACATGGCATATAAGTATGTATATCTCTGGCAGTGGGGTAAGTTTGGAGCACCTGAAAATACTACTAAGACTTAAAGCTGAGTGACTATATTACTAGTAATGCCATTAGCTGAGGCAGGGAATTTGGGAAGAGAGTCAAAATTAGGTAGTGAAAATAAAAATAAGTTCAGCTTCAGCATACTGTAGGTAATCTAACAAATAGTTAGAAATACAGCTCTAGAGACAAGTCCCAACAATAATGAGGCTGCACAAGGTATATACAGCAATAACCAAGAGTCTAGAATGGACCCATGCAGAACAAATAGCACTGTGAGGGCAAATGGAAGAAAAAAAAATATCAGGAAAGTACAGAGAAAAAGATGTTAGGAGATTTAAAGGAACGCTGAGTTAGTGTTATCATGGTAAATACATTTATCCTTTCCTCCAAGGCTAATATTAATATTCCCAGATGTAGTTCAGCACTGCCTGAATTCTTGATGGCTTGACTTCCTTCATCTTATAAAACTGGTAATTCCCTATGCTGTTTACATGTGTCCATCTTCCCCATTAATCCACAAACTGCTACAGCTAAGAAAAAAGCCTTGTTAACATTTATTTATTCATCAGCCAGCATAGAACCTGAATAGCAAATTCTGTCATAAATAAAAAAAATTAGGAAAGTAATGAACCCTACAGCCTTGAACCTCGCCATCCTGCTGCCTAGCAAAGAGAAGTAAGTCGATGACTTACAATCATCCCAAATATATAAAATCTGGGCTTCAAGGACGCCCTTCACAGCTTTTCCAGATATGCTCAGTTTCCTATTGCTTAGAAGTTTTCCTCAGAAGCCCTTCTCCTTAGACTAGGTTTTAGGATTCTGCTAAGGGAGTAGACGCTTTGCATTCATACATCTTGGGTTGTTACCCCAGCATGCATTGCACTTAGATCACAAAAATCCGTGTTTTAAGACTGTGTTCTAAGACTAGTTCCAGATGGACAAGAGAGGGAAGAAGAAAATTATACGGGAGATAAAGAATTACATGGGATGAAGCTAACAAAAAGGACTGGATAAAGCTATAAAGAGGAAAGCTGATGGGGGTGGGGTGGGGGTGATGATGATGCTTTGGAGTTAAGACACCTGAGTTTTAACCCTGGCTAGGCCACTTACCAGCTGCAGGGCCTTGAGCAACTTACTCTCTTGCCTTTTCTCATCTATAAAATAAGGCTAAATCACCCCTAATTCCCAGAAGTGCGAGGACTAAAGAAAAGAACGCACTTGTTATTACTGCCAATATTAGGAAGAGGTCACAATAGGAAGAAAGCTATTAATGAGTGAGCGCTGGAGGGACAACAAAGTCCATCTGTGGTACTTTCTTTCTCTTAATTGTTATGCAACCCTCTGCGTGGGTACCGTGTCCGTTTTCCTGATTAGAAAACTGAGCCCGGAGCCAGATAAACAAGTCTTCAAGGTCTCCCAGATGTGGGCGATGAATTCCGCATTCGAACCCGGGTCTAGAGGCGGGCTTATGGGGGCGAGGGGCCGTGTTCCCACCCCGTCCCCGAAGTCCTTGAGCCGCCCGGTACCAAGGGCCTCTCAGCCCCCGGGGCCAATTCCCCGCGCCCTGGCTCCCCATATCCCACCTGTGGATGCACCATGATTCCAGGTGTCGCAGCGCCCGCTTATAAAGCCGGAGCACCTTCTGCTGGTGGGTCAGATAGGCCGCCGAAGACAAGAACGCCATGACGGCCGGCTCACCTTCAGCGGCCCCGGGGGCTCCCGGGAAACCGGATGTCAGCGGCGAGGGGGCGGGGCTGCTGGAAGGGCGGGGCGATACAGGGCCGTTTCCGCTTCCGTCGAGGAGAACGTGGGGCTGCAGTCATGAGTCGTTTCAAATTCGTGGGTAAGAGTTTGCCAGCATTGGGGTCATTTCGATTCCCGGGCGTCGCGCACCGCTGCTAGAGGGCCCAGGACGTGAGCTCTCCAGCTCTTTGCCGGGTTGAAGGTGCACCCCTCGGAAGAGGGCGCGGGGAGGCCTCTGGGTGCTGGTAATGTTCTGGTGCTCAGTCTGGTGCTGGCTTCACCGGTATGCTTATTTGTGAAAACTGACGAACTTCGCAGTTATGACTTGTGCTCTTTCCAACATGTTGTTGTATTCAATAAAAAGGAAAAAAAAAAACTACTAAAAAACTCAAAGCCAGACGTTGTATTCTCCTGTAGCCTCCGTGCACCTCCCACCCCTTACCGTTTGTTTGGCGGAGAGGAGGATGGGGTATGGCTTCGAGGGACGCGGTCACTCACTGATTCGTATCGTAGCTCATATCACAGTTACTGAGGCCTCTGGTGGGCCAGGCACCGGCCTAGGAACACAGGTACCTGCCCTTAATCTGCTGGCACCAACACCTGGTGGGGAAACTGGAAGACACACAATGGGAAGAGAAACAAGTTCTGTACTTGGCAAGTACACTAACCATTCAGCATCGGTAGAACAAGAGAGGGAGAATTCGACAAGGACTAAAGGAGTAAGCGTATTTAGTACCAGGCACTCAGGAAAGGTGGGGGGCGGGGGCGATGGGGGGGGCGCGGACATTGTGAGAGCTAGGATTGGAAGGCTGACTTGGGACTTGAATGGGTTGCTGAGTTTAATTTTACTGTGTATAGAGGTTCACTGGAGGCTTTTGACAAGGAGCATTCCTTAAGCAAATCATTGGGTGCCTGTTTCCCATTGGGAGCCTTGGGCTGTGGGATACAGCAGTGGGTAAACAGGGCATGCGCCTTCTTTGTGAACTTTCTAGCTACTTGATGTGGGAAAATGACAGCCCTTCTGTAGGTTTGGTAGGTCACAGGGAGAGGCAGGGAAGCATATCAGAACTTATAAAGGGCATTGGAAAAGGGAGAGAAATGGGGGAGAGGTACAGATGCACATTTAGCAGCTGAGTGTTTATGACAAGTAAGGGAGAGTAAACATGATTCAGGGTTGGGATAAATACCTCAGTATGAAATGGAAGCCTGATTAGTTTGGCAGTGGATGGGCTATGTAAGGAAATCCATTTGGATTAGGTAAATGTGAGAATCTTAACAGGACATCAGGTGGAGACAGTTACTGGCCAGTTGGAAATGTCTTGCATTCAAAGAGGTTAGGATTATAAACTTAGATCTAAGTTGTTTTGGGCAGTTTTTTTTTTTTTTTTTTTTACAAAGATATTGTGCTAAGTATGTGGAATTATAAAGAATCTAGTGGTACAGTTAGTTTTCAGGCTGGAGACAGTCAAAACAAATGCAGAGGAGCGTGGCACCTTACAGTACCATGAAAGAGGTTTTTTAAAATACTGTGGGAGAGCCTGGGATGGGGGACAGGTAGGTCCTCAGAGGTTGTAGACTCTTTGCAGGTATGGTGTCTCTCAGCCTCTGTATTACAATCTGTGATATAATTGATGGGGTAGATGGGGTGAGAGCCACGAAACACTCCACAAAGAAAAGGAAACACACTTTTTAAAAAGTTTTGTGTTTGTCATAAAAACTTAATCCTTGCCTCAAGTTATGTCTCTTTAAATCCTTTCTCTAGCCTCTAGAGTGGTCTGTATAAAAAAGTCAGCTACATTTTTCTCCTGCTTCAGATCTTTAACTGTCCTCAGGATAGTTGAAGTGCCTTAACGTAGCATTGGAGAAGGAAATGGCAACCCACTCCAGTGTATTCTCTGGAGAATTCCATGGACAGAGGAGTTTGGTGGGCTACAGTCCATGGGGTCGCAAAGGGTTGGACACAACCGAAGTGACTCAGCACACAGCCTAGCATACAAAGCCTTTCTATGGTCTGGTCCTGCCCGCTTTTCCAGCCTCATCCTTTTTATGCTCTATAAACACTTGGAGGTGCTGTTTCTTGCTTCTGAAAAGGTTTTAGAGTGGCAGTTTGGGACCATAATGTCCCCGCTGTCTCTCATATCCTCTTGCCTGGTTGATTTTTACCTACCCTTTACTTTACCACATTATTTTATAATTAAAATACTTATGTATCTGCCTTTCCCGTTAGTCTACACTCTTTTAAGGCAGATGCTTGGTGGTATTTGTCTTTGTTCCCAGGGGCTTATCTAGTACAGTGACTGTTCAGTGGAAGTATGAATGAATGAGTGGGTAAAAGAAGACGTGTAATTTCAGTATAGGTGGTAAGAAAATTGATAAAAGAATCTCAACCAGATAAGCTAGAGAAGACTTCTTACAGAAGGTGGGTTTAATTGAAAAGTATTTCTTTCTGTATGCTCTTCATTTCCACTCTCCAGGGGTAAACAATGTTTAAAATTTATATCCTTCCATAGTTTTTCAATTTATATGGAGACATAAAAATAGGCAAACATATCAGATGTGTGTCTCTTTATAACAAAAATGGGATCATACTATGCATTCTATCTTTGTTATGTGAGTTTTTTCCATGCCATTTAAAAAGTTCTGCCTATGACCCACTACACAAATTTCTGCCTATAGTACTCATGAGCAGTACTTTGGAAAACAACCTTTTAGACCCATGGACAGTTGTTCCATGAACAAGCTTTACATGTAGCAGTTGCATGAAGAATTACACCAGTGGAGGAAGTTCCCTGGTTGGTCTAGTGGGTGGGATTCAGTGCTCTCACTGCCATGGCTGGGGTTCAGTCCCTGATTGGGCAACTGAGATCCCGTAAGCCAAAAGGTGTGGCCAACTTTTTTTTTTTTTAAATAATAGAAAAATTAAGCCAGTGTTATAAAAGGAACCTTAGATTTTTATTTAGGAAAGCTGACTATCGCCAGGTTGTAATCCTACATTACCCCCCTCTCAAAGCACATAACCAATGGCTGCCTGTGTTTCTAATCTGGGGAAGGAGGGCATGAAGCAGAAGTATTTGTGTTTATGGGAAATATTGCTCCCTCCTAGGAGACACTTCAACATTGTGTCTTAGGTTATACTTGAGACTAATTTCTGTGACATTGTCTGCATATCATACCACAAGTGACCATCTCCTCAATCTGAATAGCAATAAGAATCTATGCTTAATCATTGCAAAGTAATAAAATTTGGAATGGAGTGGAGCTTCCTTTTCAGTGCTGGTGAGTTCCTGCTCTAAAGAGTAAAGTCGCTCAGTCTGATTTTTTGCAATCCCATGGACTGTAGCCTGCCAGGCTCCTCTGTCCATGGAATTCTCCATGCCAGAATACTGGAGTGGGTAGCCGTTCCCTTCTCCAAGGGATCTTCACAACCCAGGGATCGAACCCAGGTCTCACGCGTTGCAGGTGGATTCTTTACCAGCTGAGCCACCAGGGAAGCCCTCCTGCTCTACAGCTCACCCACCAAAGGTCACTTAAGGGCCCAGAGTGAAGGATATACCCCCGGGTGATGGGGTGATGGTAGTGGTATGTAAATCTTGATGCATTTACAGAATTTCTCTGGATGTCTTGTGTTTAACTTTGAAATAATATAGTGCCCTTCTAAAATTAAAAGCTATGTTATCCCCAAGATTTTCCAAAGTAAAATTGATACTCCAGGGAATCTCAGGGTGTTACATACTCTGGAATAACCCTCGTTTGAAAAGCAGAGGTTTAGAAGATTCCCATCTAGTAGCCTCTGTGCCCACTCCCATCAGATGAATCAGTGAGAGAGCAGCTTGCAGTAATTAGTAACAACTACCTCAACCTCAGGTTGATCCTAGGGGATCAACCAGCTGGGGGCTCTTAGGGACTGTCAGGAGCACTCCCCTCAGTGTGACGACTAGAAATGAACACAGACATTGCTGGATGTTGGGAGCAGGGTTGGCAGGGAGGGGAGAGGTTAAACGAAGCGAGGGACAGTAAAATCACTCTCCACTGTGAACCTCTGCTTTACAGCACAATGAATTTCTTCCAGACTTCTACACACACCTGTGTGTGGGATGCCCTTTCTCTTTGTCAGCTTTTAAGCTTCAGCTTTCTACAAGATCTAGATCTTCTGTGAAGCTTTTTCATCGTTCTTGCCAAAACTGTTTGTGCTCCTTCTTGGCACTCTGAAGCACAAAGCTGTAAAGTGATTATTTACAGGCTTAAAAGTGTATAAAACTCCTACTATATACCAACCATTATGCTAGGTTCTAGGGATACAGCATTGAAGAAGATAAACGCTTCTTGCCTCATGTTGCTAACAGTCCAGCTTATTTTTGTTTTTTTAGATTTATTTTTTTATTGAAGGATAATTTACAGATTTTTGTTTTCTGTCAAACCATCTTATTTTATATCACAAGTTTTATTTGCAGTTCCTATATAGACTAAATTCCTAGAAGGCTGGGACCAAGTGACAGGTCTTGTTCATTTCTATACCCCCTAACTCCTTACATAATATTTTGGCATAGTGTGGGTCTTCATAACTATTGGGTGAATAAAGAAAATAACTTATTGCCCTCTCTGCATCTCCACTTGTAATTCAGTTTCTCTGCATTGCAAATAGGAACTCTTGACTGTTTCCCGATGAACTACCCTGACTCCATTTGCCCCCTTCAGATCCCACCTTCTACAAAGACACCAGAACGAGAGGTCCAGAATACCAATCTTGGAAGCCATCAGTGCTTCTTGGTGCATCTGGTGTTTTAAAGACAAGCATCTGTTACATGGTTGAGTTTGCTCTTTTCTGGTCATTCGCCTCTCTGCACTTCTCTCGACGATCACTGTGTTATTTCAGACCCCGGATGCTTTATTTCTGCTGCTTCCTCTTATCTGCAGTTTCCTGTCTTCTGCTGGGTAACTCCCAACTTATCCTTGAAGATTCAGTTCAAAGAAGTGCTTCTTTCTGGAAACCTCTTTTGGACTAATTATCAGACTAAGTTGGGTGGTCCTCCTGTGTGTCCCACAGTGCTAGTATCTACTTATGATTTCTTTCTTTTAAAAAGAAACAAACTTGTTTATTTGAATCTTTAAGATACTGTGTCAGATCTTAGTTGTAACACACTGAATCTCTGACTCTAGTTGTGGCCGGTGGGCTTAGTTGCTTTATGGCATGTGGGATCTTAGTTCCCCAAACCAGAGATCAAACTTGCATCCCTAGCATTACAAGGCAGATTCTTAACCACTGGACCAACAGGGAAGTCCCTTAATTGTAAGTTCTTAATTGGCTATTAAGGAGTATGCCTTGCCAGTTCTGCAGTGAGTTTCTTGAGAGCTGGACTACTGGCTTTCATCATGGTATCCCAAGTGTCTAGCACAGTGACTGACAAGCAGTAGGCACTTAGATTTTGTATGAATGTGTGAATGAAAAGGTTAGTAACTGGACCTTTTATTAAAGTAAAAATTTCAAATAGAGGCCCTCCATGATGATGTGTTTTGTTTTTGCTTTCCACAGATATTGGTATCAACTTGACAGATCCTATGTTCAGAGGAATTTATAGAGGGGTTCAAAAGCATCAAGGTAAACTTTTCTTTTGGTAAGCTATTTATGAAGACAAATTTTCTGACCCAAGGGAGAGCATAAAAAGCTTAACCCACCCTTAAAATTGAAATATTAAAGGATTTAATGTGCATCTTGGCTAAAACTATAAACAAAGTGAAACCCATATCAGCTATATTGGTAAACCACGGTGATGAACATGTGTAAAATGTTATCAAGTTTACAACTTTGAACATAGAAACTGAGATAACCATGTTCATAAAAGGCAAGCCATAGTGCTTCCGGTTCCGCCGCGGAGGCACGTGAAGGTCGGTGAGTTGGCGCAGCGTTTGTCTCCGGCCGCGGGGCGGTGCTGTGATGGATCCCTCCTCGTCGTCGTCCTCCGCGGCGGGTATGGGCTCAGTCGACCCGCAGCTGCGGCATTTCATCGAGGTGGAGACCCAGAAGCATCGCTTCCAGCAGCTGGTGCACCAGATGACGGAACTCTGCTGGGAGAAGTGCGTGGACAAGCCTGGACCAAAGTTGGGCAGTCGGGCTGAGGCCTGTCTCGTGAATTGCGTTGAGCGATTCATTGATACAAGCCGGTTCATCGTGAAACGACTGGAGCAGATGCAGAAATCCAGGGCAGGCTTCTCAGAAAGCCTTTCTGACTGACCTCAGCATTACCTCTTTGGAAAAGGAAGGTAGTTCAAGATATGAAGAGCAGTTGATGGGATGGTTGAAGAAAAGGCCGTAGGGGAATTGGCTCCCACCTTCGTCACTCTTGGGACGTCTTGTCCTCTGAGAATGAACAAGGACCAGTGTTCGGTGTGGGTGGGGATTTGAGGGTTAGATGTGTTTGGGGTTGTGATTTTTTAATGCTAATCTTGTGAAAACAACTGATAGATGAATGGAAAACTACTAGATGAATATTACTCTATGTGGGACGATGCTTTTCTCGTAGTCCCGTTAACTGCTTCTTATAATTTTAATAGTGGAATTGCTCTATAATTTGACAGTGGAACCACATAGGTAATAATCTGTTAATTTGTTTTTTGTGTGGGTTCATTTCAGATTTCTGGGGATACCAGTGTACGTCTTTGTGTCTCAGGGCAGCAGTCGGGGAAGAGTACTTTGGTACTTAACTGTAGGACTCCTTATCTAGTGTTTGACTACAGGTGATGGCAAAAATGTATGGTATCTTCATACAGTACATTCCAACTTTCTGGATTATCTCCCTCCCTTATACTGTGATTCACTTAAATATTTCTATAAAGTATGGTCTCAAGCTAGGACAGGTTGCTTGAGAGTCTAGAGGCCTTTAGTTAAAGGAAGCTAGCCAGTGAACATAATTTTCATACTAAACTGCCACAAGGAAGAAAGTTAACTTACCGTGAATATCAGGGTCCAAAAAAATTTATAAAGATGTGCCTAAATGAGAAAATTAAGATTTGGGCCAGTCAGAAACTAACAGCAGTATCAGGTAGAGGTGCATGCCTGTTGTAAATAAGGATAGTTTCCATTTACTGTATCTTTTCATCATTGAAATAAAAGCTTCTAAATGAAAAAAAAAAAAAAAAGCAAACCATAAACCCAAACAGACTTTTCGCCCTTTTGGTCAACAAAACAGAAGTACAGTTCACCTATTTTGCCTTATGTGGGTTGCTTTTTTTTTTTCTTTTTAAAGATATTGCCAGGTCTTATTATATGATAAGCACTTATCAAATAGTATTGATTTGACTTTGATTTAGTAACTGTGATTTCTATGTTTTCTTTCAATAGAGGATAATTAAATTATAAGCAAGTTTTTATTTACCAGATTTTTAATGTGAGCTTCATCTCTTACAGATGACTTACAGGACGTAATAGAGAGAGCTGTTCAGATTGGTGTTAAAAAGGTAACATTTCATTTTTGTTATTACGATTTTTTAAAAAAAACCTAAATTTTGGTTAAAATACTGCAGATGAGAAAGAGCCAATGCCACACTTAGCATTTTGTGATATGTATTGTCATATTAGCAAGTTAATGAAATAAAATATCAAAATATTATGTTCTCATCAGTTTAAGTGACACACACCTTGTGGGTGGTTCTTCCATGCGATCAGAAATGTGGTAAATGGCCAAGTCTTCTTGAGGAAGTTTTTTAAAACCCATCTGAATTACCAGGCTTCTTAAGAGGCAACTATTAGTAGATTTTATAACATAATTTAGCTTTGGTTAGAAGTAAGCAATCATCAGAAAGATATATCTCCAATCACCATGTTTAGCTTTTATACTGTGTATAACATTTCAAGCAACTGAGAGAACACTTTAATTTTTATGGTAATAATTTGATAATCAGGAGAATTCCTACTACTTTTAGAGAGTTCTAAGCAAATGAATTTTAGCTCTGTCAAATTGTTTGAATAGATATTTCTCTTTAACTGGTATTTTTTAAAGTAGCAAGCTAGCCCACACATGCTCACAGGGAATAAGATTTAAGTTCCATATGGCTTCCTGGCAGCTCAGTGGTAAAGAATCCGCCTTCCAATGTAGAAGAAGACACAAGTCTGATTCCTGATCTGGGAAATCCCACATGCCATGAAGCAGCTAAAGTGCTGTACCACAACTGTTGAGCATGCCCTTTAGAGCTGGGAGCCGCAAATACTGAGCCCCCACACACCCTAAAGCCCAAGCTCTGCACCAAGACAGTCCCCCACAATGAGAAACTCGGGCACCAAAACTGGAGAGTAGCCCCCGCTTGCCACAAGTGAAAAAAAGCCTGCACAGCTATGAAGACCCAGCCCAGCCAAAAATAAAAATAATGAGTAAATAAAATATATATATACATATATAAAAAGATTTAAGTTCCATAGTGTGGTATCAGGGCACTTAGTAGCTATTGCTTGTAAGTTAAATAAACCTCAGTTTTAAAAAGTGACCAGGTGAGTTCTGCAGGTTGGTATGTGACAGTCAAAGAGAGAGAAGCATTTTGGGAAAAAAAGCAGGAAAGCACATTTGGGAAACTTGTTGACAAAGTGGACTTATTTTATTCCTTTCTGTTTCAGTTTATGATTACAGGTGGAAATCTACAAGACAGTAAAGATGCACTGCATTTGGCACAAACAAATGGTATCCTCATATTACTTTTACCTCCCACAATGTGAATTAAGTTATTTTGAAGAAGTCTTTCTGAGAACTGCCTCAGGTGCAGATACAGCAGATCATGACTGTAGACACAGCAGGAAGATAGACTGATTTCAGTGGGACATGATTAAGATGAAAAAATTCAAAGTGCCCATTGTCATATCAGATGAACCCTCTTGTATTTAATAAGAATTGTTTTAAGATTTCAGTTAATGAGAATTAAGTTCACTAGGCATAGAATTTAACCTCAGATATTCCCGATACAGAATTTTTGTGTGTATACTGTAATATGTTTTAAGATATGAGTTGCTTTTAAATAAATAGCAAATAGCTCTTTAATTTAAGCTACAAAAGATATTTATTAAAATATTTATCATGCAGATTAGAGACACTGTGCAAGGCCCCAGGAATGCAAGTAACAATATAGTATATAACCCTTCATATGCTCACTTTATAGACTAAATAAATACAGGCATATGAACATAAAGTTTTGGAGTTGGTTCCTACAAGAACCCTAGTTACATAAAACACCGTCCTTTATCTGGCATTTATTTACTTAACCTTTTTGTTGTTTGTTTTTGCTGGGGAGGGGCTGGGCGCACACTTCATGTGCTTGACACTAAAGAATTAGGCATTCCATGTTATTTTGCAAAATACTGATTTATTCATTAAAAGCTGTTATTTATTGAAATCTTTTGAAAATGCATACTTCAGGATTCATTGACACTTTTTCTTAGTGATTAAAGTCCTAAAAACATCTTCCCAGAGGCTTTTGATGTGTATAAGAATATTACCTTCCATACTACCTTCCATAAATAATATTACTTCCATATTACCTTCCTTATTCATTATCCCCAAACAGATAGGCTTTTAAAAGTTCTCGGTTCTTCCACTCTTCCACTCCTCTGCATGTTAAAGCAGTTTTCATATTCATGTCCAAAAATGGCATTAGTATTCCAGAAATTCTTATGTGATTAATCCAGTGCATTTCCAATAGTTTGACTAGTTTATGGGTATTGTTAAAAATGGACCAGTTGAAATTATGTGATATTCTTTTTTCATATTAAATATAAATATGGAAAAAATACTTTGAAAATAATCCTAAGCATTATTCTGTGCTAGATATGTTTTTCAGTACCGTTGGGTGTCATCCTACAAGATGTGATGAATTCGAAAAGAATGACCCTGATCATTACCTGATGGAGTTACTGAATCTTGCTGAAAATAACAAGGGGAAAGTTGTAGCCATAGGGGAATGTGGACTTGGTAAGTGTCAACTTATCCCGTTAGCGTGACTCAGTTTGAAAATAGCTGATTTGTTCTTTACAAGTCATGAGTAATTCTTGATTCTTTTTTATCTTTTCAAGATTTTGACCGACTACAGTTTTGTCCCAAAGATACTCAGCTCAAGTAAGGAAATTTATTGTCTTTAGAAATTTTTGTAAAATCTTAAGGGTGGTTTTTATACAGTTTTTATCAGTTCAGAATGTAGTTAGGTTAAGCTTCATGGTTTTTTGTTTTTTTTCCTTTGTATATAAGAAGTTAAGTGAAGCATATTCCATGCATGCTTGTATGGAGTTTGTGAGGGGTGGAAGAATGCGGTTCCCTATCGGTTTAACCATCTAATTTATTAGAAACAGGGATGATTTTTACATGCTAGACTTTTGATTTTTGTTTGTTTGATAATAAGTGCATTCATACACGAACCATTCCAGTGAAATAAATTCAGTTGTGGGGCATATGACTTAAGAGTAAAAGATATTTTTTAAAAAATATAGGGTCAATTACCAAAGCTACAAAAGCATATTTCACTCTTGTTGGGCTTTGGATATTGTGATTGGAACTTGAGAATCCTTTTGTAGGAGCCATGTTGAAAGTGGTGTCTTCTAAGAAAACTCCAAGCTCACAAGCTTCAGAGACCTCCTATAATACCATTGCCTATAGCTGTTAGTTGGAGTTCCTGTTGCCAGACTGTTGGGTTGTGTTGAAGGCCGAAAAGAAAAATTGCGTCATGGGCTTAATTTAGGACCTAGGCATTTTGTTGAGTTTCAGGTACAGTGTATTAATTATCAGATGGCAAAACAGAATGAGCTTCTGGAGGAGGCTAATTTAGGTATTCATCTATTCAGTAAATATTTATGGAGTAATATGTGCCAGAACCTGCTGGGAACTCATAGTATACAAAACTATAAATAAGGTGTAATATCTGTTCCTCAAGCATTTAAGAATAAACAGCCCTTCATCCTGCTTAGGTTCTCAAACAAGACAGAGGAGTCTGGATCAAATTCTCTCTTAAGATACTATCTAGCTTGCTCATAATATTTAATAACCATTTTTGTCATATGGTCTTGATTAAGCCAGTGCTTGATGGCCTGAAGGGACTTTATAAGTTATACCTGCCAGAAGTGTACTTCCTCCTGCCTCCTCCGCTGCCTACACACGACAGTCCCAGTGTGTCTGGTCCATGGGAAGTCCCCACAGTGAGGAGCAGATTGACCGTGAGTCTGTTGTACCCTGGACTCCAGGGTCCAGAATTCCTGAAGGACCATGACCACGTGATGCAGGATGGGGTACTGTTCTATGGACTCTTCCTTTCAGGCTTCACGGTAATAGAGCCTTTCAGAGCTGTTTAGTTGGTAGCATGTTATTTGCTATGTTTTTTTAGGGACGTTTGACTGATTACTGGTAGGATTACTAAATCTCTGTACCTTTCCTGAATACCATGTAGGTCAGTTCGCTTAACCTTAGAAGTTCACATATTCACACTTAAATAGAGGATCAGTTGTCTGTAATAGTTCCTTAGGTTAAGCCACCAGGTCATAATACCTCCACTTTCTTTTTTTTTTTTTTTTAATACCTGCACTTTCATGGCTGTTTTTGGCCAAGATGAGCCTCCGGAAGTGAACAGATTGTGTGGTGTGACCATCAAGGACAGTGGCAGAGTCCCCCAAGATTTCTTGCCCATGACTTTATCCAGATGACATAAACTGATTCTAACATGCAGCTGAAATGCTTTAAACCTGATTAGTGTGTGTGTTACATGAAAACATTGATAGTATCAGCTCTGCGGATACTTCACCGTCATCTTAAGATCAGAACTTAAAAACAGTATATGTATAGCAGTGCATAGTTCATGGGCTTCTGTGGTGGGTCAGTGGTAAAGAACCCGCCTGCCAATGCAGGAGACTCAGGTTCGAGATATTCCCCATGTTGAGAAGATCCCCTGGAGAAGGAAATGGCAACCCTCTCCAGTATTCTTATCTGGCAAATCCCACGGACAGAGGAGCCTGACAGGCTACAGTCCATGGGGTCTCAAAGAGTCAGACATGACTTAGCGACTAAACAACAATGTGTAGTTTATGCTTCAGCACACATGCCAGTTGTCCAGGTGTTGTCCTGTAATAGAGTTGAATTCCATTGGTTGAGTAAATGATTACCAAGTGTCTCCTCAGTCTGATACAAAGAAGAATAAATATGGCAAAAGCCATCACAATATTGTAATTATCCTCCAATTAAAATAAAAGTTTTAAAAAAAGACTTGGTTCTTATGCCTCTACAGATAGTAGAGGACATAAATAATTAAATTGGTTGGAAAAGCTATCAGAAAGTATGTGAACAGCAGAGGGAAGGATTCACTTTCTGGGGCAGTCAGATGGTTTTGCTCAGGTGACAGGATGTGACTGAGGCCTCTTCCAGAGCAGGTAAAGCTAAGGACAAACTAAAGTACCATAGAAATTTTAAATAGATGGGCAGTTCAGTTTGAGATTTCATTTTCTTACAAAACATCAAATGACAGTTTAAAAAAAAAAAATGACACACCAGTAGTAATTGCATTTGGATTGTTGTCATACAAACAGATAACCTATGTCATCTGCCTTTGCTTCCTCCTTTCCCATAGGGTGTACTAACAGCATCACCCCTATTCTCTGCCACATAGCACTCTGTCCTTGTTGCCACATTTCTCACACTGTAATAAGTGGGTTTGTGTTAACCCCTTCCACTCCCACAACACATTAGTGTCTCTGAGTTCTTCAAAGGCCCAGACCAAGCCTTCTGCATGTTCTAGTTCCTATGCCACCTAGCACAGAGCATCTAGTACTCTGAGCACCATGTAAATGTGCACAGAATTTTTAATAATGAGGGAGGCATCTTTTTGATCCCTATAGAGCATCATGGATAAAAAGTTTATAATTCACATTTTACTGTTGAGTGAGTCTGTTTGAAGAATTTAGATTTTGGTCTGTGCCTACATATGCCAGTTGTCCATCTGACACTATTACTAGTGCGCAGTTTGTTATTGTTTTGCTTTTTAAAGTAAAAATGTATAGTCAGGAAAATGATGTATGAGAAGAGACAAATAGAAAATAAATTAGTATAATGGATTAGGAAGGAGGCAAGACCAAAAAAAAAAAAAAACACCAGAAACCCGCTACTATGCAGTAGACAAAGTATCTGGGGTTAAAAAAAAAAAAGGCAATAGATAACATAGTATTAAAAATAAGACCTTTTGAATCAGCAGACCTTTATGTTTGAATCATACCTGCCTTTTGGTGTTTTCCTTTGTAAATTTCAATTTCCTCATCTTTAAAACGGGGATACTGTGCCTGCCTTTCTTAACATTTAGTACGTCAAGTCCCTTGTACTGTGCCCGGCAAAGAGTCAGCACTGAATAAATGTTAGAAATATTGCCATCCTAAAAGAAGACAGTGGCTATCATTTTTGTCTGGGGCTTTTGAAAAGTTGGTTTTTTTGAAGAGAAAGAAAAGCAAGTAGATAAGGAAAAGACCTGATTTAGATATGGGAAAGTTCGCCTTTAAGCATACCCTGCATTTTCAGTTGCTCTGCCTGGTGCTACACTCCTTTCTTTGTTGCAGGTTAAGAGTTAGGTTCATTTGAGTGGGAGGAATTTGCTTTGGGCATTTTTCTTGGGATTTTAGAATGTTGATACTGTATTTAATCAGACCAGATAGAACTTCAAAATAATCATTTGGGGCTTTAAGGAACATAAGGGCTGATGGTATGGCGTGTCTCACTCTCCCATTTGGCTGATGCGAGATTAACACTGGATTAAGGTGTACTGCTGGAATGCTTGGGTCTTTGGATTTACATCAAGCCAAATACAGGCATTCCAAAGAGATATCAGGGGTTCAGTTCCAGACTATCACAACAAAGCAAGTCACGGGGATGTTTTAGTTTCCCAGTGCATATAAAAGTTAGGTTTACACTGTATTGTCTGTCAAGTATGTGATAGGATTATGTCTTAAAAAACAATTCACAGACTTTAAAAATGCTTCATTGCTAAAAAACGCTAACCATCATCTGAGACTTCAGCCAGTCTTTTTGCTAGCTTTTTGCTGACCCTTTTTGCTGGTAGAGGGTCTTGCCTCAGCATTGATGGTTGTTGACCAATCAGGATGGTGGCTGCAGCAATTTCTTAAAATAAGACAGCAATGAAGTTTGCTGCATTGATTGACTCTTCCTGTCACGAACTGTTTCTCTGTAGCATACAGTGCTGTGTGGTAGCATTTTACCCACAGTAGAACCTCTTTCAAAATAGGAGTCAGTCCTCTAAAACTCTGCCACTGCTTTATCAAACTAAGTTTATGTCATGTCATTTCAACAGTCTTCATAGCATCTTCACCGGGAATAGATTTCATCTCAAGAAATAACTTTCTTTGCTCACTGTAAGAAGCAACTTTTCATCCATTAAAGTTTTATCATAAGATTATGCAGTTCAGTCACATCTTTAGGCCCTGCTTCTAATTCTGGTTCTCTTGCTATTTTCATCACGTCTGTAGTTACTTCCTCCACTCAAGTTTTAAACCCCTCAAGGTCATCTGTGAGGGTTGAAATCAACTTCTTCCAAACTCCTGATAATGGTGAGATTTTGACCTTTTCATGAATGTTCTTAATGGCATCTAGAATGGTGAATCCTTTCCAGGTTTTCAGTTTATTTTGGCCAGATCCATCAGAGGAATTATTATCTATGGCAGCTATAACTTTACAAAGTGTTTTTCTTAAATAATAAGACTAGAAAGTAAAAATGACTTCTTGACCCATGGGCTGCAGAATGGATGTTGTGTTGGCAGGCATGAAAACAACGTGAATCTCATTGTACACCCCCATCAGTGCTCTGGGGTGAACAGGTGCATTGTCAGTGAACCATAGTATTTTGGAAGGGATCTCTTTCTGAGCGTTGTCTCAGCAGTGCACTTAAAATATTCAGTAAACCATGTTGTAAACGGATATGCTGTCACCCAGGCTTTTGTTATTCCCTTTGTAGAGCATAGGCAGAGTAGATTTTTAGCATAATTCTTTTTTTCTCCTTTCCCTCCCCGTCCCCGCCCCCACTATTTTGGCTGCATCACGTGGCATGAGGAACTATCCTGACCAGGGATCGAACCCATGCACCATGCAGTGGAATTAGAGTCTTAACCACTGGACCACCAGGGAAGTCCTAGCGTAATTCTTAAGGGTTCTAGGATTTTCGGGTTGGTAAAATGAATATTGGCTTCAACTTAAAGTCACCAGTTGCATTAGCCCCTAACAAGAGTGTGAGTGTATTCTTTGGCATTGACTTCACATAATGTTTCATCTGCATTGAAAATCTGTGGTTGAGTATAGTGACCTTCATTAATTATCTTCACTAGATCTCTCGATACCTTGCTGCATCTTCTACATCAGCACTTGCTATTTCACCTTGCACTTTTTTTTAAAATTTTTAATTGGAAGATAATTCCTTCACAATATTGTGATGGTTTCTGGCGTGCATCAACATGAATCAACCGTATATATACATATGTCCCTTCCTGTTAAACCCCCTTTAAACCAAACTTTGTGATTGTCTTAAGAATTTTTGCAGCCACCCCAAACTTCATCCTGTATTTTATGTTATAGAGATGGCTTCTTTTCTTAAACCTCACAAACCACCCTCTGCTGGCCTCAGATTTTCCTACTGCAGCTTCCTCACCTCTCTCAGCCTGCACAGAACTGAAGTTAATTGGGATCTTGCTCTGGATCAGGCTTTAGCTTAAGGGAATGTTATGGCTGGTTTGATCTAGTATCTAGACCACTAAAACTTTCTCCATGTCAGCGGTAAGGCTGTGTTGCATTCTTATCATTTGTGTATTCAGGGGAATAGCACTTTGTTTCCTTTAGGAATTTAAACTTGGCATTTACAACTTGCCTAACAGGCTCAAGAGGCCTAGCTTTTGGTCTGTCTTGGCTTTAAAAGCGCCTCCCTTGCTAAGCTTAAATATTTCTAGCTTTTGATTTAAAGTGTGAGACACGAAACATTTCCTTTTATTTGAACACTCAGAGGCCATTCGTTGTAGGATCATTAGTTGGCCTAATTTCAATATTGTTGTGTCTCGGAATAGAGAGGCTCAAGGAGAGGAGAGACGAGGGGACACACACACTGTTTATCAGCTTTGCTGTCTGGTATGGGCAAGGTTTGTGGCACTCCAAAACTACAACTATAGTAAGATCAAAGATTACTGATTACAGATCCAGTCATGAAAACATGGTAATACAGTACAGTACAAATATGATCATGAAAAAGTTTGAAGTATTGCAGGAATTACCAAAATGTGAGACAGAGACACACAGTGAGCAGATGCTATTGGAAGAATGGCACCGGTAGACATGTTTCATGTGGAGCTGCCACAAACCTTCAATTTGTAAAAAACAAAAAAACAGTCTGAGAAGCTCAATAAAACAAGATATGCCTGTAATAATTACTGGTACTCTGAAGTTGAACTTTTCAAGCTCTTGTCCTTAGCTATTGTTGACCCTAAAATCAAAGAAGCAGTAATACAACCAGAAGCAAATTAAAACTTCACTAAAAAGAGCAAATCTAATTCAAGTAGAGATTAATTCCCATTTCTGAATTTTTAAAAACCCTAAGTAAAAGAAGCAAAGAAGTCTCTTAATAGGTGCCACTTCCTGCCCTTTAGCTTCTGTTATCTTGTTACCACTGTGGGTTGTTTTTCCTTTTAAGCCAATAGTCATATGATGTTAACTACCAATTATCCTCAATTTGTATTATTAGGAATGATGTTTTACCTCTTAGTTTTCTTATATAATACCTAGTTATTAGCTTGAGCACATCAACCTTTCTTTCCTCAAAGTATATAAAATCCCTGTAAGCACATTGTTTGGGCATCTGTTATTTTCATAAATTGTACTTTTGCCTTCTCTGTGATAGGAAGGCTTATTTCCAAGGTGATCATTAGATTGTGTAACTCTGTGTCTTGGTTGTGTGGCTGTGTGTAGCCAGAAGCCAGAAACAGAGTAAAGTTTACATAATGACTAGAGAACACTTAACTGCTGACATTTGTATTACTTTAGAGGTTATGGAAGTAATGACTAGTAGTAATTATTAAAATATTTTTTCTTCCAAGTGTTTGTTTATATTTTCTACACTGTGAAGTTTCAGCACCATGCTAATTAACTGAAAGTATTTTTACTTACTCTAGTCCAGGAGAATCTGAAACAAACAAACAAACGATGGATAATACAGAGACCACCAACTTTGGGATGGCTGTTTCTTTGAGAAGTACATTTCTATTTCTGATTTTAAAGTTGAACACTTTCAAGAGTTTTACAAAGGAGGTGCTCTAGGAAAATAGTTGTCTGGCATTTCCAGGAGATCAGATATAGGAAAACACAGCAAAGGCGATTTAAGTTAAACAGAAAAACTGTTCCTCCAAACACCTTAATAAAAGCTAAACCCTTGTCTGTAACTCCTGATTTAGCTTAAATTGCATGACCATTAATGAAATAGAGAGGGAACACCACTGAAATGAAAGGAAATATGAACTTCCACCCTGTCATGTCCTGTGATATTGTCATTATTTGCTGGGAATAGGAAGAGGCTTCTTGAAAGCCTCTTGTGTGTTGTGATCTTTTTTTTTTTTTTTCATTCATAAAAGGTAGATTTTATATTATCACACTTTATTGATATATGAAGTTCAGTGTTTTTTTTTTAAACTTTATTTCCTTTATTTTTATTGGAGGCTAATTACTTTACAATATTGTAGTGGTTTTTGCTGTACACTTATATGAATCAGCCATGGATTTACATGTGTTCCCCATCCTGAACCCCCCTCCCACCTCCCTCCCCATCCCATCCCTCTGGGTCATCCCAGTGCACCAGCCCCGAGCACTTGTCTCATGCATCCAACCTGGACTGGTGATCTGTTTCACACTTGATAATATACATGTTTCAATGCTGTTCTCTCAAATCATCCCACCCTCGCCTTCTCACATAGAGTCCAAAAGTCTTTTCTATACATCTGTGTCTCTTTTTCTGGCTTGCATATAGGGTTATCATTACCATCTTTCTAAATTCCATATATATGTGTTAGTATACTGTATTGGTGTTTATCTTTCTGGCTTACTTCACTCTGTATAATGGGCTTCAGTTTCATCCATCTCATTATAACTGATTCAAATGAATTCTTTTTAATGGCTGAGTAACATTCCATTATGTATATGTACCATAGCTTTCTTAGCCATTCATCTGCTGATGGGCATTTAGGTTTGCTATTATTTTCTCCCATTCTGAGGGCTGTCTTTTCACCTTGCTTATAGTTTCCTTTGTTGTGCAAAAGCTTTTAAGTTTCATTAGGTCCCATTTGTTTATTTTTGCTTTTATTTCCAGTATTCTGGGAGGTGGGTCTTAGAGGATCTTGCTGTGATTTATGTCGGAGAGTGTTTTGCCTATGTTCTCCTCTAGGAGTTTTATAGTTTCTGGTCTTACATTTAGATCTTTAATCCATTTTGAGTTTGTTTTTGTGTATGGTGTTAGAAAGTGTTCTAGTTTCATTCTTTTACAAGTGGTTGACCAGTTTTCCCAGCACCACTTGCTAAAGAGGTTGTTTTTTTTCCATTGTATATTCTTGCCTCCTTTGTCAAAGACAAGGTGTCCATAGGTACATGGATTTATCTCTGGGCTTTCTATTTTGTTCCACTGATCTATGTTTCTGTCTTTGTGCCAGTACCATACTGTCTTGATGACTGTGGCTTTGTTAGTAGAGCCTGAAGTCAGGCAGGTTGACTCCTCCAGTTCCATTCTTCTTTCTCAAGATTGCTTTGGCTATTCGAGGTTTTTTGTATTTCCATACAAATTGTGAAATTCTTTGGTCTAGTTCTGTGAAAAATACCGTTGGTAGCTTCATAGGGATTGCATTGAATCTATAGATTGCTTTGGGTAGAATAGCCATTTTCACGGTATTGATTCTTCCGATCCATGAACACAGTATATTTCTCCACCTATTTGTGTCCTCTTTGATTTCTTTCATCAGTGTTTTATAGTTTTCTATGTATAGGTCTTTTGTTTCTTTAGGTAGATATACTCCTAAGTATTTTATTCTTTTTATTGCAATGGTGAATGGTATTGTTTCCTTAATTTCTCTTTCTGTTTTCTTATTGTTAGTGTATAGGAATGCAAGGGATTTCTGTGTGTTAATTTTATATCCTGCAACTTTACTATATTCATTGATTAGCTCTAGTAATTTTCTGGTAGAGTCTTTAGGGTTTTCTATGTAGAAGATCATGTCATCTGCAAACAGTGAGAGTTTTACTTCTTTTCCTATCTGGATTCCTTTTATTTCTTTTTCTGTTGTGATTGCTGTGGCCAACACTTCCAAAACTATGTTGAATAGTAGTGGTGAGAGTGGGCACCCTTGTCTTGTTCCTGACTTTAGGGGGAATGCTTTCAGTTTTTCACCATTGAGGATAATATTTGCTGTGGGTTTGTCATATATAGCTTTTATTATGTTGAGGTATGTTCCTTCTATTTCTGCTTTCTGGAGAGTTTTAATCATAAATGAGTGTTGAATTTTGTCAAAGGCTTTCTCTGCATCTATTGAGATAATCATAAGGTTTTTATCTTTCAATTTGTTAATGTGGTGTATTACATTGATTGATTTACGGATATTAAAGAATCTTTGCATTCCTGGGATAAAGCCCACTTGGTCATGGTGTATGATTTTTTAAATATGTTGTTTGATTCTGTTTACTAGAATTTTGTTAAGGATTTTTGCATCTATGTTCATCAGTAATATTGGCCTGTAGTTTTCTTTTTTTGTGGCATCTTTGTCTGGTTTTGGAATTAGGGTGATGGTGGCCTCATAGAATGAGTTTGGAAGTTTACCTTCTGCAATTTTCTGGAAGAGTTTGAGTAAGATAGGTGTTAGCTCTTCTCTAAATTTTTGGTAGAATTCAGCTGTGAAGCCATCTGGTCCTGGGCTTTTGTTTGCTGGAAGATTTCTGATTACAGTTTCAACTTCCATTCTTGTGATGGGTCTTTTAAGATCTTCTATTTCTTCCTGGTTCAGTTTTGGAAAGTTATACTTTTCTAAGAATTTGTCCATTTCTTCCAAGTTGTCCATTTTATTGGCATATAGCTGCTGGTAGTAGTCTTTTATGATCCTTTGTATCTCAGAGCTGTCTGTTGTGATCTCTCCATTTTCATTTCTAATTTTGTTGATTTGATTCTTCTCCCTTTGTTTCTTGATGAGTCTGGCTTACGGTTTGTCAATTTTATCTATCTTTTCAAAAAACCAGCTTTTAGCTTTGTTGATTTTTGCTGTGGTCTCTTGTTTCTTTTGCATTTATTTCTGCCCTAATGTTTTAAGATTTCTTTCCTTCTGCCAACCCTGGGGTTCTTCATTGTGTGTTGTGATCTTAGACAAGGTCTTATACCCCCTCTGACATCAGCTCTTTCCTATTCTAGGGTTATTTTGAGAATTAGATGAGATAATGGTATGAGGCACTTGAAAAACCTTTTTATAAAGTACTCTAAAATATTCAGGACTGCCATTTTATCATGTAGTTTTCATTTTTCTCAAAAAGAGTATTTCAGTTTTTGTGCTCATTTGTTTAATAAATCCTCTGTGTTTAGTTCTTTAAGGGAATCCTTTTTGCTTAGTGGCAGTAACTTCTTGTATAACAGCACATGAAAAACACTGAGTATAATGCCTGGCTTCTCCCTGGAATGAGTTGATTCCCCCTGGAGGTGGTCAGCGAGCTTTGGGGACAAGGGGCTGGCCATGTCTCTTCTGCCACCAACACATGCTTTGGGGAAAGGATCCATGGGTACTAGGAGGGTGTCCACTTCATTTGTTGGGATTTAGTCAGAAAGCTAGTTAAAAGTAATTATTTGGGGAAACAGTCCCCATCACTGTAAACTTAAACTTTATAGCTCTTTATTTCCAGCAATGAGATAGTAAAGAACTACCTAATTACCTGGCAGTTATAATGGAAAAACTAACAGACATTTCTGAAAATAATTTTGTAATACCAGAAAATCAAGCAACCCTTTAAGAAGTCTTTATAAAAGCCTTTAGCTAGGTCTGATGTATCTTAAATGCCTGAATTCACTATTTCTGTTCTATAATTTCTAGAGAATAAAAGTTCTTTAACTTAAAAATCATTTGACAATTATCTTTCTCATGCTAAAATAAAATTCTTAGGAAAAAAAAATATTTTTTGCATTATGCAGGTATTTTGAAAAACAGTTTGAACTGTCAGAACAAACAAAATTACCCATGTTTCTTCATTGTCGGAACTCACATGCTGAATTTTTGGGTGAGCTAAAGCTAATATCTCATATAAAAATTTGCAGAAATCAAGCTCTTTGCTAAAAGGTGTTTCTGTTTTAAATTCACAGACATAATGAGAAGAAATAGAGATCGGTGTGTAGGGGGAGTGGTAAGTATAGAAATTACTTTTAATAAATGATGCACAAAAGTGCTTTGGTTATTAAGGTTGGCCACTATAAAGTAATTTAGATGTCAGCAATAAAGTTACTAAGGTTCTGCTCTCTCTTAAATTGAGGGCATATAAATTTACTGTTGAATCTATGGACCAGATAAGGTATAAATATAAACCACACTGTTTTAGTTGCATTTACTTTGTTCAGAGTACAAGAATGAGTACAAGAATTCTGTTCACAAGAAAATCCCATGAATTTAGTTCTACACCTTGTAACACTCTGCATGATCTTTTTCTCTGCTTCTTCCCTCAGCCATTCTTCAATGTTTTTCCATTTAAATTTTGAGCAAAGTATAAATTTAAGCACTGTTTTCAGCTTTTCACTAATTTCTTGTAACTGTACTTGTTATTGTCACTCTGATTAGAGACACATTGTCATTTCTGTAGTTTGCTTCTGTGAGCTGTGGTCATTCAGTTCCATAAATATTATCTAACACTTAGCTTGGATATCCATAGCAGTGATTTTTGTGGTTTTTTTTTTTAATCATAGACTCTTTTGAAAATTGCCTCAGAAAAATGCTCACATGTACAATTTTCACATGTGATTTTAAGGGAGACTCACCGATCTCTAGCAAAGCTGTGATCCAGGTGTATGAAATCCCATAGTCACACTGTGCCAAAAAGGTGGAGCTGGCAAGAAGCACATACTGTATGCCCACATTACATTGCTTTGATAGTTTTGTGTATATTTTCTCAAGATTTCAGCCTCTGCTTCCTAGTTCATACTACTAGTGATATGCACGTTTTCTACACTACTGTGGTGTTCTCATCGGGCACATTTTCATCTGTCCTTTCAGTCAGTCAGTTCACTCACTCAGTTGTGTTCACCCCTTTGTGACCCTATGGACTGCAGCACACCAGGTTCCCTGTCCATCACCAACTCCCAGAGCTTGCTCAGATTCATGTCCATTGAGTTGGTGATGCCATCCAGCCATCTCGTCCTCTATTGTCCCCTTCTCCTTCTGCCTTCAATCTTTCCCAGCATCAAGGTCTTTTCCAATGAGTCAGTTCTTCGCATCAGGTGGCCAAAGTATTGGGAGTTTCAGAGTTCCGCTTCAACATCAGTCCTCCCAGTGAATATTCAGGACTGATTTCCTTTAGGAGTGACTGGTTTGATCTCCTTGTAGTCCAAGGGATTCTCTAGAGTCTTCTCCAACACCACAGTTTAGTGCTCAGTTTTCTTTATGGTCCAACTTTCACATCCATACACGACTATTGGAAAAACGATAGCTTTGACTAGATGGACCTTTGTCGACAAAGTAATATCTCTGTTTTTGAATATGCTGTCTAGGTTTGTCATAGCTTTTCTTCCAAGGAGCAAGTGTCTTAATTTCATGGCTGCAGTCACCATTTGCAGTGCTTTTGGAGCCCCCAAAAATAAAGTCTGTCATTTTTTCCATTGTTTCCCCATCTGTTTGCCATGAAGTCATGGGACCGGATTCTGTGATCTTAGTTTTTTGAATGTTAAGTTTTAGACCAGCTTTTTCACTCTCCACTTTCACTTTCATCAAGAGGCTCTTTAGTTCTTCATTTTCTGCTGTAAGGGTGGTGTCACCTGCATGTCTGAGTTTATTGATATTTCTCCCGGCAATCTTGATTCCAGTTGTGCTACATCCAGCCCTGTGTTTCGCATGATGTACTCTGCATAAACATTAAATAAGCAGGGTGACAATATACAGCCTTGAGGTACTCCTTTCCCAATTTGGAACCAGTCTGTTGTTCCATGTACAGTTCTAACTGTTGCTTCTTGACCTGCATACAGATTTCTCAGGAGGCAGGTCAGGTGGTCTGGTATTCCCATCTCTTTAAGAATCTTCCACAGTCTGTCGTGATCCACAGTCAAAGGCTTTGGCGTAGTCAATAAAGCAGATGTTTTCTGGAACTCTTGCTTTTTCTGTGATTCAGCGGATATTGGCAATTTGATCTCTGCTTCCTCTGCCTTTTCTCAATCCAGCTTGAACACCTGGAAATTCTTGGTTCATGTCCTGCTGAAGCCTGGCTTGGGAGAATTTTGATCATAAAAGAGACAGACACAACTTAGTGACTAAACAGCCAGGATAATACAGTTGACCTTTGAACAGTGTGGTGGTGGTTAGGGGCACTGACCCTGGGTGCATTGGATATCCATGTATAACTTACAGTCAGCCCTACGTATGTGGGTTGCCCACATAGTTCTGCATCTGCAGATTAAACCAACAAAGGATCATGTAGTACTGTAGTATTTACTGTTGGAAAAAACCAGATGTAATTGGACCTTCTCGGTTCAGGCCTGTGTTGTTGAAGGGCCAGCTGTAGTTTTAAAAAATTAACATCAACAACAAATCCAACCTGTTTGACCTTTATTAAAAAAAATTGCCAAATAAAGAATAATTTTCTACAGTGGTTTCTGAGGGTTGTATTTCAAATTATCTTGGTGCTATCAGAAGCTCTCTCTCTCTAGTCAGCTGGAGATGCTGAGGTAGAACCGACCCTTTTGAGCAGGTGTGTTAAGTTTTATTTTTGAGAAACACAGATCCACAGTGTGTTCAGACTCTAGGTGCTGTATTAACACGACATCACTTGTTTAAAGGAGTCATTTCACTTATTGTTTTGATTACACAAATAACAAATATATCAAAAGTGTGAACATTTTTGCTTTATCTTTGAAGGAGAAAAAGACCATCTTGATCCTTTTTGCTTGCTGAGCTGATATAGACTATGTAACAATTTACAATTTAATGATGTTCTTACAATCTCTTTATAGATCTTAAAGTTTGTCTCTTAATTCTCTTTTAGGGAAAAAAGTATCCTCTAACAGAAAAATTGAACATCTAAAATTTTAAAGTTATGTACATGTCCACTTTTCCTTATGCCTTGCCTAGAATGTGGCTCCCTCCTCCAGTCCCCTTCCTAGAGGTACAGAGACCTCAGCACAGCCATAGACAGAAATTCTAGCAACCATCTCCTCCTTTCCTCATCACATTGGAGACGACAGGCTATAATTGTAGTTTGATTTGAAAATAAAAACTGTAGTGGCCACCTTTGAAATCCCATATTCCAAATATCCATATTGCATTAAGCCTATTAAGGTTATTTAGAATTTTAAAGAAAAAGTATTATAATAAAATTGTGCCTTCATGTCCTTAGGTGCATTCATTTGATGGTACCAAGGAAGCAGCAGCTGCTTTGATGGACTTGGGTCTCTATATAGGGTTTAATGGTTGGTAGGTCCTTAAGTGCTTTTAACTTTTATATTAAGCAGATTCCTTAAATTGTTTTATAGTGAATTGCTGATAAAGGTTTAAATTTGTTCTATGAAAATTTGTGTATGTGTATTGTATTGATCTTGGTCTGTGCATTTTAGTAATAAATGTAAGAAATAATATGTTACTATTACAGATTAAAGCTTGAAAATTATAAACTGCTATCCTGTGTTCCAGTGATGGAAAACAATTTTTTGCTGATGTCAGCAGCTAGCTTTCTCTAGCAATGCAGTTTATTTTCAGATCATTTTATCCCTTTAAAACATGTTTGTATTCCCAGCATTGCATATACATATACACAAGTGATATCCATCTATGAGGGAAAGGTCACACTATGACAGTCATCTTCTGTGTCTGTAGGCCAAGAAACGGAGGCACAGAGAAGTTAGGAAACAGGTGTAAAGTCACTCAGTGTGAGAACTTTATACTCTTCCTCACTTGGTGACCTTCCTGCTTTTATATACACTTAAACTTCAGGCACCCAATGCAGTCCACTAGCATGCTGGGTCCCTGGGCTCAATTTCTTCCAAGTTTTTTAATTTGGCGTTTTTACCAGTGTCTTTTCTCAGCTATCAGTGTAGTTCAGTAAATAAATTGCGAAATAGTAAGACTTCCTTCCCCTCTTCAGTGTTCTAGTTCATTATTTTTATTATATATATTTTTTTTACTAAATTCCATTTTTGAAAATAGAAATATGAAACTATTTTGCTCTAGAATTAAGACTTAAGTAAATGTCCTAGATGTTTCTTTCATATTTTAAATTAATCAATGATTTAATTTTATAGTACATTACAGGTGGCTCAGTAGTAAAGAATACTGCTGCCAAGCAGGAGACAAGGGTTTGATCCTTGGGTTGGGAAGATGCCCTGGAGAAGGGAGTGGCAACCCACTCCACTATTCTTGCCAGAAAAATCCCATGGACAGAGGAGCCTGGTGGGCTACAGTCCACGGGGTCGCAGAATCTCAGACACAGCAGCAGCAGCAGCACCCTTAGGTGAAATTGTGGGTCAGCACGCCCAGTTCTGGCCTGTCCCACAAGGGGCTTCCAGGAACAATCTCCATTCAGAGAGCTGGCAGTAAAATAGTCCTATTTACACAAGAGCAGAGGAAACCCAACATGGGCAACCCAGGCTTCCTTAAACATAACCAGGGGACCATCAGATAAATGAGGTGAACCAGCAGAAAGAAAAAGACCCAGATAAACAGAAAAATTAACATTAGAGGAAACTATTTAGGGAAAAGCACTTTAAAAGAGATCCTTTAAAGATTTGAGATGTTTCATCTGTAAAATATGAACAGAATGCTAAGGAAAAATACAAAAGTAAGAGCTTCTTAAAGATTAAAAAAAAACTTAAAAACTTTTAATTTTTAAAAAAGATTCAAAATTAATGTGTTAAAAATAACAGTACCACTGGAGGAAGCTAGGGAATCAACACACTTAAAAGATTTTTTTATTTACCTCTACCACTGAGTACCTAATAGTAGACAGGAATTTTCTCTTTATACAGGTATTCTAGCTAATAAATGACAGGCTGATGGAATTATAGTATTATTTTGCAACTCCTTATGAACTAATCAGTCTAGGCATTGGGGCATCCACATCTGACTTAAAGGACAACTGGATATTATGTGGTTCTGGACAGAAGATCATACATACTACTGCCTATGAAATTCTTGCAAAAAAATAAAATTCAACTTGAATCCGATCAAGATTCTGGATTGTACTTTAGAGCTCCTTGAAGAAATGCAGAGGACGCAGGACCCTGTTAAAAGACAACACACAGATGAAGTCAAGACGGGGAGATTATCAGGGCAAACAACTGGTTTTCTTCAACATATTTTATGGGGGAAAAAAGATGCTGGTGAAGTTAATAGGTTAAGAAATTTAGAACACTGATGACCAACTGTAATATTTGTCCCTCATTTGAACCCTAGGTCAAACAAAAGGAGTAGGTATGACAATTTGAATACTAGATATGATAAAGAGTTGGATTTTTCTTAGACATAATAGTATTGTTTTTTAAAAAATCCTTATGCTTAGAGATGTGTTAAAATGCTGAATCCATACAACAACTTTCCTTATATAGGAGACAGTAGGGGTAAGTGGATGCACAAGATCAGGAGTTGATAACTGATGGGGCTAGATAATAAATACAGGCGGAGAGTTCTATATATTCTAGTTGTGTATCTATTTGAAACTCCATAAATAGTTATAAGAGGTCTTGAAATAAAAAGTGCAACATAAAGACAGTATTAGTCATCATCGCATTATATAGCAAACCATCCCAAAACTCACTGGCATATTACGTTAAACTTTAACACTCATGGGTTTGAGTCTGGTGGGGTTTAATTGATAATGTGAGCTCTCTGCCACAGGGTACATGTTGGGTTCAGATCTTCACCCTGTGTTTTCATTCCAGGTGCCTAGACACCCAGGTAGCAGCTACTTGGCGCATGCTAATCTCAGAAGATCCTGAGATTGCCATTGTAAATCATAAAGGTGCATTCCAAGCCTCTGGCCATATCCCATTGGTCAAAGCCAGTCTTGAGGCCATGGCCAGATTCAGGTTCCTTCTTCCTACTAAGAAATGGCAAAGATGCAGATACATAATTCTGTCAAAGGAGAGAGAATTGGGACCAATAATCCAGTCTGTCTCAGAGTCTGAAAATGAAAATCAATCCCCCAGAAAAAGAGGTATGAAAGAAGCAGGACCTAGGAGACCAATTCAGGAGTCCTAAACTTGACTAATCAAAGTCCCAGAGGGAAGAGAGAAAATGAAAGAGGAAACGTCCTGTTTTTCCATAATGTTTTCCCTGAGTTAGGCATGGGGGAAAATCTCAATCAGAAGGTTCCAACTGCCTAAATGGATGAAAATGTTTCATGCTCGGACACGTTACCAAGTTTCAGAATGTCTAAGAGAGTAGTGGAAGATTCTACAAGTTTCCAGATTTGGGAGGGTGAGGAATGGGGGGTGCAATGCAAGATCTTTAAAAGATTGTTTAACATAGACTGTTACAGAAAGTTATTGGATGATCAACTGGTAAACATAAAAAATTTCATCCCCTGAAGTGAGATCTGCTTGGAACAGGTCTTAATCTGGATTCTATAAGGAAAGGATGTGCAAACACTTTTCTAAAGTACACTTCCATTGTAGCCAACCAAAGTTTTCCTTCAAGATTTTGGGTTAGTTTTGCAATCTGTTTTAGACAAGTTTATAGTATGAAAAACTTGTTATTCATTAAATACATTTTTATATATAAGTAACCTTTCTTTTTAAAGCTCACTGAAAACTGAGGCTAATTTGGAAGTTCTAAAGTCAATACCTAGTGAAAAATTAATGATTGAGACTGGTAAGTTTGCTTTTAGAACTTAATTTTCATTTTAAACCATACCCCCAAGAGTTAGAGAAAAGTAATAACAAATATTTTATTTTGAAAAGCATGCTTAAACCTCAACAATTATACTTGTCAGAAAGTCCTTGGGGAGTTGTAATAGAAAAATATTCATGCAAGCGATTTTTTCAATCTAGAAGCTTGACTAAGCCTAAGCATTTAAAAATGCAGTGTGAGACTATGTGGTAACTAAGGAGATTATTTTATTAAACAAGAATGGATTCAAAAACCATTCAGAATTTTTTTTATACAATGGCTTAATTGTACAATACTTTTAAAGTAATGCAAACATTTAAATCAAATTGGGTTTAAGAATTTTAGAAATTGTTGCCTCTCAGAATACAAAGTTCAGAGCTAAAAATTCTGTCTATAGTCTGAACTCGAGGCTCTTCTTACACACATGGAGTTTTTAAATAAAGTCAAGACTGAGTCATTCTGAAGAAATCAGGTATATTTCCTTAGGGAAGTCATGAAAATTATTAATGGTTGTAAAATGTGTAAACTATTTTAATTCTTTATTAGAGAGTTAGGTAAGTAAATAATCCCAGTATTCAAAGCACAGTTGGGGACTTCCCTGGCAGTCCAGTGGTTAAGACTTCATGCTTCCAATGCAGGGGGCGTGGGTTTGATCCCTGGTCAGGAAACTAAGATCCTGCATGCCACACTGTGCAGCCAAAAAAAAAAAAGCCACTGTTTGACATTCAGTAGAGGCAAAAAAAGTTTTAAATGTTTTCATGTTACTACTGTATTTTATTTTAGCTTTAGATCATTTTTTAAAAGCATATTGTTAGTGGGGGAAAAGAAGAATAAAAGTTTTAAAAGAATGTGTACAATTTAAGATTTCATCTTGTACTTTCTTAAAGCTGTTTTCTGTTGCCTTTTACCATTTAAGCTGAATCATGGCTTATATTTTTTATTGATAATATCACTAAAAAATAACTTGAAAAGGTAAATCTCTTTGAGAATCTTTCTTTGCTTACCTTTAGATGCACCTTGGTGTGGAGTCAAAAGTACACATGCTGGATCAAAATATATAAAAACTTCATTTCCTACCAAAAAGAAGTGGGAAAACGGGCACTGTTTGAAAGACAGAAATGAACCCTGCCATATAATGTAAGTAGCTTGTTTTCAGGGCCTTCAGAATATTAAAGTCAATCACCAACACTGTTTACAAAATTAATTCAAGGTACAGAATTAAAGTTGGATGAAATCCAAATGATGTTATCAAAAACCATTTTAATGCAGTGATTTGGAGGAATTTGTATCAGCTTTTTTTTTTTTCCCATACCCTCTCAACCCAAAGTGGTTTTACTATAGCAGTAAGAACTTGAAGTGATTCTGGTCATTTGTCATTTTGTAGGGAGGGGGAAAGCTCTTAAAGCTCTCCATAGATAGAATTACCTTACCTGGCTTAAGTTCTGTTATCTTGCAGGTTTCCTGCTGATGGTTATAAAACCAATCTTAGCAGGAGACCCAAATGATTTCACAGCTTGAATAAACCTAAGAAATAACACTGTTCTTTAAGCCTCTGAACAAAAGGACAAATCATAGAAAGGATTTCCTTTTTCCAACTGGAAAAAAGTGCAGAACTTTACAGAATTTTACTTCCTTGGGAAAATCAACATTTGCAAACTGGAAAATTTTAAACTACATTTCAGAAATAAACATGCCTCTAGTCTAATGCTGAATACTAATTAGCATCTTTTTAACAGTTTTAATTATTTGAATAGAGATTACCCCTCCCCCCACTTTAGACTGTAAATTCCATGAAATACATTCTGGAGCTCTTGTCAAGTATCAGGGGAGACACAGGTTACTGAGGCCCTCACCCCACCAGATAAGCAGGTGCACTGTGCCAGGCACTTTGGGTCAGGCATTAAACAAGTCTGACAAAGATCCTCCTGGTGCAAACAAGCAGATAGGAAGTATAATCCAAGACAGCAGTGCTGTTATAGGGGTAGGGACACACACAGGACAGAGCAGCTGCCTGCCCTGAGGGGAAATAGAGCGCTTAACTCAAGTGACATTTCAACTGTTTACTGAGCTGGACTGGGAGTTAGGCCAGACGGAGATAAACACACAGCTTGAGTGAAGGCAGGCTGGGGAAGAGCTGGGAACAGTGACCGCAGTGTGGCAGAAAGTAGGATGCTCAGTAAGTGATAGGGAGGACAGGCCAGCGAGTGCAGCCCATGTGCCACCATCTGTGGTTTAGATTTTATCAGGACCCAAAGGATTTTAAGTAGGAAAGCTATTGAACTGGTTGGTATCAATCAATCCATGTGGAGAAAAGACTGGAAGGGAGACTGGTGGCAGGAATCATACTGATTTCTCAGTATTATGTATTAATTTCCAGTTCCAAGTAGTCTATAGAAGAAAACTCTGTAATTTGCTAAGAAAACCGGGTCTTTAGTGTCACTTTAAATGTTAATAGATTTTCTTTTAGCATATTTTGTCAGATAAAAATTTCATAGTCACTTCATTTAATATATGTTACACAAAGCATTTGTCACTATTATAGAACTTAAAAGTTCCAGTTAATTGCTAATCTCTGTTTATTGATTCCTCTTAGGTGCTCATATTTTAAAAACCCATAAAGGGAAACAAAAAGCTTAAGACAGGGAATATTTAAATGTTTAATTTGACTGAATTTTCTAATTCATGCATAAGAAATATTCTGTCTACATGCAATATTGCTAGAAAACACTGCTGATAATTACCATCATTCTAGGCAAAGAAAGTGAAAGACGGGCACCTTTCTGTTGCAGGGCAAAACCTACAGGAAGAGAAAGCACCTCTCTCCCCACCCCCACCCCACCCCCAGTGCACTTCCAAGTCCCGTGTTCTAGCTTCCTCTGCTGTCCCCGTGCTGAGGATGATGCGGCAGTTTCTTGCTGCCCTTTACAACTAGTTATCTAAGCAGTGGCTTTCAAACTCTTCACTGCTATCCCCACAATACCACACTGTGTGACTTGGTACACACTTGCATATATAAATATAACCCAAACAAAAATGGAACACTATTTCCCTTACTAAATGCAAGTGTACTTTTAATTTTTTAAAAGTTCATCATGACCCACTAATGTGTAATGACCCCCAGTTTAAAAGGGCTTGTTATTTTCACTGGTTAGTTCCACAACTGTGGGACACATAATATGGGCTGGCTTTATGATTTACTTGAACCTGGTTCCTGGCTCTAGTTACATGCAAGATTGTCCCAGAAATTTATTTCTAATTGCTTTGTTTTAAATATCCTAGCAGTTAAACTTTTCTGTTAACACTGCTGAAAACTTTAATACATACTGTTAGGCTTTTTATGCTAAAGATGCTAAACAGTATCTTTTCATTTATGTGAAAAAAGATAAATATCTTTAAAACAATATTTATTTAGAAATTTAACCATCTATTTTTGTTTTGTTTTAGTCAAATACTGGAGATAATGTCAGCAGTAAGAGATGAAGATCCACTGGAACTAGCCAATACACTATATAACAACACTATTAAAATATTTTTTCCTGATATGTAATTGATATGTGTCTCCCATTTTCCCACCATGTATATAAAATTTCATGATAAAACTTAAGTTTCAATAAAGGAATTCTCTGGAAGTTGTCTAAAGAGGTATCATATCACTGCATACCACCCATGAAGTCAGATCAGAATTTTCTAAAATCACTTAATTTTGGTTTAAAATAGTGAAAAGCCCCCAAAGTATTTCATTTTGTAATCTCTTTAAAAGTTTAAAAGGACAATGTTATGACAATGCTGCAAAGACAGAATGGCTTATACTGATTTTTACATCAAAATTAAAACCATTAGCACATCCTGGTTTATACCAAAGTTTAGCTGCTATAAATAAGCTTACTTCTCAACTCTCACGGTCTCTGATCTGAATCATTACTTTGAAACCCAGCTCAACTACAATGCTAATCTCAAGTGTCAAAAAAGTCTCAGTCACTTCTGACAGCCTATTTTCCCCTTAATTGCAAAATACTCTACATACATATAGAATTTATCCTCTGGTCCAAGTTGTTTTATTTCCTTGATTTAACATAGTTTCCCCTGATTTGCATTTTTATTCTCTTGCACCCATTTTAAAGAAAAACTAGGGTCCCGAGTTGGATACATCACAGACTTTCATTGAGGAATCTTTGGCACAGTTGACGCACCATATTATTACATCTATTAAAAAGTTATTTGTTCAAATTTGTCATAAAAATGTGAAAACATTTTATTCTATGTACAATAATGTACACAAATTTAAATAGGTCACCAAAGAGACCAGAAGTAATTAAAGAGGTATATTTACAGTAGCACATCACAGTAAACGGAAAACCATTCACAGATTCAACACTGATACTGTTTTTGTGCTTGGTTACACACTGAAGTGAAGCAGATTACTCCATTCTGGATGAACTGAATTTTAAACAGATACCTCAATGATCAGTAAATGCTATTTTAATCAGTATCGTCATCAATCAGTTCTTCAGCTGCCGTGCCTGTGTGCTGAATCACTCCGTTTCTTTCTCTCTGAGCATCATCATCACAATCTGTACTGTCATCTTCATTCAATTCCCTGTCAGATTCGGCAGCAGCTTCTCGTATAGCTTCCTCTGGATTTTCATTGGGTGCAATAAATCCATTGTTGTTAGATGTATTTGTGTTATCCTTGATATCATCTTCAATGTACACTTTTTGATGGCACATTGGACAAGTATCTTGAATGTACAGCCATTTCCGAAGGCAAAGTGCGTGGAAATAGTGATTACACGGTGTGATACGAGCAGATGTTGTAAACTCATGGTAACAGATTGCACATACATCATCTATTTCTTGTAGGCGGCTCCCCTTTATTTCAGGAAGTGAATTAATTTTTTTTACAGCAGTTCTACGATTCATGAATGTCTTCCAGCCATTTTTCGCTTGTAAGTAGATGTTAAAATAGGCATGTAAGCACATCATACAAGCCCGGATTTTACTTCCTGACTCAAACATCATAGTATAAGCCCCATTTCCAAACATTACTACTCCAAATATAAATTCAATAATATTGCCTGTTGAACGAACATAGTAGACATAATCATCAAGCTTTTCCCAGAGGACATTATAGTAGCCATCAATCATGAATAACGTATAAACAGTGAGAGAAACTATTACTTTTAAGCAGAGCTCCACACAAAAGGCTGTAACTGCAAATAACCATGTATTTAGTGCATAGTGATGCCAAAGAACATAACTGAGTATAACAGGAAGAATAAACAGGCAAGCAGAAACAAAGAGCACAGGAAAATGTCTACGAAAAGATGACACATGAGAGGCACTGAGCGACATTAATACGGGGTCTGTCATTCCATGGATGAAATGCAGGACTGCTGTTAATAAAAGGCACATGTTTCTGCTTAAGCGAATAAGTCTCTCTTCTGGTCTTAACCCACTTAAACCAGTCTGAAGAGCCAAAATGAAAAATAAAACAGGTGCTACAAAGCCAAGTCGCCTGTCGTCTTCTTCAGTCGATCCAATGAAGGCCAATATTCCAAGACCCAAGTAGTGGGCTACTGAGGAGATGACAGCACTCATGCCCAGGACAGTGAGTGTGGAGTCACATCCACTAATGATAAGGTTGCAAATGAGGTCCCAGAAGTCATCCCAAGAGAGAAAGAAGGAATCCGTTTCACTGGCCATTCTTAAAATGTACACTAACACTGTAGCCTGAGCTGTAACTCTTGTCAGCCAGAAGACTCTCAGGACATCTGGGAAGCGGATCCTCTTCCAAGTGTCCTCCATTAACAACTGTAACCCATAAATTCGATACATGTGCCTCACTAAAAGGTAAACGTATCTTGTGGAATAATAAAACCACTTAAGTTTCACTGCCAAGACAAGCACTGTATTTAATGTGAGAATCAAGGAAGAAGTAAAAACTAAAGTCTCTCGGATGTGTAACGGTAGTTCTGTGATTAAGCCTATTACAGGAACCAAGAGATCCAAAATAATTAACTGTGAATAGATGGAATGAATTTGGAGTAGTGTGATGTATCCAATTCCAAATGTTAGCTGTAGAACAATGAGTGCCATCCACAGCGAGGGCCCTTTTCGAGGAAGCAGCTCAATTCCAAAAGCTGATGTGTTGTAGGCACCATAGAAGTCAATGTGCAAAGCAGCATAATAATTTACCAACACTGAAGTCGCAGCTAATAGAAAGGCTGAGCTGTACATGTAAAACTTGAAAAGTGATCGCTGTGACAAGATCAGAACAATACTGGATACAAATATACCTAAAAAAAAGAGAGAAAGAGGTCATTCGAATGAAACTTTGTTAAAGAATGTTTTTCCATTAAAAGTTACGATATTCTTCCTTTAATAAGTATGAACATTTTCAAACTGATGAACATTATGCCTCAAGACAATTTAGGCTTAAAGGCCAATAAATGTTTTGTAAAATCAGAGTTCAACAGGACAGATCAAACATATCCTTAACATCTTACTCCTTATTTTCTAATTTTCAAAGTAATTCAAGTAGCATTATATCTCCAGAAACCAAATTACTAAAATATTTCCGAGATTGTTGTGATATACACAGTTTAACAAGCTTTAAACTTGAAAGAATGTATACTGTAATTTCAAAATTATTCAAAAATAGTTTTCTTAGATACACCTGTCATTTAAAAGTGGACATTTAATTTCCAAATACATGGGATTTTGTTTAAAGTATCTTTAATATTAATATCTCATCTTGATACCAAAGCATTTAAATGCTTTCTTCTCTGAAATTACCCTCTGTGTTTTTTTCAGCTTAACTTTATTGAGGCTTTCAATGGGTAGGTGGAAGGTCTCTCCAGGTGAATGTCACATTGCACCTGAAAATATGTGGGTTATTTTCAAATATCCCTTGATACTGATTTCTAACATAATTCCACAGTGATAAGAGAACAGACTCCATATGATCTCAATATCTTTGGACCATGAAATTTCTGCACCTTGTTTTATGCCCCTGGATATGTTCCAGTGTCTCCTAGTTTACAGTCTATGGGAACTTAATAGAATTTGTATACTATTGTTGTGTGAAAACTGTATCAATCTGAATTATGTTGAATTCGTTCACAGTGCTTTTCAGGTCTATTATATCCTTCTCTGTATACTAATTCTATTAATTTTTGAGAGTTTGATATTGAAACGCCAACTAAAAATCATTTATCTACTTAAAAAATTGTAATATGTAATTTAACTATATATAACCTTGTTTTGTATGTTCCAAGTCTCCTGTAAATGTGTTATCATACTTTGATAATGTAAAAAAATTTGAAGAAAACCTTAAAAAAATAGTTAAGATAATTTCATTACAAAAACACTAAAAATAAGCAAAATGGACAACATTTATTCCTATTAAATCTGAGATTTTTCTTAAAAGTGTTCTTTAGGATGTCAAGTTTAAGTTTTACATTTATAGTTACTCCTATTTCCTCCTTTTACTTAAACTGTGAACTCCTGCTGGCTCTTATTTTTCCTGCTGCTTAAATCTGAGAATTCTCCCTTGGGTCCAAACTCACTTTCTGTACATACTTTCCTACAGATACCAAACCTGTCCTCCACGTTTCCTTTCTCCTTATGTTTGAGTCTTTTTCTTCAAATGTGTGTGTGTACCAAGCTGCTTCAGTCATGTCTGACTCTTTGTGACCCCATAGACTGTAGCCTGCCAGGCTCCTCTGTCCATGGGATTCTCCAGGCAAGAATACTGAAGTGGGCTGCTGTGCCCTCCTCCAGCGGATCCTCCTGATCCAGGGATCAAACCCGCATCTCTTTACATATCCCTGCATTGGCAGGTGGGTTTTTTGTTTTACGGTTTTTTTTTTTTTTACCACTAGCACCACCTGGGAAGCCCTTTCTTCAAACAGTCATCCTTCTGATTATTCTTCAAACTAAAGTAGCATTCAGAAAACCAAAATGTATTTTAGTAAGCTTCCCCCCCTCCCCAACTCCATAAGCACCAATATACGGTCTCATATGCACCATCTTTCTTGGTGCTCTGACAAATTTTTAAGTGAGATTACAATAAACATTATTATCCAAGGTTTCAACTATGGAAACCACATCCAAATATTCACCTATTTCTACTTCTGCACTGCAACTACAATACTCAGAATTTCTAAAACCTAAACCTAAACTCACCTCAAACAGCTCTTCCTTTCAATTTCCAATTTCAGTCAGAGATACCATTATTATTCTTTTAGCTGTACCTCTGGACCCCCATCCTCAAACTCTGATATTAGTGACAAATTCTACTAATAACTATAGCTCCCTTTTCCTCAATGACACCCATCTATTAGTCTGTCTCAAAAACTCTTTCATTCAAATTCACCTACAAGCCACCAAAATGCCTTTCTTAATGTCTGTGGCTCAAAATACTGCAGCAGCTCTTACTGATTAAAATCTACAGGTCTTGTTCTAACATTCAAGGACCCAATTTGCTATAAAGTATCAATATCCCTCTCAACACAGGAACCAACACTTCAGATTTCTTTCTTAAACACACCCCTTCTTCTCTGCTGTAATTAGTTGTATTTACATTCTTCTCTTTGCCTAGCAGGATGGCCCCATCAACTTCCCAAATCCCTGACTGTCCAAATCCTACCCATCCTACAGACACTCAGACATTACCTGATACTGTAGTTTATAATTGTGTGTGTGCGCTTAGTTACTCAGTCATGTCTGACTCTTTGTGACCCCATGGACTGTAGCCTGCCAGGTTCCTTTGTCCATGAGGATTCTCCAGGCAAGAATACTGGAGTGGGACGCCATGCCCTTCTCCAGGGGATCTTCCCAACCCAGTGATAGAATCTTGATCTCCCACAGTGCAGGTGGATTCTTTACCAGCTGAGCTACCAGGGAAGCCCCAGTTTATAATAACCTGACCCTAATATATAATGTGTCCTTGATAGCAAGCAAGGATCTGAAGTTTTACATCTATGGATTCCAAAATATTTTGTAGAAAATAAAGTCCAATTAGTATTCACTAGGGAAATAAACATTTCTGTTGAATTCTGAATTATATTTTTAAAGGCAACCATGAAAAACAGCCCACTTGGAAATGAAAAATTATGACAAGACAAAGCTGAGAAATCAAGCCATGGAGTACAGAAAGTGACAAACTCCAAACTAAACATCCATCTCCCCATGTGACTTCAGTATGTAACCAAGACCGACAACGCACGTTACAACGCAGGTGTTTCACAACCCACTGCAGTCAGAAGCAAGAGCCAAGTTCCTCCAAATGATGACTGCCCACAAATTTTATTTTGGGCCAATCTGTCAGGTCATTTGTGAGAAACAGAACAAAAGGGAACAATCACCTGGAAGGTAAATACATCGACCTCCGTGCAAGAACTACCCGATTTGCTGAGCAAGTGGACCACTAATAATCTCCCAAAAAGCTGTCAGCTGGGAATGGCCCTTTCAATAGAAAATGGGCTTTTTTTTTTTTTTTGAACAGGATGAGAAACCCCCTTCCATGGGATGTAACAGAAAATAGAATTTATTCAGCCACCACATGCCATATGTAATCTTACTTTCTCTACACAGAAAAACAAAACTCAGTAGTTTTCTCCTGAGACAAAACTTAATCTAAAATAAGTCAAAATTAAATCAAGATAACTTCAGTTCTACTTTATGCCACTTTTTAAAAAGGGAGAGAGTTAAGTAGGAACTGTAAATTATTTTTAACTTGCTAGTCACAAAGTGGTAAATTAATCTTTACCTGTCAGCATTCATGAACTTTGCTATAACTTATAACCAGACTTTATTCTAATAGCTTTTTTCCCACCACTAAAGCTTATTTTTACACACAGATTAAGGAATGATTTGGGTTTTTAGAAATACTTCCAGATAAAAAGTGCCATTTTGCTTTCTGCAATGTACCAAAAGAAAAAAAGAGAATATGACAGGCAAATAAGGCAGTGAGACTACAACTTCAAAGACTGGGTATCTCCTTGTGAGTAACAATCTTATACTACTCTTTCCTGATCAAAATCACTCCCCAAGATTTAATAATGACCAACATTTCCTGGTGGCTCAGTGGTAAAGAATCCACCTGCCAGTGCAGGAGACACAAGAGACACCGGTTTGATCCCTGGATCAGGAAGCTCCCCTAGAGTAGGAAATGGCAACTGGCTCCAGTATTCTGGCCTGGAAAATTCCACAGACAGAGGAGCCTGGTGGACTACAGTCCACAGTCCATGGGGTCGCAAACAGTCAGACACAACTGAGCACATGCATGCCACCACAAACATTTCGAGAATAGTGTAACATGATTTTAATTCCCACCCAAAGTTTGCATGCATATGAGGTTCTTAAATTTTTCCTTTATACTCATGTTCCCGTGTATGGAATACAGAATCAGCTCTCATTTTCACAGGAAAAACGTAAGTCAACTTTCCAAGTCTCTCAAGAACTCTTCCCTCTCAAGGCCTTCAGGAAGTGTTGTCAGTAACACCGACATTTCATTTCATTTTCACAACTCCAGACATTCAACTCTTGATATTTAACCTGTAGGCCTAAGAAAATTTAGCTCCTAGACAGGAGTCCTCACTAGGATTTAAGAGTGACCTGCAATAAGTAATTAAGGCTATATATAAATGCTGCTTTACAAGGAAAAATCACCTTGGGACAGTGGCAAATAGAACTAACTAACATCACAATTTAGGGATCTGGTTCTCCAGTGATTAGAGTTTTACTAAAGTGCTCAAGGCAGGAAAAGAGGCTAGAATCCGAATCAATTCAGGTGCTCTGAAGCTACAAATGAATTCAATTCATGAAAGAGTTGAGGGCCTTTTCAATTTGGATTACCAAAAGTAAGCCAACAAAACAAGCAGACCAAAAAAAAAAAGCCCAAACAAACAAACAAAAAAACCACCATGTACATCATACAACAAAATGTTTAACTCTTTTATGTGTAAAGTCCATTCACACCATTAACCATTCTGAAGTTTGGGACTAAAAACTGGAAGGAAATAATAATAATACAACTCCCCAGGTACCTTCAATACCTTTAATATATAACCTAAAGCAAGCTGTGGAAAAACATTTCAACACCTGACAGAATAAAGGTGAAACAGTACTAAAATAAATCTTATAACTGCCCTATTACTCCCAAGGGAAACCTATGCAATGAAATGTAGAACAAATAAAACATCTTGAAATGTTAATCTGTAGATGTACCTGACAAACTATAGCATAAAATTTTTTTCTATCAAACTTTTAAAAAAAGATACTCTTATTAATAAGATAAATTGCTTTTTAATTTTAACAAGTATGTTTTTATTAAAAACATATGAACATGATTTTTTTAAGTCCAACCCTATAGGTATTAAATGAAGAATTAACCAAATTTTGCATAAACAAACACACTCATGGATAAATACTTCTTTTTGCTTTTTACCCAAAGGAGATCCCATTATAACAACAGAGTCTTTTTCAACCTTTTCAAAAAACTGCATTTCTGAATACTCAGTGGGCATCTTCTTACTTATTGACCATTCATGTTTCTTCCTCTGTGAAATGCCAGTTTATCTTTTGCTCATTTATTTATGGAGCTGTTTTTCCTTGCTGAAAATAGTCATTTAAAAAATATTCTGACTACAGACTCTTTGTAGCTATCTGTAATGCAAACATCTTCTCCAGATGTGAGGCTGCTCTTTTCTCTTTCTGATGCTCCCTCTGATTAACAGAGGTTTTTAATTTTAATATCAATGAATTTATTATTTCATACATTTGCTTTTATATAGTTTTAAAGAACTTTTCCCTTACTCTAAGATAAAAACAAAAAAGTTCTACATTTTCTTCTAACTTTTTAAAGTTCTGCTTTTCACATTAAGATACTAATCCACTTTGAACTATCTATATACTGATGTGAGGTAGGAGTCAATATAATTTTTTCCATATAAGTAACTAAATTACCACAAATTGAATAGTCCACATTTACCTCAAATGTACTTCAATTCTACCTCTGAAACACATCAAGTTTCTCCACATACATAGATAGTCTGTTTCTGGGCTTTCAACTCTATGCTCTTTATTGGTCTAGTTGTCCATCTCAGTGGTTCTCAACCAGAATCAGATTTTGCACTAATCATTTGGCCACAATCGCGCCACCCCCACCACCAAAGAATTATCCCTCCAAAATGTCAATGGTATCTGCTCAGACTCCCTAGGCTACCCCAGTGCAGTCAATAATTACAATTGCTTCACTTTGTTTTTACAGTCACAGGTTTTCTGAGTTCCTTCTACAGCACCAAAAGTAAGTCACTTTTTGCAACAACTTCACTGCGTGGCTGTAACTAGTACACATATGAATAGATTCTCTTTCAACAGAGATTTAGATTAACAATTTTTGTTTTGTTATTACCAACAATGCTGCAACAAATATTCTTGCCCACATTTTCTCTAAAACTGTATCTTCAGGCCAAATATTCAGAACTAGAATCGTGAGTCAAAAGGTATAATGAATTTTAATTTCAGTTGACAGTGCCAAGTGGCTTTACATAGAAATAACAGCTTACCAAAACTGTTTAACATCATCTATTTTCCCATATCTTTGCCAAACTAGTTTTTATTCAAACTTTGAATTCTTTACCAATCTTGTAAGTAAAATTTTAACTGCATTTCTTTAATTATAAATGAGGCTGAGTAATTTTTGTTTTGCTTATTGACCTTGTGCATTTCATTTACTCTGATATGCTTATCCTGGGGCCTATTTTCCTCCGGGAGTAAATATTTTTCTTATTGGCAGAGTAAAACTCTTACTAGTACTTCAACTAAATATGACACAAATATTTCGCCCTTAGTGTGTCATTTAAAAAAAAACTTTGTGAAAAAGAATTTTGTCATCAAGAAGTATTTCATTTTTATGTACTCAAATTTATCAAAACTTCCCTTGTAATTTCTGGATTTTCTCTTATGTTTAGAAAGGCCTTTTCAAGCCAATGAATTGTCATTCTATGAGTAATACTATTAAAACAAACTCCTCTGCTTGCATTTTCTGCCTTGGAATTAGATTTGCTAATTCAGCATTACACTGCACTGGGTTACATTTCATTTAGCATTTAACACCTCCTAAGAATAGCTTAATATTCTTAAAAATTAAATATATTATGATATGATCTAATTTGGATCTCCAAAATGAGATGCTTTGTATTCTGACCTGCAGAAGCCTCATATTAGTTTGATACCATAAAAATAACAGTTTCTTGTAGGAGAGTAAATTCTTTAGACACTATAAATAAAACTGGATGCAGAACAGATTTCCATCTTGACAATTCCATCTTAAAGAAAAAGGTGAGACTGACAAATTTTGAGATTTATATTCAGTAGTACACAGAGGTCTACAATTATTAAAAAACTAACCAGGGAGAACAATTGATTTCAACTATCTTTGGGTATCTTTTACACACAAACCTGTCACTTTGAATAACAAACAAGATCCTTCATTGTTTTGCTGTTCAGTTGCTAAGTCGAAACTAACTCTCTGCAACCCACCAGGCTCTCCTGTCCTTCAATGAATGGTCCTCAAATATTTAGGACATTTATTTTTATTCAGGGTGAAATTTTTTACCACCAAAACCAGTTTTTAATAATTTTATTATTCTTACAAATATGATAAATTGGTATAATTACATTGTCATAATGTGAGGAGCTTCCTTTGGGGCTCAGATAGTAAAGAATCTGCCTACAATGCAGGAGACCTGGATTCAATCCCTGGGTCAGGAAGATCCCCTGGAGAAGGAATGGCAACCCACTCCAGTATTCTTGCCTGGAGAATCCCATGGACAGAGGAGTATGGCAGGCTACAGTCAATGGAGTTGCAAAGAGTTGGACATGACTGAGTGACTAATACACACAATGTGAGGAGCAGCCAAGAGATAGACTTGGAAAATATTTTGTATCTTTCATAAAGTCTGACCCAGAGAACATTCTGAGATCAAAATTTTCAAATAAACAGCACCAACATTTTGCTGATGATTTCCAAAAACCAAATTATCTGTAACACAGTAGTATGGTCTTAACTGAAGTATAAAAATTTTGTTTAAAAGCTATTAATACTATGTTTACTAGTAGCTAACAATTAAATGTTCCTTACTAGATTCCAGATACTTTTACAAGAGCATATAGCCTTACTTATTGCCCTTAACACTCTATAAGAGAGATACAATATTATGGTTCATCTTCAAAAAGGTAAAGAAAAGAGGCACACAGCTAAGTAACTTGACAGAAGTCACATTCTTATTTAACCTGTCAAATACTAACTTCCATGATTTGCTACAAAAATAAGAAGCATGGATATAGTACAAAGAAAATACCAGTTCAATGTTCTTCAACTACCAAAGAGTTAATCAAAGAAAATACTCCTTTAAAGTTCCCTAGCCTGAAGCTCAACCATGAGCGCCCTGCACTGAAGTACCTGTTATACAGGCCAGAACATTCAAGGCATTGGCTACACTGCTGCCAGAATAACTCTGTGAATCCTCTCTAACCCAGTTTTGGGTTTTTTTTTTTTTTTTTGGCTCCTCCTCCTTGGCCTCCTGCCTCCTCTCAAAGCAGACTAGGGAAAGCCCCTCCTACCACCCTCAAATCCCTTACACTTGTTATTTATTGCCCAAAACAGAACTGAGTAATTTCAAATTTCATCAAGTTTTCTAGGAGGCTGTTAGCTTCTACTCTCTAGCAAACTTTCTCTTCTCCTATGGGGTTCAGGAATAGAAATGATCAATGTTCTCCATTTCTCAGTCTCCCCACCCCAGGAATCAGCACAGGTGCTGACTACAGGCACGTATGTTGTCATGTCATCAATTAAGGTGGAGAGGTGTGTGTGTGGGGGGGTGGCAGTCATGAGTTCAGCTGGGACCACCTTTCTACTTATATAATGAAACAAGCAACTGCCTTATTATGATGAGGAACTTCTAAATGACATGAATAAAATGCTTTCCCAACAGGTCCCTGTTCTTATTCATTTCACTGTAACATTATTTAACTAACTTCATTTTTATCCCCCCCCCCAAATATCAGGATTAAACAAAATATGTTAAGTACAAAACATTAAGGTTGCTAATTCTCTTTTTATATTGTAGCAGAAAACAGTAGTTTCAGGTGAATAATATAATGATTCGCTATTTCAATATACTGGAAATCACACAGCTCCATTTTTGCTACAAATGATGAGGGCATCACATTTTTGCAGCGGTAAGTGGGATTACGTTACTGACCAGTCTTGTGCTAAGGAACATCACATTCACATTTGTTAGTTTTAAGGCCTAGCGTTATGATCATTACTATACCATTCTGCATCTGGATTACAGCTGTACTGAGGAAGAAAATGAGGCACCCCTGATGTCTTAAGACAACGTTAAGACTAGGATCTTGCTGTGTATCAACCTCTAGAACTTTCAGTTTCCTCGCCTGTAAAACGAAACTATTCATAACACCACCCAACTTCCTTTGAGGGATTTTTGAAAGTCAGGTTAGATAACACCAGTGAAAATGCACTGCAAAAGTAAAGTATCAAAAAATGTCAAGGGTTGTTATTTATCGCTGAAAAGAAAACTCAATATTATTTTTTAAAAGAATAAAGTAGCAACAGATGGCTTCTAACTCAGACAGGCTTAGAAAGGATCTCACCATCCGCTCGTCCTCAGCAATACTTCAAAAGAACTACCTCACTAAAACCTGACACCCTGATTATTTCATCAACAAAATCTGCCACGTTTCAATTCCTTAAAAACTTAAACAGAAATGCTTCTCACTCCGGCAATGCAAGAGAAAACGGGGAATGAAGTACAACATGCTTTTCACACTCCACTGTTACAGAACGAAGATACTGATTTTCATAAATCTCATCAGTTTCTAGCCACCTTTTTATAACCGTTCTCAATACCTTCTCCTCTATTCACGGAAAATTTTAGGACTCATTATCAAGTATCACCTTCTTCATGAAGGTCTTTGGCAAGTCTCAAGATTTGATTGCCATTCTCTTTCGTGTGGGTGTCATTCAGACAACAACACACGAATACTGCGCATTTTGGAAAGGGGGAAACTGAGGCCCAGGCCTTGGCACGACGAGCCCAAGGTCACACACGGCGAGATGGCAAAACGTAAGCAGAGGTGCTGTTTTTCCAAGGCTGTCCGTAGGACGCGACTCACTCCCCAAGAGAGCAGCAGGCACAGGGCCACATGCTCGCCCATCGCTGTTTCCTCCCCACCCTCACTCAAGAGGCAAAAACCAACAGGAGGCTGACTCGCCCGGAGGATCGCTCTGCTGTCAACTCCGACACAAGTGTCATCTCCTCCTCCCGCCCGGCCCACAAAGACGCCGCCCCCCCCCCCCCTCCTTGGGGTAGGGGGTAAACAAAACTAGTTGACACACACACGCCCCACCCCCCCATCCACCTGCACACGGCCGCCCTCCCACTCCTGCACTTCTCGGCCCGCTGAGCCGTCCCCGGACGCATCCTACCCCGTTCCCCTCACCAAGGAGCCGGAGGAAGATCTGGAGTCCAATGCAGAACCGGCTTTGGCTGGAATCGTAGTAGGAGTTGAAAATGGCGTCGATGATGTAGAGGCAGGGCACCCGGAGCGCCACTTCGAGCGCCGCCCAGACCTGCTGATGGGCCATCCGCACCTGCTGCTGCGGGGGCCCCACCGCCGCCATGAGCCGCTGCCACACCGGGGCTGGGCGGGCCGGGCAAGGCCGCGCGGGGCAGGGCCCGGGACGGCGGCCGGGGGCGGAGGCGAAGGCAGGCGACTCCGCCCCCGCCCTCCCTCCTCTCGTGTCTCTCTCACGGCCCGCCCCGCCGCCCGCTCGCGTCTCTCGAGCTGGAGCAGGCGGCGGAGGCGGCGGCTGAGGCAGCGGCGGCGGCTCCTGGGAGGCCTCCGGGTGTCGGTGTTTCCGGCCGGCTACGGTCTGGCTCCTCCTCCCTCCACCGCCTCCCCCGCCCGCGGAGCCACCATCTTGACCTCGCCCGCCCGCCCGCCTCTGCCGTTGCTGCTGTTGCCAGACCGGGAGGCCGCGCCCGCGGTCACGCGAGACCGCGGAGCCCGCGCGCCGACGCTCGCGTCATAATCCGGCGCTAGGGGCGCTCCCCGTGCAGTCATCACGCTCGGCGTAGCAGACGTCCCTCTCGTTGCCATGGTTTCTGCGCCTTCGCGGCTTTTGGCGCCACCCAGTGGCGCAACCTCCGGGTAGCTGCCTCACCCCTAGAAGCGTCGGGGCAGTGTGGATTTCCTTGCTTCCGTGGGCGGGAATTATTTGTTACTTCAATAGAGCCTATTAAACGTCCCATAAACATGATTCAGAGCTGCTGGGAGTTGGAAAGCCAAAAGGCGCCGCCCGCCAGAGCCACTCAACTCCACCGACAGGCCGGGTCTGAGTGGCCGACCTTCCGGCGAAGATGCTACCAGGCCGCCTGGGGTTCTGTTGCAGGCGTCGCTGCTCGCGGGTTTTGGAGCAACGCTGTGGTTTGGGCTGGGTGTGGTAAGCGATACCGAGAAAAACATCCCTTTGCACATTATCCTTCCTGTCTCCTACCCGATTGGGCAGAACTGCGGACACTAGTTGGCCACATTAGTATTATGTAAAGGGCAAGACCTCTGGCCTTGGTATTTAGGTCACATCTTTGAGGTACGAACACCCAGGCAATCCCTTCTCAAGGCGGAAGAGACCATACTTTTTAATGTTTCTGTGGGGGATTAGAACATAAGACCAAAATAAGACACTTTGACATGATTATTTTAAGTTGAAGATAGTTGAGACACAGCAGGAACAAACAAAAAGCTCTCCACCTCAGCACTTAACCCTTCTATTTGCCTAAATGATCTTAATTTCGTGAAAGTCGCTCAGTTGTGTCCGACTCTTTGCCTGGAATTTTCCAGGCCGGAGTACTGCAGTGGGTAGCCGTTCCCTTTTCCAGGGGATCTTCCCAACCCAGGGGTTGAACCCAGGTCTCCCACATTGCAGGCGGATTCTTTACCAGCCGAGCCACAAGGGAAGCCCCAAGAATAAGGGAATGGGTAGCCTATTCCTTCTCCAAGGGGATCCTCCCGATCCAGGAATCAAACCGGAGTCTCCTGCATTACAGGCGGATCCTTTACCAACTGAGCTATCAGGGAAGCCCTCCATTTGCCTGAAAATCAGACGTAAATTTCTATTGGTAAAGTTGTGTCCTGCCCCCTTACCAAGAGGACAGCTCAGACTCAAAACACCCTCAAACCTTATTAAACTAATCCTTATCTTCTATTAGTTTTCCCCATATGTTTACCTTCCCAGAGTTTGCCATCCTTGAAAGCCTAAACCCCTTTTCCTTTTATCCATTTCTCTACAATATATGGTTCTTCGTTAAGATGCTGTATAAGCCCCAAACTGTAGCCACCTCATTGAGTTATTCAACACTTAGCTTCTCCCAGGCGTCTGTGCACTGCATGAGTCAATAAACTCTTCTTTTTCTCTTGTTAATTTTATTTTAATTTTTATCAGTTTAATTTCCAGGACCCCAGTCACAGAACCTAGGAAAAGGCGTTTGTCTCTCCCCTTCCCTTTCCTATCCATGTTTTAACAGTTTCTGATTTAAATCTGATGCACAGATTTTTATTAGTATAAGAATTTCTAATTAAAACTAAATACCACCTTGGGACCAGAACTTTCAGGATGGTGGCACAGTTGTTCTTTCAGATAGGACTTCAAGCAAGTCTCTTTAAACTCACTAGGTCTCACTTTCCCCATCTGTAAAAATGAAGGTTTGAATAAGATCCTGGCAAGGACTTTAAAATACTACCTTAAAATTAATTTATAGAAAAATTGTAGGAATTTTGAAGATAAAAGATAAGCTTTCAAAGAAATAGCTGCAATTCACTGAATCTAATCTCTCTGGCTTCTACATTGGTTTGAGTGTTGCACAGCTCATGTATATAGTAAACAGAGTCTACCCAGAACAATAATGTGGTGTCTATGTATTAATAAATTACCCATGTTAAAAAATAAAATTCTGTTTCGTTTGACAGTGGTTCAAAAGCCTTTCAGTAGCTCTAAAGAGTCCTTAGATGTAGAATGTGTAAAACTTAGTTTGAATTTTCAGTTTATATTTTCATCAGCCAAGTCTTTGTTACATGCAACAGGAACTGATTCTGGGCTATCTGAAGCAAAAGATTTTATTAGAGAATTGTTTTAATTATTTCCTCAAGATTTCAAGCTCCAAGAGTGACCATGCAATTGGTCAAGCTTATTGGATTATATCTCTGTACCCAGGGCTTCCCAGGTAGCACAGTGGTAAAGAATCTGCCTGCCAATGCAGGAGACCCAAAAAATGCAGGTTCGATCCCTGAGTGGAGAAGATCCCCTGGAGAAGGAAATTGCAACCCACTCCAATATTCTTGCCTGGAAAATCCCATGGACAGAGGAGCCTGGGGGACTATCGTCCATGGAATTGCAAAAGAGTCAGACACCTCTGAGCACACACACAGGCATCTGTACGGAAGCTGCACCAGAGGGTAGATACAAGCAGCTCCCTTAGTGGAAGAAAACAATAGGAAACCAGCACTTAGAATTTCCACCCCCCCCCCATGTATTATGTATTTTTTCCTTTGAATGAAAGATGGGGGTGCTGGTAGGAAGGGTAGGGATTGATAGCCCCCCCAAAGGATAAATACATACCATAACTTTATCTCAGACCTTGGGAATTAATTAAGAAATAATCTCTGATCCTAAATTACTTTATAGTTTTTCTCATTAAATTTCAGATACACTCATCAAGACCAGTGAATCCCATGGCCATGTGCCCACCGAAACACCACCCACCGTAAAGCGGGTCCCTAGGTCAAAGGCAGTATTAGGCAGGACACATTGATGGATCAAACACTTGGAAATCATTGGCTAAGTAGTCTGACCAAAACCCTGTGGACAGGAAAGGCAAACCCATACCTGGAGACGGGAAGATTCTAGTCAGGGTCAATCACTGTCCTTCCAGGAGTCCAGTGTAATCAACTTGCTATCAAGCAGACGACATATGAGGTGCTCAGGGCTGAACATGAGGGAGTGGCCAGCTAGTGAGTGGAGACCATGTTGTTGGCCTCTCAATAACCTGCATTTCTGGACATGACGATGCGCATGAGCCCATTATGCCAGTACTGGGTTAGCTGGTGACGCGGCTGCTGGTTAACTGGCCACGCCTATTTACTTGGTTGTTGAGTGCCTCTACTGTGGTGGACTGTCCCCAGTAGGCATTGTTATACAACCCAAAGCTCTTTACTCACATGCCCAAGCCCATAGATGTCTCCGCTGCTTCTTCTCCAGGCTTCCTAGTCCCAGATCTTTTTCATTCCAGGCCCCTAATCCCCTAGCCATCTTATTTGCCACTTGCCAAGAAGCTCTAATCTTAATTCAAGCCACTTCCCTTTCCACACAAAATGGATGATCAGGAATACTGCCCCAGATTCCCCTGTCATTTAACACTACTGAGTAGGACTGTAGGGCAGCAAAAGTCTGTTTTTGTTTTGAACCCATATCCCAACAAACCAATCTGTGAAGTTAGCTTGGGCTTTTTTGGCCTTCGTCAGCTAGACAAAGAGCCTCTCAAGCAGCCTCAGCTGTGAGTCGTGGGAGGGACCGTGGTGCGAAACTTGTAAGTGCGACATGGGAGCCTGGGCTGCCTGCCTGTGCACCTAATTTCCCCTGGCCCTGCTTGTCATCAATCCCAGGAATACCACTTCCACCTTATGATGGATTGACTTGGTGGGTCTGACAAAACTTAGGGCACCTTGGGCTATAGGGTCGCTTGATGCCCCACGAGATGCTCAGTTCCTACCAAGGCCCATCAGCATGCAAGGAGCCATTTGTGAATGACATATTCTCCACTGAAGATTCCTTGGCCTTGCTACAGAAACTAGAAGTCTACCTTGGGATTCTCCAATTGGAGTCTGCCATAAACTCCTGTGACTGCTTTGCATATCAGGTACTCCTGTCCTGTAGAAAATCTGCCGTATCAAATGGCTCATGCATTAAAGCTAATTACACTGCAGCCTGTACCTGCTACAGAGCCTCTCTGTGCTCTGCATCCCACTGAAAACTGGCAGCCTTTCAGTCAGTGTATGAATCAAGAGCAGTATTCCCAGGTTCTGAATTCCCACAAAGAAGGCTGGAGCTTGATGTGCTTCCTTGGTGGCAGAATAATACTGATAAAATGAGTGAGATGCAAAAATTCATTCTTTATTGTGGAGACATCTTGACATTCAAGCAGACCACCGGACCTTAAAAATTTCACTGATGTAAAAAAGATGCTGGTTCCTACTAGTGATTATTTCTTATCCTTGGGACTACAGTATGCTACCTACATATCTGGCCCAAGTAGTAATGATGTCACGAATGTAATAGTGACGTTCTGTGGAAGGTTCAGATGGTCCAGGTCTCTCCAGACTACATCATGACAGAGGGTGGGTGGGTACTGCGCTCTGTCCTGGATGAACACAGTTGCTTCTGACCCCACATCCTCAGGCCCAGTTCCAGACTCATGGCTCCTGTTGGTACATGTAGGTTAGGTCCTGAATCTCCTTTGGCACATAGGCCCACCTGAGCATGTTGAAAGTAGACAAAGTGAAGGGAAATGAGCTTTAGAACTGTTTTGTTTTTTTTTTTAATAAGAGTATGCATAGCTTTGATTTTAAAATAAAACTCAATTACTCAGTCTATCCATCTATATCTACCTGCCTAAACATGTTATACCAAAATTCAGTTTTAGCTTCATATTCAATATTTTCTGCTTGCTTTTGATTCAACCTTGACTTCTTAAATACCCAGAGGCAGATCCTGTTTTCTCAGTTTCTGGCCTCTTGAAATCGTGTGTGATTGTTGGTCAAGAAATCTTGCAAGTTATCATATCTAATCAGAAGGATGTCACTGCTAAAACATAATTGTAGCAAGAAATTCTTATGTGCTTTACATATTGAAACATGTCAACTGACGTGCGTTATGTATATTTATTATTGCTAGAGTGAATTTCTGCAATGATTGTGAAAGCTGTACATTTACGTACAAAACAATTATTGTAAACTTCTAAATAGTTTAAAAAAACTAGACAGAATTTATGAAACAACGCAAGCCACTGGACATAGGCGATGAAGGGGGCAATGTCCACGAGAACTGGAAAACAAAGTGAGCCATACAGTTGCTTCGGTCCACTGCCTGGAGAAGTGTTCTAGGCTGTGGCACAAGAAGCGAGGGGAGGTCAGCAGACTCCCTGTGGTGAGGAGATGGGACTCAGAGTCCTGGGAGCCCAGGTAACTATAGAGTTCACAGGGCAGAATGCCAGGAAGCAGAGAGGCACACACAGAGAGAACTCTAGAGATCTGCTGACCAGGCCCTAAAGGCATTCAGCTGAGTAATGACCCCCCCCACGTGACAGGAAACTACCAAAGGCCAACAGAAGAACCATCCGAAAGGATTACAGGAGACAATACTCAGAGCTCACACACACAGGGTGCTGGGTAATTCTTGTTCCTACCAGTAAGAGTGGCAAATGTCCTAATTCACAAGGCATCAGTCAGAGAATGAAGAAAGGTCTTGCTTCATGATGGAAAAAAATTCATCCCAGACTAAATGCTGCTCTGACAAATGCTCAAAAACAAGATTCAAAAAGATCAAACTGTTCAAGTAACTTAACTATTCCAGAACAAAACTCAAAAATGTTTTTAGAAATATGAAAATAGTTTTAATCATTTAAAATAATAGTTCAGCTTGAAAATGACTATTTTAATGGCTTGTCCAGTGTGAAGTGGCTGCACCCTGAGGCTGTTCAGAATGACATATATTGAGTTTCTTCTCATATGTGCATTCAGGGTGGGAAAAACTGAAATTAAAAACGCTTTTTCTAAGAGAAAAATGATCTCATAAGCCCTATATTTCCGGTCCAGTTAAATCCTGATTCATGTTTTTCATTAATGTATATCAAATGTACTATGCAAAATGGAATAATTATTAAAAAACCTAATGCCATCCATTATACTTAAAAAAAAATCACTAAAGATGTGGTTTAAATTGGGAAAAAAAACCCAAAACTTTTCTACATACTAGTTTCTCATCATTTTTAATTTGCATAATTAAAGTTATACATGATACTAATATATTAATACAAGTATATAATTTATTAAAATTATGGAGTTAATGAATACAGTTCATGGTTAAGAGTTTGATAAAATCATTGCTTTTTAATCACAACTTCTCCATCAAGTGGGAGCATTAATCAGCAACTAATACTGACACCTGCAAAGGAAAGCTTTAGCGCTTCTACAAATTCCTGGATTGAATCTGTAAGGACTCTGTGAGCCTCCTGACTCCTTTAGTCTTTCCTTGGTTCAGTTACACATCTCTTCTGGGTCAGGCCATCCAGCAAGTGCTTGGAGAAAACTGTAATGTAAATGGATATACTCAATTGGAGAAAAAGGTTAAGGGACCCTTATTTTCTTCCATTCACACACAACTCCTGCTCACTCTGGAACTTTCAGCCTAGGCATCCCTGCTCCCACCTTCCCAGTCACCCTCTTCACCCCCCACAACCCAGATCCCCAAATGTGGGAGGTGCCTCCGGACGTGTGCCTGTAAAAGCCCATTTGTTTCTGTATGTGCACTTAGTACATGGTACTGACATTGTTTCCCTCATGTCTATGTCACCAGATGGTGATTCCATGTAGGCAGGACTCGGCTGCACTCACCTGTGTCCCTGGCCCTCTACCCAGTGCCTGATTTGGAGAATTCACAGAACATCCTCATTAGCCAGTGAATGGCTTTCAAAATATGGACCTTCTGCTAAGTAAAGCAGATGTGTAGCAATCACTCACAGGCGAACTGGGAAATGGTAGTTACCCTGACACAAAGACTAACGGAAATATTCACGATATACTAGTCACTGTGATGACAATTACCGTATGTTAACTCATTTAAACTCAAGCACCTTCATTTCAGGACACGTTCAGTTGTTAACTCCAACCTACAGATGAGGAAACGAAATCGTGAAAGATTCACGATTTGCCTCAGGTCACACTTCTGTGTAGACCTGCCAGGAAATGAATGAGTGAACCTGAATTCCATGAAGGCAGAGCCCACATGTCTCCCTTTCCCACTAATACTCCGGGCCTGGTGTGCAGAACAAGGTGAGTGAATTCACTTGGGTGCACCTGACATGAGCCGCCTCTCCCACACCTTACAGCAGGAAGGCAGCGCCTAGCCCCTGGGCAGGTGGCTCCCTGACTCATTCCTCAGTTTCTCCCCCACCTCCCTCCCCATATTGGCTCAAGCCCCAGCCTGCCATCTTGAGCTTGAGGAGAGAAAGCAGTAGGCACCCATGTGAGAAGAAACCCAGTGTGTGGAAGAGGAAGTGATGAAGGCAAACCCAGGAAGGCTGCTCTGTGGGATGGGAATGGAATCCAGGCGCCCTCTGCAGGATCACGTGACTGCCAGAATTCCCTGGGGGCCTGCCCTGCACCAGACACTGTTCCTTTTAATCCTTTTAATCAACCCTCATCTTCAGCATGCCTCTCACTGCTGCTGCTGTTCCAAACTGATCTACTGGCAACGCTCCAAACACTCTGAGCAAACTGCACCTGTTAGTCTCTTCAAGCAGCACCTGCTTCCACACCAACTCCACTTAACAAAATCTTGCCCAGTTTTTAAGAGCCACTTCAAACACTATCTCTCTGAAGACCACCCCATTCAATTCTCAGAGCTTTTCTTCCCCACTTTCACACTCCCACGACAACTATCACCCACATGGACACATTCTGTGTCCCAACTTTTTCTGCATTTGTGTTAGGTTTGCTGCTAGCCTGGGAGTTCCTTAGAGACAGCATCTAATGTCTCTTCATATTTCCTTTAGCTCATGTGGACAACAGGCATTTAATATTTGCAGAATAACACACAGAGCAGCAATCCTGTCCTTACTGCCACCACTGCAAGAGAAGGACAGGCAGCCCAGCCCAATGCCAGGTACAATCACAATCCTGAGAAAGCCACACTTTGCTTTTTTTTTTTGGCCAGGCCACACAGCTCTTGGGATCTTGGTTCCCTGACCAGGGAATGAAGCCAGGCCACAGTAGTAAAAGCCTGGGCCACGAGGCCACCATGAATTCCCAAGCCACACTTCTCTGTATTTCTTTCATCAGGCAAACAGGCCCATGTGGCTTCAAAGTGCCCCAAAACAAAGCTCTGAAAGGTGATTCTTGACTATTAGTCACCCCAAAGGTAAACTGACTCCCTACAATTAGTCATTCCAACAGTAAACCAAGGTGAGGCCTGGAAAACTCACAATCTCCGACATTCCTTAGGGCTCCTTATGTTGGCCCTGATGTTGCCAGGAAGGAAGATGGAAAGGGAATTTGCGGCCTGTAAAGATCCTCAATTTTAACTCAAACTTTAAAAAATATCTAGCAATTGGCAGCTACTGCACAAGCTACAGCTGGAAATCTAGTTTTCCTATCACTTAATGTAGTCATTCTTTAACATTTTCTCTACCACAATAAACCTAACATAAGATACACTCTCCCCACCCTGCTCCCCACACACTCATTTAGGCATGCTAAAGTAGGGAACTGAGTCAGTACACTGGAGTAATTGTCTTCATCCCTCCCTAATTTAGTCAGTCATAATAAGCAAGAAGCACCACTCTGTCTTGCTTTGGACGCCACGGCTTAGGCCCATCGATTTTATTTCTTAAGTCCATTCTCCTCCCACTGCCACCACCCTAGTCCAAGCCACCATCGTCTCATGCCTCAACAACTACAGAAGCCCTGCTCACCCATCTCCCTGCTTCCATCCTGGCACCACTCCAGGCAAGTTCCCACATGACAGCTGCAGTGATTTTGAAAACAGCATTGTGTCTTCCACTTTAAAATAACAAATGCCCTGTGTACAACTGTCTATTAGGTAATAAGCATGTGAAATCATACATGGAAAACCTCATTTTGCAAATGAGAAGATCCTAGGCCAAAAAGAATATTGAAACCATGTACCCTGGGTCAGACAGACAGAGCCAAGGTCAGAATTCAGAACTTGTAACTGTGCAGACAGGTCTCATTTCAATGAGCCACACTGCTTTCTCCCACGTATGTGGCTCATTCTGTAGTGTGTTAATGGAAGACAAGTGAAGTTGTATGTATTGATTGAGGGCCTGCTTTCAGGGTCACAAAATGTTAGATTACCAGGAGACAAGAGGGGTGAGATCCAGCCTGAGCTGATGCTTTCAGGGTGACTCACAAGTAGATCCTCCCATCTCAGGATCCACCTCCTCTAGCCAACTAGAGGACAGGGGCGGCATTCCAAATCCAGGACTATGTGATCCACGTGGGGAGCATAGGATTTCACTGGTTGGATGTGCAAGATTTGTGTCTTCCACGGTTTTCCATGCACCTGATGAAGAAGAGTGGCAATTCGAGTCTCTGCAGCTTCGGCCCACCTCTGCCACTCTGGCTTGGTAGCCACTGACAGTGTTTTCCTCCTAGAATCACTGGTAGCTCCATTTTTCAACTGGTTGCTGATAATCTGCTGAGGAGAAGGCCAATGCTCTTCTATCTCACTGCTTCCAGGAGGCTGGAGAGTCTTCCCTGGGAAAGACTCCACATTTTGGTGAATATGCAAAATGCCTCCAGCATCCTGTTTTAGCAATCGGCAGGCAATGGGCCAGCCTTCTTCAGAGCTGGGAATCAGCCCCAGATTCACCCGGTCCGCAACGTTTGATAGCTTCAGTTTTCTGTTATCCCCAAAGTGTATTTGGCATCGATCAGCTACTCCATTGAGTTCAAGGTTATTTCTCAGAGCAACTACTGCATGGGGATTCCACTCACAAGCATGGACGAAAGCAGCCTCGGCATGAACTAGGAAAGGCAAGGTAAAATAACCAATCCCCGCATAGAGATCCACCAGCACTTCTCCGGCGCAGGGCAGCGACGCCACACGAAGCTTCTCAGTGATGTTTCCGAAGGAGAACATGCACTGGGTCACGTCAAACTTATACCGAATCCCATTATCCACATGCTCTACCCAGCCGTGGTTGCCCAGCAGCATCCTCACCGCTGGAGTCCGAGTGCTATCCGGGGACACCCGCCCTCGTTTGGCCAAACGCTGGACGCCAAGTGCCGAGGCAACCGTCTCCCAGAGTTCTGGCTCCAGATGTCTCCATTGCTTGGCTTGGAAACAGTCCTCACTCAGCAACAAGAGGTCACCGTGTCGTTGCCAAGATCGGGGCAGGTCAGCCTCCAACTCGGCCGACCACGTCACTCCGCGGCCCTCTACCCAGCGACTCACCTCAAGACACAGCCTTTGGGCAGGTGAGTAACTCTGGGCCTTCTTTGAAGGAACAGGATCCAGGAGCTGCGTCAGCACACAGGTGCTGCCTGGAGCCACACGATTCCTCAGCTCCTGCAGATGCTGCTCAAGGAGGGCCTCCCTCAGAACCGGTAGCGCCACGGTGCCATCCCGCAGCTTTTTCACACGGTGTTGTCGATCCAGGAGTTTCTGCTTCTCGAGATATTCCCTGTATTGCTGGGTAAATCGAGGCTCAGTCACAACTGCAACAACAGCAGTGGGCTTCCCGCCTGTCCCTTCCATGTTGTTGCTGGCCCCACATTCTCTCCGACTCCCTCCACCTGCCTCTACACATCCACGCATAAAACAGGAAGAAAAGCTCGCACATCGCCGGCGGGGGCCGGAAGTGACGTCAAACAGGCAGGCCGGAACTAAATTATATTATCTCTCTTGTTGACGAATGGCGTCGGCGTCGCCGTTGGGTGTGAAGCCGCAGCCGCCATCTTTGTTGTGGTCAACCATTACTTGCTCCAGCCTATGAGAAAATTAGTAACAAGAAGGATTTACAAACTTAGTCGACTTGAACTGTCGACTTATAAACTTCAAATTAGTTGGTATCCTCCAGAAGCCTCAGTCACTCTCTTCCATGCTGTTTAGCGATCAAAAGAGAGACATGCCCCTGAAATGATGCCCTATATTTGGAGAAAGCCTTCCCTTAGTCTCCTGCTGCACCTAAATCTCAGCCTGAGATGAAATTATTCTCAAGGCTAAACACACTGTAGGGACACCGGTCTCCTTTCGCTTTCTAAACCAGGCCAAACTTTTTCCTGTGCTTTTGCCTCTACACTTGCTGAAATGCCCTTCCCCAGAAGATAAAATGCCAGGAGATTTGTCTGAAGGTTATCTTCTTGTGAGGCCTTCATTAAACACTCAAAAGTGTCACTCTCTCCCCTCCACGTTATATCTATTTAACACAGTGATTCCTTCTTTAGCCCCTGATTTTCTATTTATTTGTTTACACTTAATAGCCTTTCTCCCTCAGACAGGGACACTTATAGTTGCTCAGTCATGTCCAACTCTGTCATTTTTTTTTTTAATCTGTTCCTTCTTTAGTCTCTCTCTCTTTTAAATCCATTTTAGCTGCACTGGGTCTTTCTTGTGATTCACTGGATCTCCATTGTGGCGTCCAGACTCTTAGTTGCAGCATAAATGCAGGATCTAGTTCCTGACCAGGGATCACACTCCGGCCCCCTGCATTGGGAGTGTGGCTTCTTATCCACCGGACCACCAAGGAAGTCCCTCTTGTCACTGATTTCTAACTTCAGTCCGCTGTGGTCAGAAAACATACTTTGGTATGATTTCAATCCTTTTAAATTTATCAGGGCTTGTTTTATGATTTAGTGTACGGTTTATCCTGGAGAATGTTCCATGTGCTCTTGAAAAGAAGAACATGTATTCTGTCGGTGGTGGTGGAGCTAACAGGCCTGTGTGTTAGCTGATCCATTTTTAAGTTCATGCTCAGATAAAGTAATTCTGTCGTCACTACAATTCACAAACATAGCCTCAATTCAGAAACCTGAATGCCTAGTATTGAGTATATCTAAATGCATGGCCTTATTTTATTCCCTTGTATTCAACATACTCCCTCCCTTTGCTGAAGCTCACTTTCAGGACTGCTCCCACTCTTTTCCTAACCTGGTTATTCCCTGAGATTTCAGAAATAAATCTCAGGATGTGCTGGATAAGCATCTCCTGTACAAATCAGATCTTTATCAATGATAGTCATAGCCGCATGCTCTTCTCTTATAGCTCTTCCCAATGCTTTTTCATCTTTAAATTTGGTTAATGGCTATCTTCCCCCAGATGTGTATGTTTGACGAGGTAAGAAACTGAATTTCCTCTCCTCATTATCATATTCCTTACTGTATTTAAGAGGTCTCACCACACATAGTACTTCCTCATAAAATATTTGTAGACTGAACATGAGTGAATGAAGAAAGAAGAAAAATCTGCAGGTGAAAATAGTTCATGGCCAGAAAGAATTTTAGCTCCAAGATATTGCCACTAGATGGCAGCAATAACCAGTACCAGAGCAGTTGAAGTGTCTGAATCCTGGGTTTCAGATGGTTTGGATTTTCCCGACTTCTCAAGGAGCCTATCCTTTCCAGTAGGCCTTTATTCATTAATCTCTATTAGACATCCCTTATTGACATGGTTAATCCAGACGTGTGAGTATATTTGGCAGCAAGTAACACAAGCTCCACAGCAGGCGGGGAGGTGTATAAATTTTAAATATAACAGCCCAGGGCGGGTGTAGCTGCTCAAGGAAATCCTCAGTTAACCAGGCTCCCTCTCAGCCTCAGTGAGATCCTTTCATCCTTGTGGTTTCAAGACAGGCACTACATTTCCAGGCTCTGTGAGCTCACTGGGGCAGGAAGAGTAGGGCAGAGCTAGAGGAAACAAGAAGTGTCCGCCGCATAGACTTCTGCCTACCCCTCTGGGACAGAAAGGGGTCTTACTGCCAACCTCTGACAGCTGCAGAGGCTGGAAATGGGGTTGGTTTTAGTGTTTGATTGTGGAATTAACCAAGAACGCATAAGGGAGAGTGAGCAAAAGCCAGGCTTTAAGTTGACATTCCTCTAAGGCACTAGGCGAAAAAGCCCCTGGAAACAACAAAGAGTTCTGAAGAGGAGTTTAGAAGAACGACAGGAAGGAGACCTAAGAGACAAGAATAGCATCTATGGAAAAAGTGTTCATAAAATGTACGGTTTACCTAAGAAAAGGCTGAGCTGACTCTTGTTTACCTTCACCTTCACCCAGCAAACTCCAGTGTGTTTCTGAAGGTTCCAACTCAGATTGGGGATCACCTTTTTCAGGAAGTCTTTCCAGGCTTCTCTCTCCTTCACCTCACATCTGGGTTTTTTTTTTTTTTTTTTGGAAGGACAATGTAAAGCAAAAGATTTTAAATTGTTTTAAATAGGGGAACTGAGGAAAATAATAATTAACATTTAACAAGTGCTTACCATGTGCCAAGCACTGATGTCAATGTTTTAATTAACCTTCCCAAGAACTCAGTGAGGTGTATTTTAAAGAAAAGGATATTGAAATTATCACACAGAGAGGAAATGGTGGAGCCAGGATTTGCATGAAGGTCAGCTGGCTCCTGAGTCTACATTTTCACTTGTGCTGGGTCTTAGTTGTGGCACATGGGTTCTTTTAGTTGCTGCTAAAAGGCTGTAAGATCTAGTTCCCTGACCAGGGATCAAATCTGAGCCCCTGCATTGGGAGTGCAGAGTCTTAGCCACTGGACCACCAAGGAAGTCCCTGCATCTACATTTTTAACCACTCTCGCCATACTGCTTCCAAGAACAATTTGACCACACTGCTTTTCAAAAGGCTCCAAAATGATGCAGTACACCCCATGAGTATGCCAGATGGTCCCAGTGGGAAAGAAGGAGAAATACTAAACTTTTCAAATTTCAAAATTTTTTTGTATCTCATATCTTTAATTTCTATATCTGCATATATTTAATAAAGTACAAAATACATTAGTACTATAACTCTTTTCCAAAATTTGTAAATAAAATATGTAGATACAAAGTTTAGAGCTCTCAAGATTAGAGTTGCTGGCTTAAAAGCCTGGTGCCGGTGAATACTTAGTCTGAATGTACATGTGTTACCAGGTCTCTGCAGGGGTGTGTTCATGGGAAAACAGACGGGAGGGACTGCTTCAGTCCCTTTGTGTGGCTGTAGTGAGGGCGCTGTGAACATACTCCCCGCTTTCCTCCTGTGCAATGGATGCTTCTTACCCACCTGGCCAGTCCATCCACCTGTAGGCTTTAGGACGACCTATCACAGCCCAGGGAGAAGGCCGAAGGGCATTGCTATCCTGCATCTCCCCCTGCACCCTCCTCGCCTTGAAACTCAACTCAGGCATCACCTCCCCTACCTTCCCCAACACACTCCCTCCCTCCCTCCCTCAGCCACACCCTCACGTCAGGAGGGGCTCCTGCTTCTTCTAGGGGGCCCTTAAAGTTGCTGTTCATTTTTCACATGTGGCACATGCCACCGAGTACAGAGATCCACCTGGCCGGACAGTGACCCCTTCAAGAGCAGGGGTCCACATTTTCTTTCGGTCCTGACCCTCAGCACAGTGCCTGGGCAAGATGGTGCACAGCAAATAACTTTGTGGAGAAATGACTTTTCAGCGACTTCTCTGGCAACTCGGTGGGTCGTACTCTGCACTTCCACTGCAACGGGTACAAGTTCGATCCCTGGTCAGGGAACTAAGGTCCTGCATGCCGTGCAGTGTGGCCAAAATAATAAGAGAGAAATGACTATTTCAGAGTCAGGCTGTTCTGCTTTAGATGAGCAGACGTGTAGCCACCTCGCCAGCTGAATTAAGGTGGGTACATAAGACTCACTCAAAGCAGAGCAGCAGCTAGTGAGCTTCCTGTTCTCAGAAGCAGGTTTACTGTGACATTAATGAAGCTAAAAGCTCAGGTTCCTTCACTTGCCCAGGCCCCTTCCAAAGGCCTTGCATGGGACCCTTCACCACTGTTTCACAAGGTCATGTGTTTGGGTAAAATTTGCACAAGTAAAGAAGTCTTCACCACAAATGGTTAAGATCACTGTGTTACTCCATGCCACTTTCCTCCTGGCCCACTTCCCTTCTTGAAGAGTGACCTTCAAGTGGCTGCAGGCAGTCTGGGGACCGAGCAGGTTAAGATGAGAATACATTTAACTGGGGGTTAGTGGGATACACCTATGTGCTGCAATCCACTTCCGTGTGTGGTTAAGTTCTAGCTAGCTGTTCAGGTTGAGAAGTATACTCCTACAGCTGACTGCTGACTCATGGGCATCTTGACACAAAAATGCAGGCCAGTTGTCACACGATGACATGAATGTGTTCTCTGGTGCTGAGCACTGGAAGGACACTGTTCGTGGAGGAGAAACCAGGTTTCAAAAGTAAGACATCAGTAACTAGAGTAGAGAAAGTTCTTTTAATCTTCAGATAGGTATAACTTTATTTTTTTATTTAAAAAATATTTATTTATTTGACTGTGCCAGGTCTTAGTTGGGGCACACAGGATCTTCAGTTGTGGCATGTGGGACCTAGTTCCCTGACCAGGGCTAGAACCCAGGCCCCCTATATTGGGAGCGCAGAGTCTTTGTCACTGGACCACCAGGGAAGTCCCCAGACAAATACAATTTTAAACAGAAGATTCAGTTCTTGATAATGTCTGGTTAAAATGGAAGTTGTCTCCTGCTAGGAATATATTCAATAATGTAGCACATATAATCATAAATACCCTAGACGTTAAAAAAAGTCTAAAGTAGAGTATCTAATGAAAAATCACATTCGATACAAGTCTGACTCACTAAGACACACTCTTCTAACTCCCTAAAAGCACACAGCACTCATTAAACTAGAATGGAAGAACAAGCACAGAAGCCCCAAGTTGCTGGTCTATGCTCCAGCCTTCCTGTCTTAATCATGCCAAATTCACCCTCCAAACTCAGGAATCTCCCAGTTTTCAGGTTTACTTCTCATTTTGGCAGAACAGCATAAAGAAATATCCCACAAGAAGAAACTTGCTCTAGGACAGGAACATCGATCACTCTTAAGTCACGAGAAGGGAAGGAATGAAAGGGCAACCTGGTTATCAGACGTCAGCAGCACATCCAGTGCATGAAGGAGGCAGGCAGAGACACACATCCGATGGTTAGGTCTCACCTTAGCCCTCCTCTGAAGAATCTCCTGTCATTCAACCCATTTGTCTTAAGAAGTCTAATAGAAAAAAAAAAGTCTAATAGGTAATCTCTCTGACAATGTGTTCAACTCTTTGCAGCCGCATGGACTATACAGTCCATGGAATTTTCTAGGCCGGAATACTGGAGTGGGTAGCCTTTCCCTTCTCCAGGGGATCTTCCCAACCCAGGGATCGAACCCAGGTCTCCCGTATTGCGGGCAGTTTCTCTACCAGCTGAGCCACCAGGGAAGCCCCTCTCTGACAATGTGATTGGATCCTTTATCAAGAAATTTTTAGGACTTCCCTGGTGGCCCAGTGGTTGAGAGTCTGCCTTGTAATTCAGGGGGCTCGGGTTCAATCCCTGGTCAGGGAACTAGGATCCCATATACCACGGGGCAGCTAAGCCCTTGGGCCGCAACTACAGAAGCCCACATGCTGAAACTAGAGAGTCTAATCGGGAAAGATCCCATGTGACACAACAAAGGTCCTACGTGACCCAGCGCAGCCACATTAATTAATTTTTTCAAAAAGAAAATTTTAAACCAAGTGGTTGCTGGCTGAGGATTTTCCAAAAGTTTATATTTCTTGTGTAAGCCAAAGTAAGAAAAGAAAAATCCAGCATTACCCTTCCCTGTGCCAACTACATCAGTGCGGGAGAGAAAATTAAATAGGAGAGCCTCCCTGTCTTGGCCATGAATGGCCCCTGATACTTATCCACTATGTTTAGAACAAGCAAGAGCTGCTTTATTTTCTGTAATTCAACTTAATTTCTGTCCTCAAGGTTCCCTTTCTCCCAACTGATAGAATCTTCCCATTGAGGACTGGGCTATAGTTTTGCACCTGGAATTTTGACATAATTTCAAAATTATGATGATGCTGAAGTAAGGGGTTAAGAGGGTTCTTGTCAGCTGTGACTACAACTGTCTGCATCTGCGTGGCCTTTTGGGTCTCCCCACACTTGGTGGGTCAGGGTACTTTGGGAGCCTCCCTGTCTTTTTGTTTGCCCAGACAAACCCACTCTGGGGTGTGGGGGCTGTTTCTCTCTTTAGCTTGGCCCCTTAGCACCTTTCTCCTCTTTCAGTTCCCCCATCCTAAATATTTTCAGATTTTCCCTTTTAAAATTTTGATCCCAGGCTTCTCACTAATGGAAGAAAATTTCACATATTGAGGTATGAGGAATTTTACAAGGAATGCATTGATAAAACCTTACATCCACACATATATGGTTGACTAATTTTCAACAAAGATGCCAAGGAGACACAAAGGGAAAAAGACACTCTCTTCAATAAATGGTTTTGGGAAAACTGAATATCCATGTGCAAGAGAATAAATTTGGATCCTTATTTTACACATATTCAAACATCACCTCAAAATTATTAAAGGCTTAAATGTAAGACCTAAGGACAGAAATTTCCTTTTATGGAATTTGATTCCAGGGCTTCCCTGGTGGCTCAGCTAGTACAGAATCTGCCTTTACTGAGGGATGAGGGAGACCTGGGTTCGATCCCTGGGTTGGGAAGATCCTCTAGAGAAAGGAACGGCTTACCCACTCCAGTATTCTGGCCTGGATAATTCCATGAGCTGTATTGTCCATGGGGTCGCAAAAAGTCAGACATGACTGAGCGACTTTCACTTCACATAAATGTAAGACCTGAAACCATAAAATTCCCAGGAGAAAGCTCCTTGATGTTCGTTCTTCATAATGATTTCTTTGGGCATGACAGTAAAGCCTCAGGCAGGGGAATTCCCTGGTGATCCAGTAGTTAGGACTCTGCCCTTCAACTGCCGGGGACCTGGGTGTGATCCCTGGTCCAGGAACTAAGATCCCTCCAGCCTAAAGACATGGTCAAAAATAAAAATAAAATAAATAAAAGCAAAGACAACAAAAGCAAAATTAAACCAGTGAGACTACATAAAACTGTAACTGATCAGGAACCTATGGGGCCTTGCCAGGACAGACTGCCACTTCTGCCCCCATCCTATGTCCTCTGCCTGCCTCCTGTCTGGACGAAATACTTTAGGCAAAGTATAAATTTAATCAGAAAAATAAGAAAATGCAGAAACAAATGAAAATAGTCTAACAAGCCAAAATAATAATAGTTTAGCTCTTAAACAAAGTCAAGGACTTTTAGTTTCTCCTCATACATAGATTTTATTCTCACCCATACCCTTTGAGCTAACCCTAACCCCCAGAGCAAGAAGTTAACTGTATGCTGACCACAAGCATGTAGACCCCAAACTGGTTAAAACCAGGGCCAGCTAACCAGAGACTTATGGCTCAGATAATGTTCCAACCACAACTGAGAGGTGACAGCTACTTAGAACCACGTGATGGAAATAATCATCTATGAAAACAGAATATTACCCCCTCCCCAGCATATAGCCCTTTCCTCTTTTCCCTATCTAATCTCCAAACAAAACCTGGGGATTTGAGAGAATTAATTACAGGGACACGAGTCCACCTTCACCCAGGACTGCCAGCTTCCTCAATAAAGCTAGCTTTCTTTTTACCCAACCCTTGTCTCTCATTATTAGGCTCTTGAGCAATAAGCCCTTGAACCTGAGTTCAGTAACAAAGCTAAAAATCTTCTGCATCCAAAAGGAAACCATCAACAAAATGAAAAGGCAGTCTATGGAATGAGAGAAAGTATTTGCAAACCATGTACATAATATATAACCCTTATATATTGGGTTAATATCCAGAATATATAAGGAACTCTTATAACTCAATAGCAAAACAAAACACCAAATATCCAAATTAAATAATGGACAAAGGAGATGAAGAGACATTTTACCATAGAAGACATCCAAATGGTCAATAGGAACAAGAAAAGGTGCTCAGCATCACGAATCATAAGAGAAATGCAAATCAAAACCACAATGAGATGCCACCTCACCCCTGTTAGAATGTCTATTATGAAAAAGACAAGAGATGGAGGTCTTTGCAACCTCCAGACATTCTTTGGATTCATTGGAGAGTATATAACTCCATTGCTAACACTATCAAAGGGGTACTCTTTTGCCCCCTTCTGATGCCTATGTCAGAAGCTTTCTCTATCTCCTTTATACTTTAATAAAACTTTATTACACAAAAGCTCTGAGCGATCCAGCCTCGTCTCTGGCCCCGGATTGAATTCGTCTCCTCCGGAGGCCAAGAATACCGCGTCTCATCGTTCAGCAACAACCTTTCATCTTGGGGGCTCGTCCGGGATCCTTCAGGACAAGATGGGCCTGATAATCTATGTGAGCCTACTTCTGCTGACTCCAGAAATCCTGAGTCTGCCATTTGATCCTAAAGACAATGCCTTCCTGTCCTGGGCTCACTCCTATGCTGCATTCCACAGCATAGGAGTCTAACTGCTGGGTCTAACTGCTGGGTCTGCGGAGCACTCCCCTCTTCATCAGTGAAAGGCGTCCCATGGTGGACATCTCCACTTCAAGGAAAGGACTTTCTCCAAGTCTGCAAATACCTTCAACAATCGCATGTGATGCCTCTTCTTAAACTGATGACATCTAACAACCTTGAGATGGACTGATGTAACTATGGACATAATGTGACTTTTCATTTTGATTTTAACTTGGTTTAATGACTATTTTGCCTTACATCTGTAACTTTATAATGGGGTTTTCTAATCATCTAAAAGCTTTTAATTTACAAATAGTTGTCCGAGCTCCTATGAGTGTCACAGCCTCCTCCAACTATTACTTGGAGCCCCTGGATCAGACATCCTCACTATGAGGATTAGGAGAATATGTTGCCTCACCAATTTAGGGACAACGCTCCTTGTCAGCTCGGAAGCAGTTATGGAATGAGAACGACGCCCCTTTTCCCTAGGCAACATAATTCTCCTAAAAGAAAAGGGGGGAATGAGAAAGTCATTTCCTAGGCAGGTTGATAAGAAGTCTAGGGGTCCCCAAGGAGAGAGAGGTCTGGGATATTCAAGGAGGAAGAAAGGACAAACTTTTTTTTACTTTTTTTCCTCTACATTCCTTAGGATTATATAACAATAATGTATCCTGCCTGAGGACAGTCTTTGGATCTTAAAATGTAAATTATGGGAAACAAGGATGTATCCTCTGAGGACAATCTTTGGATTAAACCTTCTAGCCAACTCTGTTATCTTAAAATGTAAATTATGGGAGTGGGTCTGGTGAGGTCTTTGCAACCTCCAGACATTCTTTGGATTCATTGGAGAGTATATAACTCCATTGCTAACACTAGCAAAGGGGTACTCTTTTGCCCCCTTCTGATGCCTATGTCAGAAGCTTTCTCTATCTCCTTTATACTTTAATAAAACTTTATTACGCACACACACACACACACACAAAAGACAAGAGATGACAAACGCTGACAAAGGTGTGGTGAAAAGAAAAACCCCATACAGGTTTAGTGGGAATGTAAACTGGTACATCTAAAGTGGGCCTTAGGACACATCACTATGAACAAAGCTAGGGGAGGTGACGGGATTCCAGCTGAGTTATTCAAAATCCTAAAAGATGATGCTGTGAAAGTGCTGCATTCAATATGCTAGGAAATTTGGAAAACTCGGCAGTGGCCACAGGGCTGGAAAAGGTCAGTTTTCATTCCAGTCCCAAAGAAAGGCAATGCCAAAGAGTATTCAAACTACCGCACAATTGCACTCATCTCACACGCTAGTGAAGTAATGCTCAAAATTCTCCAAACCAGCCCTCAACAGTATGTGAATCGTGAACTTCCGGATGATCAAGCTGGATATAGCAAAGGCAGAGGAACCAGAGATCAAATTGCCAACATCTGTTGAATTATAGAAAAGGTAAGAGAGTTCCAGAAAAACATCTATTTCTGATTTATTGACTACATCTTTGACTGTGTGGATCACAACAAACTGTGGGAAATTCTTAAAGAGATGGGAGTCTCTTTAAGAGACCAGACCACTTGACCTGCCTCCTGAGAAATCTGTATGCAGGTCAAGAAGCAACAGTTAGAACTGGACATGGAACAACAGACTGGTTCCAAATTGGGAAAGGAGTATGTCAAGGCTGTATATTGTCACCCTGCTTATTTAACTTATATGCAGAGTATATCATGAGAAATGCTAGGTTGGATGAAGCACAAGCTGGAATCAAGGTTGCCGGGAGAAATATCAATAACCTCAGATACGCAGATGACACCACCCTTATGGCAGAAAGTGAAGAAGAACTAAAGAGTCTTTAGATGAAAGTGAAAGAAGAGAGTGAAAAAGCTGGCTTAAAGCTCAACATTCAGTAAACTAAGATTATGGTATCTGGTCCCATCACTTCATGGCAAATAGATGGGGAAACAATGGAAAAAGTGACAGACTTTATTTTCTGGGGCTCCAAAATCACTGCAGATGGTGACTGAAGCCATGAAATTAAAAGACGCTTGTTCCTTGGGAAAAAAAGCTATGACAAACCTAGACAGCATACTATAAAGCAGAGACATTACTTTGACAACAAAGGTCCATCTAGTCAAAGCTATGGTTTTTCCAGTAGTCACATATGGATGTGAGAGTTGGACTATAAAGCAAGCTGAGCACCAAAGAATTGATGCTTTTGAACTGTGGTGTTGGAGAAGACTCTTGAGCATCCCTTGGACTGCAAGGAGATCCAACCAGTCCATCTTAAAGGAAATCAGTCCTGAATATTTATTGGAAGGACTGATGCTGAAGCTGAAACTCCAATACTTTGGCACGTGATGCAAGAACTGACTCATTGGAAAAGACCCTGATGCTGGGAAAGATTGAGGGCAGGAGGAGAAGGGGATGACAGTGGACGAGATGGTGGGATGGCATCACGAACACGATGGACATGAGTTTGAGCAGGCTCAAGGAATTGGTGATGGACAGGGAAGCCTGGCGTGCTGCAGTCCATGGGGTCTCAAAGAGTCGGACACGAGCGACTGAACTGAACTGAAACTGATACAATCACTATACAGTATGATGTTTCCTCAAGAAATTAAAAATAGAATTACCATATAATCCAGCAATCCCACTTCTGGGTGTATATTCAAAGGAAATGAAATTACTATCGGAAAGAGATATCTGAACCCTTATGTTCACTGCAGCTTTATTCACAATAGCCAAGATATGGAGAGAATCCAACTGCCTGTTGGATGAATGGATAAAGAAAATGTGATACACACACACACACACACATACACACACAGAGGAATATTATTCAGCCATAGAAAAGAAAGACATCTTGCTGTTTTTTCAATATAAATGAAGTTGGAGGCCATTATGCTAAGGTAAATAAGGCAGACAGAGAAAGGCAAATACTATATGATGTTATTTATATGTGAAATCCAAACAAAGAATGAAGGGGAATTCACAGAAACAGAACAGAATGGTGATCCCAAGGGGGTGGGAGGCAGCGGAAATGGGGAGATGATAAAGATCAAGGTGTATAAAGTTTCAGTTATAAGATGATTAAGTTCTGAGGGCCTAATGTCATCTAACAGAGTAGATCTTATGTGTTCTCACCAAAAGAAAAAAAAAAAGATGTATGAGGTGATGGCTTTTAATTAATTTGATTGTGGGAATCCTTTCACAATGTAGACGTATATCAGATCATTATTTTGTACAACTTTAAATATATTACAATTTTGTGTGTGCTTGTGCTCAGTTCTGTCCAACTCTTTGGGACCCCATGGACTGTAGCCTACCAGGCTCCTTGGTCCATGGGATTTTCCAAGCAAGAATACTGGAGTTGGTTGCCATTTCCTACTCTGGAGGATCTTCCCCATCCAGGGATTGAACCTGTGTCTCTTGAGTCTCCTACACTGGCAGATGGATTCTTTACCATGGAGCCATCTGGGAAGCTCATTACAATTTTACTTATTGTTATTTTATACCTCATTGAAACTGAAAAAAATTGCTTAAACCCTCCATACTTCCGTAATAGTTTAAACAGTTAATGAAATAATGGTTCAGCAAGGAACTGCCAAATGTCAACACTTTATTTTAATGAAACCCTCAAGAGGCCTCTCTCAGATCCCCATCTACTTAACATGTGCAAAGTGATATATTGTTCCTAACCCTTATAGCAACACTTATGTCAACTGCTGAGTCCCAAAGACATTCTAAACTCTTAGAGTTCCCCCTAGTCTCTCCAGGGAGGAGGGGAACTACCTAGGAAACTCTAGCCAGTTAGGTCACAGTCATTTACAAACAGACCTGGCAGAAAAAGGAGCAGTTCTGGATTTCTCCTTACTTTTCTTATGAAATAAATATGTGTTATCCTATTCCTCCCCCATCCTTTTTTGTTGCTTTTCATGTTTCCAAGATTTTCTATCATAACTGTTATTAGTTACATGATCACATCCAATTTTTTTTTTTAGCTCTCCAGGTTATAATTAAGGTCTATTTGTTATGCATGCCTCGCTACAGCTTGTGTGGCTTTATGACTCCTTTAAGTTTCCGTGGCAAATACAAATTAAGTTACAAGTCATATGCACTGTTAAATACCTATCAGTAAATAATATTCTTGCCACATTCTGAAGAAGGTTTTCTAGCAAATGAAGTGGGTGGAATAGTGAGTGCCCTCCCCCTCACTTACCTCCACTTGGAATCTCAGGATGTAACCTTATTTGGAAATAGGGTCTTAGCAGATGTGATAATTAAGATGAGGGCATACTGGATTAAGGTGGATGCTAAATCTAATGACTGCTGTCCTTATAAGAAGAAAAGGGGAATTCTCTGGCAGTTCAGTGGTTAAGATTCTATGCTTCCACTGCAGGGGGCATGGGTTTGATCCCTTGTTGGAGAACTAACCTGATAACCTGGGGCTTCCCTGATAACTCAGTTGGTAAAGAATCCGCCTGCAATGCGGGAGACCTGGGTTCAATCCCCAGGTTGGGAAGATCCTCTGGAGAAGGGAAAGGCTACCCACTTCAGTATTCTGGCCTGGAGAATTCCATGGATTATACAGTCCATGGGGTCGCAAAGAGTCGAACACAACTGAGCAACTTTTGCTTTCACTGGGGAACTAAGGTTCCACACGTGGCACAGTCAAGAGCAGAAGAAAAGATGATGCACAAAGATACACAGAGAGGAAAGAAGGCCGTGTGCTGATGGAGTCAGACTGCAGTGAAGCAGCCGCAAGCTCATCCATTTGCCCGTGCGTGTACGCTCCTGTCCTATTTCTGTGCCAACGTGCAGGGGGCCCTGCACCTAGGCCTGGGGAACCCACAGTGGGTCACGGGCAAGCGTCACGAGTATGCAGCCTGTGCAACAGCGCTTGGCCAGGGGCTTAAAAGGGCCCTGTCCTTGGTTTAACACTGCTGTTGTTGTCTTAAAATACTTGCTGCTGCTGCGGCTGCTAAGTCACTCTAGTGTCCGACTCTGCGACCCCATAGACGGCAGCCCGCCAGGCTCCTCTGTCTCTGGGATTCTCCAGGCAAGAATACTCGAGTGGGTTGCCATTTCCTTCTCCATTAAAATTCTTAATAATATTTTAACAAAGGGACCCCTCATTTTTCATTTTGCACAGAGCTCCACAAATTATGTAGCTCCATCTTCATCAGAATAGATACAGAGTTACTCATGTTACAAAGAGGGTAGAGAAGAGAACCCATAGTCTGAGGGGATGATTCACTGAGGCAGCGAGAGAGGATGAATTCCTTAAAGGAGGAGTTTTGTTCAGAGTTCCTGTGCTGGCAGGTCTTTGGGGCATAGAGAACGCATGTGACTGACAGGACAACTGAAGGGACCTTGGTTGTGCTAGCGCCAGAAGCACCACTAGGGGGTGCTCAGAGAGAGGATGACAGAGAGGCAAGGGTCTGATCCTGAATGGCCTGAGAGCAGTTCGAAGTTCTTGGCTTTCATTCAGAAGGTGATGGGAACCATGGAAGATGCTGACCCCCATCCAGGAGACACCCCTCAAATTTGCTCCTCTAGGATTTCAGCTGATTCATCCTGTGCTCAGAGATCCAGTCCCCACAGACTTGTACATCTTTTCTCACGTGTGCACACTGGGGAAGGGTCTAGAGAGAATCAATCCTCCTTTTGTGTGTTTACTGCTTTTTTTCCCCCCCGCTCTGGGTATTACAAATTACATGAATAACAAATATGTGTTCAGAGCCTGCCAGGATTTACTAGCCTGAAACATGATGGTCCAGGAGGACTTTCTGGTGAAGCTCCCCCGGCTTAGCCCCCCAGTGGGTGTCCAGACTGGTCATCTCTATAGCAAGGTTCATGTAACACAGGAGATTTTAGGAACATCAGACTTTGTGGTGTGCTGAATAGGCCCCCAAAGAGGTACAGGTCCTAATTTCCTGAGCTTGTGAATATGTTACCTTACACAGTAAAAGGAACTTTGTGGCTGTAATTAAGGATTTTGAGATGGGGCGATTTTCCTGGGTTACCTGGGTGGGCCAATGTAATAACAAAGGTCCTTAGAAGAGGGAGTTAGGGGGATCAAGGTACATTGCAGGAGATGGGAAAACAGAAGCAACAGGCTGGAATGATGTGGGGAAGGGGTTGGAATGTAGGTGGCTTCTAGAAGCTGGAAAAGGCAAGGAAGTGAAGTCTACAGCCCCATCACCTCGATCTTAGATTCTGACCTTCAGAACCATAAGAGATAAGTTGTGAGCAACTAAGTTTGTGTTACAGCAGCAACAGGGAACTAATGCAGATCTTTAACAAATATGTTAACTCATTCTTTGTGAAGTTCTATCTTAGTGTATGTTTATAATGTACATAATATAGTGGTATGATACCAGCACATATATAGCTTAAAAAAAAGTGAAAAAACTTATATTGGGGCCTTCAATCTGAATGACAAATGTGTGCATATTTAAAAGTTTTTAGGCCTCTAGGATAAAGTAAGGGTAACAGAAGTCCATAATATAAATTAATATAATTATGTAAGTTAATTATAATTAGTATAAATTTTCAGTGTGACTATACACATACTCAATAATCACAAAAGAAAGAGAATACTGCTGTTAAGCAACTGGTAATATTTTCCATACATTTGGTGGTTGCCTTAACATAGATTAGAAAAGTCAAAGTTTAAAAGCAGGAAATTCTCTGTTCTAGTCTGTTCTCTTGGCTAAAAGGCTGGAGGGCATGTGTCTGAACCTGTCACCCAATGATGCTGTTATTGCCCACCAGTATTGTTCTCAGAGAGTGATTTCCATTACAAATCAGTTTTACTACAATGAGGTATTACCTCACACCAGTCAGAATGGCCATCATCAGAAAGTCTACAAATAATGAATGCTGGAGAGAGTGTGGAGAAAAGGGAACCCTCCTACACTGTTTGTGGGAATGTAAATTGGTGCAACTACCATGCAGAACTCTATGGAGGTTCCATTAAAAACCATATGATCCAGCAATCCCACTTCTGGGCAAATATCCAGAAAAGACAATAACTCAAACTTGAAAAGATACGTGCACCCCAATGTTCATAGCAGCACTACTTACAATAGCTAAGACATGGAAGCAACTGAAGTGTCCATCAACAGAGTACTGGATAAAGAAGATGTACTATGTATATAATTGGACAGAGAAAGACAAATATCATATGACATAGCTTTATATGTGCAATCTAAAAACTGACACATATGAACTTATTTACAAAACAGAAACAGACTCACAGACATAGAAAGCAAACTAGGTTACCAAAGGGGAAGTAGAGGATGAATTAGGAGTTTGGGATTAACAGATATACAATACTATATATAAAATAGATAAACAGTGATGTACTGTATGGCACAGGGAACTCTATTCAATATCTTGTAATAACCTATAATGCAAAATAATGTGAAAAAATATAAAATATAATACATATTATATATCTTTTTCAGAGAGATATATATATCTGAATCATTCTACTGTACCCCTGAAACTAAATAACATTGTAAATCAACTATACTTCAATAGTTTTTTATTCAGTTTTCATTCACCCAAGGATGTTAAGATTGTTTTGAAATATTGTTGATACAAACTCATTTTATCAGAGATCATTAAACAGGGTCAAGCATTAGTATTTGGGGGATATATCCTAGAAAAATCTATTATATGTTCAACTGCACAGTGCCTAGTTTGATTTTAAGGAAAATAATTATGCAAATAGACATATGTTTAGAATTTTTTCTGTGCCATTAAAAATAGTTTTCAGGCTTTTAAAAAAGTAAAGTAGATAGTTGTCCAGATCAGAAGTGAAAGATAACCCTTTCTAGCAGGAATAAATAAAATGTTCTGAAAGGCGCTGTTCTAATTACTCTGCATCTCTTGACTAATGTAATCCTTAGAGCAACCCTGTACCACTTTTTAAAACATTAACTTATCCACTTATTTATTTTTGGCTGTGCTTGGTCTTTTATTTTTGTTTTGTGCGGGGTTTCTCTAATTGCAATGAGTGGGGGCCACTCTTCCTTGCGGGGCACGGACATCTCATTGTGGTGGCTTCTCCTGTTGCAGAGCATAGGCCCTAGGCACATGTGCGCATGCGTGCTAGGGCTTCGGTCGTTGCAACCCGTGGGCTTAGTAGTTGCGGCTCGCAGACTCTAGAGCATGGGTTCAGTAGCTGTAGTGCAAGGGCTTAGGTGCCCCTTGGCATGTGGAATCCTACTGGACCAGGGATTGGACCTGTGTCCCCTGCATTGGCAGGTGGATTCTTATCCACTGTGCCACCAGGGAGGTCCTGTACTACCGTTTTTATAGATGAGGAAATGAAGGCTCTGGAAAGTTAAAGGATGTACCCAAGATCACACAGCAGAAGACAGAGCTGGAATTTGCACCCCGTTAGTCTAGTTCTATAGCTTTTGCTCTCAACTATGGCACTACGCTGCATACCCAATTAAGAGAGAAACAAATGAAGATGTACGTTACAGTTTAAATTTGGGGTTTTTCATTGCTTGTTTGTTCATTTTTTTGGCCATGTGGCATGTGGGATCTTAGTTCCCGGACCAGGGACCGAACCTGCGCTAGAAGCACACAGAGTCTTACCCGCTGGACCACCAGGGAAGTCCCTTGAGTTCTATTTTAAAGTATGCTCAGGTTAGAGAAGGTTTTTCTATTTGTGACCTTACATTCAGTGAGTGAATGTCGCTCAGTCGTGTCCAACTCTTTGCAACCCTATGGACTATACAGTCTGTGGAATTCTCCAGGCCAGAATACTGGAGTGGGTAGCCTTTTCCTTCTCCAGGGGATCTTCCCAACCTAGGATCAAACCCCGGTCTCCCACATTGAAGGCTGATTCTTTACCAGCTGAGCCACCAGGGAAGCCACAGATTTATGTGATAAACAAATATAGATAGGCAGGCTATCCTTGTGCATGGCCTCTGGGCAAATGGAATAATTGTTCAGGATTTCTGTCCTCCAAACTGGTTCCTTTACAACCAGTTTTGATTCTAAATTTCCTTTGTATAGACAAAGTGTCATATGATAGAAATACTGCCCCAAGGACTAGAGATTTGGGCTAATCTTTCATTGTCTTCAGTAATAGTTATCATTTGCATTTAAAGCACAAAGTGGTGGTCCCTGGTCACATTTTTTTCCTCCTATATAGATTCACTTAAAAGCTAGCCCTGGGGACTTGCCGATGGGGAAGAAATAAATAAATTAATAAAATGAACAAACAAAAAGAGGTAGTACAATTTACTGCTACCAGCTTCCTTTACAGGGTTGCTCTAAGAATTAAATGAGTCAAGAAATGCAGAATACTTAGAATAGCCCCTTTCAGGACACTATATAAATTTACTTATTCCTGTTATTAGTGTAATCTTTCACTTCTGACCTGGACAACTATCTACCTTTACCTTAACCACTGTTAAGAATCCTCCTGCCAATGCAGGGGACATGAGTTCAATGCCTGGTCCTGGAAGATTCCACATGCCTCAGGGCAACTGAGCTGGCACTCTAGAGCCTGTGCTCTAGAGCCCAGGCTCAGCAAAAAGAGAGGCCACTGTGATGAGAAGCCCGCCCACCACAACTAGAGAGTAACACCCACTCGCTGCAACTAGAGAAAGCCCAGAGGCAGGAAAGAAAACCCAGGTTAACCAAAAAAAAAAAAATTTTTTAATTAATTAATTTAAAAACTAGACTTTTAAGGGAAATAAGTGAATGAAAAGGAGTGGATAAATAGATTCTACTAAATTATTTTTAAGTTAATTTCTTGGGTTCAAAGAGAAGGCTCCAAGGGTTAGAATGGTCCAAAGAAAGAAATTCAGAAAAATACACAAGGTTGCCTGGGAAATCATCTTCATTTTGGAATGCCAATTTCAGAGGAAATATAAAGAGCTCAGAGTGGTCATGTTAGAAGGTGAAATTCCTGACCAGGGTTTCTTTCTTTCTTTCATATTTATTTCTGTGGCTGTGCAGGGTCTTAGTTGCAGCATGCAAGATCTTTTAGTTACAGTATGTGGGATCTACCCTGTCCAGGGATCGAACCCAAGCCCCCTGCATTGGGAGCATGGAGTTTTCGCCACTGGATCACCAGGGAAGTCCCCTGGCCATGGTTCTAAAACCAAGTTCATTACAGAAATGAACATAGGCACCAAATTTGATCAGAGTACATTTTTTTTGCACGGATGTTTAATCAGTGCATTTTTCTGCTTAGCATTCTGTAATGACTGCCCATTCATTTTAGAATACATTTAAAACTCCTTGGCACTGTCTCTGAGGCTTTTTGTGCCATGGGCCTTATCTGTCTCTTACGGAATATCAGGCCTATCTCCTGAAGCACACAGTGCTCCAGCCCTGGGGGATGACCTCAGCCTCTTTCCTGCTTTCAGGGACAACACACACAGCCGTGCTTACGTCCTGCTGTGAAATGGCTGCAATGCCAGCGCCTTCTCAGATATCTGCCCTGGCTGCCTCCCTTTCACTCTGGTTCAGTTCAGCTCCTTTAGGGTCCATGGTGCAGCTAGTCCATAACTCTCCCATAGCACTCACCCCATTTGTTTTCCGGTCTGTCTTCCCCACCAGACTGAACCCCTGGTGGGTCATGAGTTTGCTCTTTTCCTCTGAATCCCCTGGGGATTCAGAGCTATGGGTAATCTCAACCTGCTGCTTTTCTCAGTTCTTCTCAACTCCTCCTTTTTAGTCCTAAAAGTATGAAAGGATGGATTCTGTATTAAACATCCATGTCATTGAAGACCAGAGACAACTGCTCTTGGTGCTACACTGCATATGGATGATTTAAGAGGTTTCCAAAGTCAATTTATGTCTACACCTGAGTGTTTTAGGCACATTTAAATGCCTGACTCCTGCATAAGATGAACTCCATTGACATTATATTTGTTACATACACTTTTTGAAATCTTTTGGTTTAAGAATTCTAATACTAAGTCTCAGTAAAGCCCAATTTTAAACTCATTAAGGAGCTTGCTATTTTATAACAAAAAGGAACATTAACATAAGTATCTCTTCTGGAGAAATAGACTATTATTTGTTTGGATTTGTTTCAGCAAGTGATCTGTCATGGTTAAAAATGAGGGCTAGGGCTAATGTCTCTAAATAACAAACTCTCAGGAAGAAGCAAATTAGAATTTTTTTTTCATCCTGACATTGACAATTAAAATCACTGATTTATTTAGACACAGATGGCATCCATTTATTATATTCAGTGTTGCCTCTTAGAAAGGGAATTGCTGAACTGCACTTAGGCGAATCAAATAGGTCTTATATTTCTTGGTGTGGGTTCACCCAAGACAATATTTTATAGAGCAACCATTCTTAGTAGGAAAATGCTCTCACTTCAGCTACTCAGTAGGATTTCATAATAAAGCTAAATGAGGATTGAAGTTACTGCATGTGCTAAAACTGATTTCCGGTCTCACCATGAATTCTCTTTTTTTTTGAGAACTTGATTCTTGAGAGTCCCTTGGAGAGCAAGGAGACCAAACCAATCAGTCCTAAAGGAAATCAACCCTGATTATTCATTGGAAGGACTGAGGCTGAAGCTGAAGCCCCAACATTTTGGCCATCTGATGTGAAGAGCCAACTCACTGGAAAAGACTCTGATGCTGGGAAATATTGAGGGCAGGAGGAGAAAGGGGTGACAGAGGATGAGACGGTTGGATGGCATCACTGACTCAATGGACATGAGTCTAAGGAAGCTCTGGGAGATAGTGAAGGACAGGAGGCCTGGAGTGCTACAGTCCAGGGAGTCACAAAGAGTCTGACTTGACTGAGTAACTGAACAACCGCTCTTTTCCTTGATATCTCATAAGTTAGAAAATATAAGGATCATGTTGGTGGATTACAATCTAAAGCCTGAATAATCATCTGTAAGCTTTCTTGTGTCCCTGGTAATTTGCAACTTGACTTGCTACCACACCTTAAGTTGTGACGCTTCTCTCCTCTCCTCCTGTTGGTCCTTTAATGGACTGGAACCTGGTGGTCCAGAGTCGACGATAAGAAAGTAAGAGAGAGAAAGAGGCTGATATCCCTGGTTTACATGGAAAGCCAACAGAGCCCTGTTCTTAGGGCTCGCGCTGCTGCACGTAGGCACCCGGCGCCCTCTCGAGTGGGTGAAGGCGCAGTGCGCCTTCTCGAGAGGTTCTTAGAAGCCCGGGCAAGAAAGTGAGCTCAGCGGGCCTCCGCGCTCCAAGGAATTAGCCAGAATAGAGAGAGAAAGAGAGAGAAAGACACGGGGACCCAAGCTCTGATGGAGCAAAGGTGTTTTAATCAACGTGGTGTGTGCATATATACTGTCTTACAAGGTGGTTATTCTCAGCAAAGATAAAGATTAAAATTCCAGACTTACAAAACATAAGACGATCCCTATCAAAGAGAGAGTTGCAAACAATCACCTTTTACGGTATGGCTCATAAAAAGGAAGAGGGTGCTTATCACCGTAATGAGAAATGCCTGGATTCCTCAGCCCCGGGAAAGGCGTGCCTCTCCTCTTAATAGGAATTAATAAGGGCCAGAGGGTTCCTGACAGATCCAAAACAGCACACACGAAGCCTCTTGTTAAATGCTTCCTGACATCCTCCCCAGTTGTCACTAAATTTCCTATTTACACCTGCAGAAGCAGAGTTTCCTCAGGATGATCTTGGATTTCTGCTCTGAGAATCACTCAGAGCTCACGTTAAAGATGCAGGTTCCAAAGTGCTTCCCTTGTGGCTCAGCTGGTAAAGAATCTGCCTGCAGTGCAGGAGACCTGGGTTTGGTCCCTGGGTTGGGAAGATCCCCTGGAGAAGGGAAAGGCTACTCACTCCAGTATTCTGGCCTGGAGAATTCCATGGCCTGTATAGTCCATGGGGTCATGAAGAGTTGGACATGACTGAGCGACTTTCACTTTTTCACTCACTTTCCAAAGCCCTACCCCAAACCCACTGAAACCTTGGTGGAGAAGGTACCTCTCCCCATACTGGTCCAACCAAATGGGCTTTTATTTTTCTCATAGCAAGAAGTCCCGAGGTAGGTATTTTTTGGTGGTCCAGTGGTTAAGAATTTGTCTGCCAATGAAGGCGACATGGGTTCCATCTCTGGTCCTGGAAGATTCCACATGCTGCAGAGCAACTAAGCCCATGTGCTGCAACGACTAAGACTGCTCTAGAGCGCATGCTCCAGAACAAGAGAAGCCACCGCAATGAGAAGCCTGTGCACTGCAACAAAGAGTAGCCACCCCCCGCCCCCCGCTGCAACTAGAGAAAAGCCCAAACAAATCAATGAAGACCCAGCATAGCCAAAAATAAATAAATAATTTTTTTTTTTAAGGGAGAGATGGCTCAAAAATAAGACACACATATTTCTATAGAAAACTATGCTAAGAAAAAGGAAACTACAAAAGTAATTTGTTTGTAATTTGGGGTTTTCTTATCTGGCTTTAAAATTTTTGAAGACACCACTGAATGTAATACATACTAAATAATTTGCCCAAATTATCCAAAAATGTGAGGAAAGAAAACTACAAAATCCCAGTCCTCAAGGAACTAATATAAAAGCAGGGATTTGATAAGTACTTATTGATTTCTAATGCACTGAGCTTTGAAACTTGGATAATCTGGCTACTTATTATGTCACGCCTTCCTGATATCAAATAGACACCCAAAGTCTAAGGATTTCAAAAGTGCCTAATTAACAACAAGGGACTACTTCAAACGTTGGCAGAATATGGGGTTCATTAAGTACAATTTAATCATTAAGACAGTAATGTTTTTTGGACATGCTTTCTGGGGAAAATACCCAATCACATCCTTCTGTCTTAATTACCATCTCAATTATAAATTATATTTGAATTTATATACCAAAGGTTACTCCAAAGGAAGGAAGCAATGGTATAAATAGAAACAATAATTTTTTTTTGCCCAGAGCTATTCAGAAAATGCTAGTCAAAAGAGGAACTAGGCTTCTAAACACACTGTGAGTATTTGACTATTTCAAGGTCAAAGTCAAAGTAAGCAACTTGGTCCTAGATATTTTTAGCAGTAGCTACAATGAAGACTTAACAACACTGTTTGGGTCTGGAAAATGTCATAATGCCATACGCTGATTATTATCTTGAAATTCATTAAGAAATTCACAATCATTAGGGTTTGGGAGAACAAACAATGGAAAGAATATTTTGCTGGGTTCCTACTATGAGCCTGGTGCTCTATGATTTTTACATAAATTGTCACATTTAATTCTCACAACAACACTGACATGCAGATTTTTTTTTATTCCCATGTTACAGGTGAGGAAACAGAGGGGAAATAATTTGCTCTGTGTCACAACAGCTAGTAACTGGCAGAACTAACTTTTAAATCCAAAAAAACTGCAGAGAAAATGACAAAGGAAGATAGCTGCAATGAATGATCATATTAACGAAATGTTGCATTGATTTCCTTTTATGTAAAAAATTATGGCAAACCCAATGGCTTAAAACAACATATTTATTCTCTCACAGGTCTGGAGGTCAGAGACCTAGAGCAGGTCTTGTGACACCAAAATCAAGGTGTTGACACAGCTGTGTTCCTTCCGAAGCCTCTAGGTAGGGGAAAATCTATTTCTTTGCCTTCTGAACTTCTAGATGCTGCCCATATTCTCTGGCTCAGGACATCCAGCGAGCAATTGTATTCCTCTGATTCCATGGTCAAAGCCCCATTGCTCTGACTCTCCTCTCTTTCTTTTTCCCTGTTAAGGAAAAAGTCACCTTCGTGACTAGAAGGGGTCCAGCTGCATAGCCCATGATAATCTAACCATGTTATGATCCTTTAGCACATTGGTAAAGTTCATTCTGTCCTGTAGGGTGATGTATTCACATTCTGAAGGTTAGGATGGAAACTAGTTTTTAAATTATTTACTTATTTATTGTTATTATTATTATTATTGTTGCACTGGGTCTTCTTTGCTACGTGTGGGCTTTCTCTAGTTGTGGTGAGCAGGAGCTGCTCTTGGTTGCAGTGCCAAGGGCTTCTCATTGCAGTGGCTTCTCTTGTTGCAGAGCACAGGCATCTGCTAATCCCAAACTCTCAATCCAACCCTCTCCTACTCCTTTTCCCCTTGCCAGTTCAGTTCAGTTCAGTCACTCAGTTGTGTCCGACTCTTTGCAACCCCATGGACTGCAGCATCACCAACTCCCAGAACATGCTCAAACTCTTGTGCATCAAGTCGGTGATGCCATCCAACCATCTCATCCTCTGTCGTCCCCTTCTCCTCCTGCTTTCAATCTTTCCCAGCATCAGGGTCTTTTCCAATGAGTCAGCTCTTCCCATCAGGTGGCCAAAGTATTGACAAAGTATCCCCTTGACAACTACCAGTCTTTTCTCTATGTCCCTGATTCTGTTTGGGGAACCATTATTATGTCTACTGAAGAGTTATAAAAACAAATTTATGATACAGTAATACATTTGATTCTTTAAAAATATATTAAATAACATGATCCATGCTGGGCCCAGTAACTACTATAACATTTAAGTAATGTCGAGTATAAACAATACTTTGAGATAGCTGCAAAAATTATAATGAAAAATATAAAACATCTGTGATTACTACTGGGTGGTCAATGTGAATAATACCATGGTTTGTTTTCTCTATCCATAATTGAAGATATTGCTGTATTTCAGTTGAAGGTTAGTGAAAATGAAGATGTAATTTTTTTCCCATTAGAGTTTATGGACTTCCTAAATTTTACTCATGGACTCAGGCAGTGGGGGGAAAGAAAATGGGCAGAAGACCCTCTGAATTGAACCAATGAGCAAAATTCATCAAGGGTCAGTTTTGAGTCATGAAAATATGTGTCTAGCTTATTTTATGGATAAATATCTTATTTTATGGACTAAAACAAGGCTAGAACTTGAAGGTGAAAGTCTCATTTATTCAACAAATGTTTATTGAGAACCATAAAGCAGTCCCTTGGCTGCAATGTGAGAGGGCCATCAAAGTGGATTCTTCTGTCCCCTATTGGAAAGAGCAGTCACTTGGAACCTTGGCTGTACCACTGTGTGACCTTGGATAAGTTATTTAGTCTCCCCATATCAGTTTTCCTTTTATGTGAGACATAAAAGGTTCAGCTTATGTGATCTTCATCTTCACACCCAGCTCCAACAATCCATTCATGTACATAATATTGAATATTTATTGGTGGCTCAGACGGTAAAGAATCCGCCTGCAAAGCAGGAGATCCAGGTTTGATCCCTGGGTCGGAAAGATCCCCTGGAGAAGGGAATGACTACCCACTTCAGTATTCTTGACTAGAGAATTCCATGCACAGAGGAACCTGGCTGGCTACAGTCTATCGGGTTGCGAAAATACAACTGAGCTACTAACACTTTCCCTTTTTTCACTTTCACTGTTCATTTTAATGTTTCGTGAAAGTTCTGATTGCAATTTGTGAAGTCAATTCCTCTCAGGGCTGAGATTTAGACGACTGCAATGTTGATGGGGATCCATCAGAGTATTTGGCAAAAATTTCATGAACTCCTTCACTGAAGCTGAATACAGATGAGAAATTGTGAAGCACCCCAACTAAGTCATCCTCTTACCTTCTGCTGAATTTACAGAAAGTGAAGTGAAAGTAAAGTCGTTTAGTCATGTCCAACTCTTTGTGACCCCATGGACTGTAGCCTACAGGCTCCTCTGTCCATGGGGTTTTCCAGGCAAGAATACTGGAGCTGGTTGTCATTTCCTTCTCCAGGAGATCTTCCTGACCCAGGGACTGAACCTGGGTCTCCCCTATTGTAGGCAGATGCTTTACCATCTGAGCCACCAGGGAAGCCCTCTCCAGTTTATATTGCCTAATGTTGTGGTAAGGAAGAGAAGGCAAGAACTAAAAAAATTTAAAAAACAAAAGCATGGAAGCCTGAAAGCATGGAAACCTATTCTAGGGTAAGGTAAGGTAAGGGATGCTGCCCAGAAGTAATTTTCTGGGAGTCTATAGTCGATTTTTTTTTATAAAAGCAGTGTGAATCATGGGGACCTGATATATTAGTACAGCACTAAATTTGGTCTTAAATTTAGTACTTTTTTTTTTTGCCTTGCTTGACATGTCACCACTGAGAAGAATAATTTTCTGGGACAAACATACCCCAGGTTGCAAACAATTTATCAAGCTAGTTTTTAGGGTTCCAGCCATTGACAAATTACAGATTGCAAAAAAAGGGAATATTTATTGGAGAAGAATTTCAGCAGTTCAATATGAATTGATAGCACTCATCTAAGCCCCTTATTGCTTATTGATAAAGGTTGTTATTTTAGATATCCAGTCATACCATCACTTTTTAAATGTTTAATTGGAGGATAATTGTTTTACAATATAATTGGCTTCCCTGATAGCTCAGTTGTTAGAGAATCTGCCTGCAGTGCAGGAGACCCTGGTTTGATTCCTGGGTTGGGAAGATCCCCTGGAGAAGGAATAGGTTACCCACTCCAGTATTCTTGGGCTTCCCTTGTGGCTCAGCTGGTAAAGAATTCGCCTGCAATGCAGGAGACCTGGGTTCGATGCCTGGGTTGGGATCTTCCCTTGGAGAAGGGAACAGCTACCCACTCCAATATTCTGGCCTGGAGAATTCCATGGACTGTTTAGTCCATGGGGTCTCAAATAGTCAGACACTACTGAGTGACTTTCACTTCACTATTGTGTTAGTTTCTGCCATACATTAACTTGAATCAGCCATCGGCATTCATATGGGTGAGCTCCCTGCATCACAGAGCAAATTCCCACTGGCTCTCTATTTTACATAGTAATATACATGTTTTGATGTTACTCTTTCAATTAGCCCCTCTCTCTTCTTCCCCTACTGTGTCCACAAGTCTGTTTTCTATGTCTGTGTCTCCATTGCTGCCCTGCAAAGAGGTTCGTCAGTGCCATCTTTTTAGATTCCATGCATATGTATTAATATACAATATTTGTTTTTCTCTTTCTGACTTACTTCACTCTGTATAATAGGCTCTAGGTTCATCCACCTCATAAGAACTGACTCAAATGCATTCCTTTTAACAGCTGATTAATATTCCATTTTATATGTGTACCACAACTCCTTTATCCATTCATCTGTCCATGGACATCTAGGTTGCTTTCATGCCCTGGCTGTTGTAAACAGTGCTGCAATGAACACTGGGGTACATGTATCTTTTTCAGTTATGGTTCCCTCAGGGTATATGTCTAGCAGTGGGATTGTTGGGTCTCACCATAACTTTTCAGTGAGGTAATTGCAAGCCCCAATCCATTCACTTTAGCGATGTGTTCTTTTTTTTTTTTTTTGCCATGCCAAATGGCATGTGGGAACTGAAGTTCCCCAACCAGGGATCAAAACTGTGTCCCCTGTAGTGGAAGTTCAAAGTCTTAACCACTGGACCACCAGTGATATGTTATTAAAGCTAAAATAAAGTAATGGAAGATAATTCTATTTCCATATTGGCAGTTTTCACTTCTACACTGTTGTTCAATATTAGAGAAATGCAAATCAAAACCACAATGAGGTACCATTACATGCCAGTCAGGATGGCTGCTATCCAAAAGTCTACAAGCAATAAATGCTGGAGAGGGTGTGGAGAAAAGGGAAACTCTTACACTGTTGTGGAAATGCAAACTAGTACAGCCGCTATGGAAAACAGTGTGGAGATTTCTTAAAAAACTGGAAATAGAACTGCCATATGACCCAGCAATCCCACTTCTGGGCATACTCACCGAGGAAACCAGATCTGAAAGAGACACGTGTACCCCAATGTTCATCGCAGCACTGTTTATAATAGCCAGGACATGGAAGCAACCTAGATGCCCATCAGCAGATGAATGGATAAGGAAGCTGTGGTACATATACACAATGGAATATTACTCAGCCGTTAAAAAGAATTCATTTGAATCAGTCCTAATGAGATGGATGAAACTGGAGCCCATTATACAGAGTGAAGTAAGCCAGAAAGATAAAGAACATTACAGCATACTAACACATATATATGGAATTTAGAAAGATGGTAACGATAACCCTATATGCAAAACAGAAAAAGAGACACAGAAATACAGAACAGACTTTTGAACTCTGTGGGAGAAGGTGAGGGTGGGATATTTCAAAAGAACAGCATGTATACTATCTATGGTGAAACAGATCACCAGCCCAGGTTGGATGCATGAGACAAGTGCTCGGGGCCTGGTGCACTGGGAAGACCTAGAGGAATCGGGTGGAGAGGGAGGTGGGAGGGGGGATCGGGAGGGGGAATACGTGTAAATCTATGGCTGATTCATATCAATGTATGACAAAACCCACTGAAATGTTGTGAAGTAATTAGCCTCCAACTAATAAAAAAAAAAATGTATTTATTTGGCTGTGCTGGGTCTTAGTTGTGTCATGCAAGATTTTGAGTCACAGCATGGAAACTCTTAGTTGTGACATGTGGGATCTAGTTCTCTGACCAGGATTGAACCTTGGCCTCCTGCACTGGGAGCACACAGTCTTAGCCACTGGACCACCAAGGAAGTCCCATGCTGTTGAATCTTTCATGAGAGTACAATTATGTCTTAGCTCTTTGACAGACTGTGAGCATCTTCAGGGAAAAAGGTTGTGCAATATGATTTTTATCCTTCATTCATTCACATCTGCAATATTTATTGAGCATCTGTTTTGTCAGGCCCTGTGGCAGGAGCAGGGATTTAGCAACGAGCAAGACAGATAAAGTCCTTATTTTCATAGAACTTATCTTTAATATAGAAATAAACTATAAAAAGTATCTAACTATATGAACAAGGTTATTTTAGATAAAAACTGCTAAATAATAAAGTGACATGAGTGAGAGTCAACTGGGGAAACAGTGGAAACAGTGGCTGACTTTATTTTTCTGGACTCCAAAATCACTGCAAATGGTGATTGCAGCCATGAAATTAAAAGACGCTTACTCCTTGGAAGGAAAGTTATGACCAACCTAGACAGCATATTAAAAAGCAGAGACATTACTTTGTCAACAAAGGTCTGTGTAGTCAAACCTATGGTTTTTCCAGTGGTCATGTATGGATGTGAGAGTTGGACTATAAAGCAAGCTGAGCACTGAAGAATTGATGCTTTTGAACTGTGGTGTTGGAGAAGACTCTTGAGAGTCCCTTGGACTGCAAGGAGATCCAACCAGTCCATCCTAAAGGATATCAGTCCTGGGTGTTCACTGGAAGGACTGATGTTGAAGCTGAAACTCCAATACTTTGGCCACCTGATATGAAGAGCTGAATCATCTGAAAAGACCCTGATGCTGGGAAAAATTGAGGGCAGGAGGAGAAGGGGATGACAGAGGATGAGATGGTTGGATGGCATCACCGACTCAATGGACATGGGTTTGGGTGGACTCCGGGAGTTGGTGATGGACAGGGAGGCCTGGCGTGCTGCAGTTCATGGGGTCGCAAAGAGTTGGACACGACTGAGCGACTGAACTGAACTTTATACAGGGTGGTCAGAATGGTTTTGACAAAAAGACAGTGGTGGGGAAACTGGGAAGCCAAGTGCAACATGCTGGAGAAATGGCAAGTGTGGAAGCCTTGAGGCAGAAACAAAATTTATCTGTCCTACGATCATAAGGGGCTTCCCTCATAGCTCAGTCAGTAAAGAATCTGCCTGCAAGGCAGGTGATGCGGGTTTGATTCCTGGATTGGGAAATCCCCTGGAGAAGGAAATGGCAACCCACTCCAGTATTCTTGCCTGGAAAATCCCATGGACAGCAGAGCCTGGCGGGCTACAGTCCAGGGTGTCACAAGAGTTGGACACAACTCAGTGACTAAACCACCAGGATCTTAAAGGGAGCTCTGTGCCGATGAAGTGTGGAGCAAAGGCCACATGCAAGGAGAAGAGGTATCAGATGTGGACAGAGGACAAGTAGGTCATAGAAGACCCACTGGAACTCAGTGGAGGGGTGTTTGGGGTTTTTTTCTTAATATTTACTTATCTGGCTGCTTCCAGTCTTAGTTGTGGCAAACAGGATCTTTCATTGTGGCCCATGGGCTCTCTAGTTGTGGTGCACAGCAGTAGTTGCAGTGTGTAGGCATGTGGGATCTTAGTTTCCTGACCAGGGATTGAACCCGTGTCCCCTGCATTGCAAGAGGGATTCTTAACCACCTGACTACTAGGGAAGTCCCTAGTGAAGAGTTTTGATTCCATTCCAAGTACAAAGGAAAGCCATGGGGGATGGGTAGAGAGGGGTTAAGCAAGAGAGTGACATGGTTGGATTTACACTGTAAGAGAACCATTTTATCTGCTTTAAAGAGTAGGGATTAAATGAGTGGAACCAAGGAAACAGGTTCTTGTGGTTATATTGTCCAGAGATGACAAGGCCAGAACTAAAATGGTGGCTGTGGATATAAATATAAAGGGAAGAGGTTATATTTGAGACACATTTTGGAAGACAGCCCAAAGATCTGCTGGTGGATTTAGATTTGAGCCTAAAGAAATCTTTTAGTTTTTAAATTTCAGAGTGAAAAAGTAACTCTGAGACATTTTTTACAGTTTTTTTTTTTTAAATATACTCCATATACCAAAAAATTCATCCATTTGGTGCCTTAATTCAATGGTTTTTTTAGTATATTCAGAGTTGTACAAACATTATTATAATTTTAGAACATTTTCATTCACTCCAAAAAGAAACCTACCCCCTATTGGCAGTCATTCATCAATACCATCCACCTGGCAGCCCTGTGTATTACCAGGACTTGATAGTTGAAAACAACAGAAACTTACTTTCTCACAGTTCTGGAAAACAGAAGTCAACTGTCAGCAGGACTGTGCTTCCTCCAAAGGCTCGAGTGGAGAACCCTTCCTTACCTCTCTGGCTTCTGGAAGCTTCAGGCATTCCTTGGCTTGTGGCTGCATCACTCTAGTCTCTGTCTCCATCTCCACATGGCCTTCTCTCTTCCATGTCTTCTCTTCTTGTCTTATAAAGACACTTATCATTGGATTTAGGGCCCAGCTGGGGAATCTTGGATGCCTACATCCCAAGATTCTCAATTACATCTGCAAAGACTCTTTTCCAACATCATATTCATAAACTCCTGGGACTAGGACACAGCCGTATCATTTTAGGGGCCATCATTCAATGCATGACACCTAGGAAATCACTACTTTATTTTCTGTCTCTGTAGATTTGAATATTATAGACATTTCACTTCAATGAATTTGGAAATGTATTTATTTATTTGACTGCACTGGGTCTTAGTTGCAGCATGTGGGACCTCTGATCTTCCCTGCAGCATGCGGGATCTTTAGTTGTGGCATGTGAAATCTTTTTTTATTGCAGTATGCAGGATCTTTTACCTGCAGCATGTGGAATCTTTAGTTATGGTACACAAACTTTTAGTTGTGCCATATGGGATCTAGATCCCTGACCAGGTATTGAGGGAGCAGAGTCTTAGCCACTGAACCACCAGGGAAGTTTCCACTTCTAGGATTTTGACCCAAGAATTTGGGTGGATAGTAGTGCTGCTTACCCAAGGCTAGACTGGGGATAACTGGTGTAGAATCAAGAGTTCTCTACCTATGTCACATTTGAGATGCAGATTGGACATCCAACTGGAGATGTCTAGTAAACAGATAGATACAGGAGTCTGGACATGTTAGTCTGGAGATAGAGATTTGGAAATCATTGGCATATAGATGGCATTTATAGCTGTGGGACTGAATGAGACCACCTAAGGATCAAGTGTAGGTAGACAGAGAAATAAGCTGAGAACAATCCCTGGAACATGCTCAAGTACTGCAGAGAAGCCTTTTAAAAACACTTAGAGGAAGGAACAGCCAATGAGATGGTAGGAAAACCAGAAGAGTGTTTTCCCAGATGTCAAAAAACAAATAAATAAATAGAGGGAATTCCCTGGTGGTCCAGTGGTTAGGGCTTCATGCTTTCACTACAGAGCACGGGTTTCAACCTTGGTTTGGGCAATAAGATCCCACATGACTTTTAGCACCATCAGATTAAAAAGAGCATTTCTAACATGAGGGGGCTAGTTCATCATCTCACAAACCTTTGCAATTTGGAGGAAAATCAAAACAGAAAAGTGAACACTGGATCTGGCAACACTGCACTTATTGTCAGGTAAAAGTGGTTTCAGGGCAGTGGTGGAGATGGGGTTATAACTGAGCAGGATAAAGAGTAAATGTGAAGTGTGGAAGTGGAGATGCTGACCACGAACACCTCTAGTCTGAAGTGAAACAGACCAAATGGGGCAGAAGCTATAAATAAGTGTGCTCAAGAGATTTATTTTAAAGATAAAAGATAATGGGAGATGCCTTTATGCTTTAATCCAGTGAGGAGAACTTAAAGATGCAAGAAACTGGGGGTTCACACTAGCACTGGTCTGCTTGAGCAGGCAAGATCCAGAGACCAACCTCTAATGAGAGAAGGAACCCCTCTCTGTTGAAAAGGGAGAGAGGCTTCCCTGGCAGTCCAGTGGTTAAGTCTGTGCTTCCATATCAGGGGACAAGGGTTTGATCCCTGGTTGCAGAAATAAGATTCCACATGTCACGTGGTGCAGTCAAAAAATTTAAAAACTCGGGAGCTGGTGTGGATACCTGGCAAATATTTGAGTTTAGCCAGTTGACAACTTGCCAAACAAGGAGTATGGAGAGAGAGAAAGGCAAGCAAGTTAACAGTGTTTCAAAGGCAGTCATGATAAGGCTGTGTAATATAAGGTGGGCTCAACGAGAAGGGAAGATACAAGATGATTGATGGATAATAAAAAAGTGGTAGAGTCAATGGATTGAAGTTCCCCATAGGGTCAAAAACTAGAGTGAGGAAGCATAAGAATGAGAATGTCTAAAAGAATAGAACAAGATGATCAGAGAGAGGAGTGATCAATTGAATGTTGAGATTTTGACATTTAAAAAACATTTGTTTATTTAATATTTGGCTGCACTGGGTCTTTGTTGCTGTGTGAGCTTTCTCTAGCTGCAGTGAGTAAGGGCTACTCTTCTTTGTGGTGCACAGGCTTAATTGCTCTGCAGCATTTGCAATCTTCCTGGACCAGGGATCGAACCTGTGTCCCCTGCATTGGCAAGTGGATTCTTAACCACTGGACCATCAGGGAAGTCCAAAGTATTGACATTATTTGTGATGGCCAAACCAGGTATAACCATGGGGATTAGTGGCTAAAGAGAGAAGGAGTAAAGAATCATTGGCGGGAAATGACGTCATGGATCTGAGAGGTCACAATGCCAAGTACAATGCTAAGCAGAGAGGAGGTTGCCAATAAATACTTGCAAGTAGAAAAGTGGAAATATATTAATCCTGTCTAATGTATTGTGCTATGGTTGGTCTCAATGGAAACTAAGATAATACCCTAAAGATATTTTGTATATTATCTTACATAACTTTTTCTCAAATGATATATTTTCCAATGCCTCAGGGACAACATTACATGGAGAAATCATTTGAGGTAGTTAAAACAGGTAATGATAAGGGGAAATTCAAATTGGAGATTAACAAATTCATTAAATGTGACGCTAGTCAGGCAACAGAAGATTTATTGAAGGAAATTGCTGCTGGAGCTATCAAGAGGGAAAACGGACTTTTTGATTTTGAGGAACCTTGAGACTTACACAGAGATATGTCTGTACCTGAACTTGGGTCGGGCTTTTGAGGGGAATAAGCTTGAACTCTAGAATCACAGAGACCAGAGGTCTGAATTGTCTCATTTATTAGCTGTATGACCTTGGGCAAGTTACTTAACCTGCCTGTACTTCTAGTTACTCATCTAAAAAATGGGGATTAAAAATAGTTCTTACCACATAGTGTTATTAATAAAGATAAAGAGAGGCAATCTATATTGAAGGTTTAACACAGTGCCTAGGCCATGCCAAGCAGTAAAAAATGTTTGAGCTATAACGATCATTATTACTGTTATCCACAAACCAAAGATAACAAAAGCTACTTTTGCAAGGCTAACAGGACTAAATGAGATGAAGTATGTCCTTAGCACAGTGTCTTTCATGTCGTGAATACTAAATAATGATTAGCTATTACTATAAAACTGGTCAGCAGAACTAACTCTTTAACTTTACAGCAACTGGAAAGAGTGGAGGAAGAATTAACTTGAGCTTTGCTTACATACATCAAATAAGCTGCATTTGAGTTTTGCTTATGTGGCTTAAATGGTTTTGTCTGCCTGAAGGATTTTCAAGCAGTCTTCCTTTTATTTTAGCAATATGCCACCTTTTTTTTTTATCCATTCATCTGTTGAAGGACACTTTAGTTGTTTCCACATCTTGGTTATTGTGATTGCTGCTGCAATGGGCATGGGAGAGCAGATACCTCTTCAAGATACTGATTTCATTTCTTTTTGATATACCCAGATTGAGGAATCTTCATACTATTTCCATAATTGTTGGACCAGATTACACTCCCCTCAACAGTGCAAGAGGGGTTCTCTTTTATCCAACCATTGTCAACTCTTGTCTTTTGGTACTAATCATGCTAACAGGTGTGAAATGATATCTCATTGTGGTTTTGATTTGCATTTCCTTGATGATTAGTGATATTAAATGCCTTTGTCATATACCTATTGGCCATTTGAATGTCTTCATTGGGAAAATATCTTTTCAGGCCCTTTACCCATTTTTACTTCTTATTTTTTTTCCTATCGAGTTATAAGAGTTATTTATACATTTTTGTTATTAACCCCTTATCAGATACATAGTTCGCAAATACTTTCTCACATTCTGCAAATTGCCTTTCCATTTGTTGACTGTTTCCTATGCTGTACAGAAGCTTTTTAAGTTGTGGCATGTGGACTCTTAGTTGTGATGTGTGGGATGAGTCCCCTGACCAGGGATCTAATCTGGGCCCCTACATTCAGAGTGAGGAATCTTAGACATTGGACCACCAGCAAAGTACCCTCCCTCATCACTTTTAATAAGAACTACTCAGCTCTGTTAGATTAAAAACTAGTGAGTGTTCTTGACAACTGCCTAACAGCTCTCTACACTGATAATAAAAAAAGAAGCTATCATTTACAAAGTGTACATGATATATTCCAGGCATTCTGCAAAACTCTTCATGTGTATTACAGGCATACCTTGGCAACATTATGAGTTCAGTTCCAGACCATCAAAATAAAGCAAATATCTCACTAAAGCAAGTCACATGAATTTTTGGTTTCCCAGTGCAAATAAAAGTTATACTTTCACTATACTGTAGTCTATACTAAGTGTGCAATAGCATTATATCTAAAAAACAATGTACAGCCTTAATTTAAAAATACTTTGCTGCTAAAAAATGCTAACCATCATCTGAATCTTCAGTGAGTACAGTAGTAACATCAAAGATCAGAGATCACAGAACATTATAGTATATATAATAATAATGTAAAGGTTTGCGATATGGACAGAAATAACAAAATACAGAGACATGAAATGAGCAAATGCTGTTGGAAAAATGGTGTCAGAAGACTTGCTTGATGCAGGGTTGCCACAAACCTTCAATTTGTAAAAAACACAGTAACTGCGAAGTGCAATGAAGCAAAGTGCAATAAAATGACCTATGCCTGTATCTCATTTAAATGTATGAATGACTTTGGGAGGTAGGTAACATTATTGTGTAAATTTTGTCGAGAAGGAAACCGAGGAAAGAAGGCTCAAAGAAGCTAACTGGTTCGAGAAAATGCAGCCCATGGGGCAGAGGCAAGATTTCAGCTAAGGTTAATCTGACCCCAATACCTTTGTACTCATACTTTAATTATGTGGCGGCCACAATATCAGGTTTTGGCTTCTCAGTTTTAATAGAACCTTTCAGTTCCCCTACACTCTATCTTTTTCTTAAGAACCATATAATATTTTCCTGTCTTCCTGGGACCTGGGGTTTGAAGTTAGCTGGTCTTATTATGATAGCAGTTCTTAAGATCACTGCTCTTTTTTGCCTTTCAAATAACAGTATATCATAAAGTCAAATATTGACTGGCTGACTGCCCCTTTACCAAGGGGCAGGGGAACAGGAATAGGGGAGTCGTTCAATGCATATAAAGTTACATTTATACGAGATGGGTAAGCTTCAGGGATCTTCCATACAACATAAAGCCTATAGCTAACAATAAGGTGTCATGTGCTTAAAATTTGTTAAGAAGGTAGATTTCATGTTAGGTCATCTTACCAAAAGCCAAAACTAAAACAAAGAGATACAAGGAAAATTTTGGAGGGGATGGATATGTTCATTACCTTGATTTTGGTGACGGTTCTATAAGCATATAAATTTGTCAAACTGACCAAATGATATGGGCTTCCCAGGTGGCACTAGTGGTAAAGAATCCGCCTGCCAGTGCTGAAGACATAAGGGATACAGGTTCAATCCTTAGGTTGGGAAGATCCCTTAGAAGAGGGCATGGTGACCCACTCCAGTATTCTTGCCTGGAGAATTCCCATGGGTAGAGGAGCCTGGTGGGCTATGGTCAATAGGGTTGCAAAGAGTCAGACATGACTGATGCAACTGAGCACACACCAAAAGATATACATTAATTATGTGAAAATTTTGGTATACCAGTTGTATATCAATAAAGTAGGAAAAATACTGATCGGCTATTTCATTTAAAATTCAACAAATGTACTGAGTGTGTATATGTACAGGATGCCACGCTAGCTGCTCAGGGTAAACAAAGATGAATTAGGGAAGTTTTCTTCAAGTCGCTTTTAAGTGAAACACCCCAAGGATTAGAATGCTAGGATTTCTTTCAGAGAAAGAGATGGTGGTGGGTGGGTGGTGGTAGTGGTTGGAAACAGAGCTCATGCCTTCCTGGAAGGCACCTCCAGAAGCCAATTCAAGAATGAGAAGGCATTAGAACTGGGCCCTGAAGACTGGGAACGATTCAGTACACAGAGAAAATGAGAGAGTGAAGGTGCTGCAAGCAGAAGCGGCAATGTGAACACAGTCCTGGAGAGTGGAACTCTTGGTAAGCACCAAAGGAGTGTTTGGCTCGAGAAAGGGGAAGTAATAAGACCTGTGGCTGAAAGAATAGTCTTTAATAAGACCAGGAAAAATTATTTAACAAGGGGACCTATTGGAGACGGAATTTACAGGCTTACAGAAGGAGTTAAGTCTCATACTGACATCAACAAATCCTGATGGCTTACACTCTGTCAGGGTTGGCCTGGGTGGAAAGAAGGAGCTGAAAACGTTTAATAGGTAGAACGTATAGCATTTGGCAAGGACAGGTTAGAATAGAAAGAAGAGGTCAAAGAAGGTTCAAATTTTGACTTTGAGTTGAGAAGGTGTACAAAGGTGTTCAAAGAAAATAGAGCAGAAGGAATGGATGTCAAAGGTAAGGTATTATTTCAGGGACAGGTTAAGAAATAACAGCCAGAAACCATTTTAATAATTAAAAGCACAAAACAATGTTCTGAATCCTAAAACTTCACATGAATATACTAGACACATGAATTACATATGTGGGCCCAATACGCAGAGCTCATTAAAACACAAATCCATGCACCATACCTGTGACCTAGCTAAACTAACAGACTAGCTATTAAAGACATTATTTAAACATTTGATTGATAACATTTGGCTGCCTTTTAGAATTCATCTCCCACTTGTCTTAGCCTCCCTCCTTAACCCACTACAATCTGACCTCAGCTCCCAACACTTAACTGAAATTACATGGCAAAAGGTTATCAATGATTTTCTCACTCCAAATCCAAAGAGCACTTAAAAATTATTTATGTCAAATTTACATTTAGTTTGTAAAAGTCAAATTGTTCTACAAAGTTTATAATCAGTACCCAGTCATTGTGTAACACATGATACTTATTGTACAACAAAGCCTGAGTTTTTACCAACTGTAAACCCCTAGAGTTAGGTGTCTCCCTCCTAATCCATCCATCTATACCATGGCCTTTTCTCTTCACACTCAGAAGATTCATAAGGTTATTTCACTTTCTTACAGTATGAAATGATGAAGGTTGATAAAAGGAGAAATTACATTTAAAAAATAATAATAAAGAACAGGAAAGCAAGCCTAAAAGAAACAGCAGCTCTAATTTATTTCTCTGTGAGAGTCTCAGGTCTTCTTACGTGTTTTCCTGTTTTGGCTCTTCAAATCCAGCCTAAGCTAAAATGAAGAGGTATGGTAGATGCTGTTACACATATGCACAGTTCCCAAAGACCCCAGCAAGATAAAGACCAAAAGGAAGCAAAACTAGAAGATAAAACAGGAGAGTTGGGTTTAATCCCTGATTTGGGAAGATCCCCTGGAGAAGGGAACGGCAACCCACTACAGTATTCTTGCCTGGAGTATCCCATGGACAGAGGAACCTGGTGGGCTACAGTCCATGGGGTAGCAAAGAGTCGGACACAACTGAGCAACTTTCACTCACTCACTCATATATAAAGCAGTTATCAACCCTGATCTAATTTCTGATTTTTATTTCACAAAGGCAACTATTTTCAACTCTTTGAGAATTCTCTGCTGGGTACATAAGAGGATCATGCTTACGATTTCTCTGTTTTTTGGCTTTCTTATTGTGTTGGCTATCTCCCCTGTGTCCTCTGGATCTATTCTCTACCCTTCTCCTTGCTCTCTGTTCAGAGAAACTCATCTGTATGGACCACATCAGTGGGCTGATGAATGGGCCTTTTGGCTTCCAGATGAGTTTGTGTTTCTCCTATTGGGAGAACCTAGAGAGGAGATCAGAGAGAGAGAGAAAAGACTGTGAGATCAGAACGTTTATTCCCGACTCCCTCCTTGACCATCTAATCCAGCAGGCTGTGTCCTCAACAGGAGACTTTCTAAACTCTTTTAATCTAGATTCTCATTCTAGACTGTGATCCCCATGCACTTTTCCACTCATCCCTGTAAGCCCAAGGCTGGTAACAGTGCAATGGCTTCTAAGCCCTGGGTTACTGCACTCTCTCTTGTGAGTTCCCTACATCCATTCCTTTGCAAATAAACCCTCCTCAAGTGATCCTATTTAGAGGGGACAACCACCTGTGTTCTATTGTGACACTACCTGCTATGCTGACTAGGAGAAAGATTTAGCTTTTTCACTCCCACTTCCTTGTCCCACAACACATGTCCAATATAAACACTTAAGCACACTTTTTATTAGGAACTGAATGTGTCTCCCACAAAGTCATATGTTGAGGCTCTAAGTTCCAATGTGATATTATCTGGTGGTGGAGTTTGGGGGAGGTAATTAGGATTAGATACGGTCATGAGGGTGGGGCCCTCACGATAGGATGAGCACCCTTATGGGAGGAGACACCAGGCAGCTTGTTTCTCACACACTTGCATAAGGAAGAGGATATGTGAGCACAGAGCTGGATGGTGGCTGTCTGAAAGCAAAGACAAGAGGTCTTAAAAGGAAATCTACCTTGCTGACATGTTCATCTTGGACTTCCAGCTTCCAAAACTGAGGGAAATAAATTCCTGTTGTGTAAGCCATGCAGTCTATGGCATTTATTATGGCAGTCTGAGTTGACTAAGATCCTTCTCCTTGCCCATCTGCCTTGCTGTTTTTGCTGTTCAGTCGTTAAGTCATGTCCAACTCTTTGCAGGCTGCCTAGTTTAAATTTATCATAATTTTTGGTTAGATCAGTATTTGCTATTATTATAATCCTGTATACACTATTTACCTGTGACTTTTAAATTATAATTTCTCCCTAATGTAACTTATTACTAGAGTTAACAATGTTTCAGTTTGCTTAATTTTGTATTGCTCATCCACTCCCAAACTCTCTCCCAGAACTGTAACTCTCCTTTAATATTTCAAATACATCAGAAAAATGTATGAAGTCCATCTCTTTGTTAGAGGCCCACCTCCCAAAACCTTCCATTGCCTTGTTCCCAGGCAGACCCGATGCTTTCTAGATCTGTCACCCTGTGACTTCTCATTTCCTGTATCTCTTGGTTTATCCCTTCAATTTGATGGAGTGCATCTTCCAGTGTCTTCTGATAAGATGGATGGGACATAAACATTTTGTCTGAAACAACCCTCAAACCAGATTGCTGGATACAGAATACTAGATTGGAAATGACTTCCCTCAGGATTCTAAAGTTATTTCTCTGTTGACATCTGGCTTTCAGCAATGCTGTTGAAAGTCTGGATGCCATTCTAATGAGATTACTTTTTATTGAACGTCCCTTGACAACCTTTGACTTTGCTGCTGGTAATGTTTAGAATCTTTTCTTGGTTCCTAGTGATCAGAAATGGCATCATGACAGGATTTGGAGTGGGTCTTTTCTCATCTAGTGCTCTGACCCCTCAATGAACTCTTGATCTGGAAACAAATGACCTTAATTTTAGGAAATTTCCTTCAGATTCGAAAATTTTCTCCCTTGTGTTTTCAAAAAACTATTTTATCTTAACTCTTGTCCACCTCCTGACCTTATTTTATAATTTTGTCACTTACCTTCTATTTTATATCTGTTATATTATCTATCATCTACTTTTAAAGTTTTTTCTTGGTTTATCTTCCAATTTTGCTACATTTTTCACTTTGTCATGTTTTAATTTTCAAGTCAGATTTTCTGTTTTCTGAATGTTCTTACTTTTAAAAATATTTATTTATTTGTATTTTATTTATTTTGCTGTGTTGAGTCTTAGTTGCAGTACTCAGGACCTTTAGTTGTGACATTTGAATTCTTAGCTGCAGCATGTGGGATCTAGTTCCTGATTAAGGATCAAACTAGTGCCCCCTACATTGGGAGCATGGAGTCTTAGCCACTGAGCCACCAGGGAAGTTCCTGGATGTTCTTACTTTTACATACTCCTATTTTCCCACAGATGCGGTATCTCTCTCCTTATTTTGCAAACATGTTAATGTTATGCATTTTCAAAAATTTTAGTTTGCTCCCCATGTCTTCAGAAGTCCTTTATTTATTTTTTTAAATTCAGTTCTGTTTTTCCCTCTTGAAGGCTTTCTTCAGCTGACTAGTGAATTTAGGTTGTTAGCTCATTTTTTTTTTTTTGTTAGCTCATATTTTGTATTTAAGAAAAAGACAACAAAAAGCTGGAAACTGAGATGAGTGGAACTGGTTAACTGGTGGCCTGGTTAACTGAAGGTGGCCTGGTTGTACTCTCTTATTGGCTTCTCAGAGTGGAATAATGAAACAGAACAGGACCTATGATACTTCCCTCCATGTTCTCTGCCTACCCTTTGTCTATGGAAAACTTTAGTCAAAGAATAAATGTTATCAGAGAAATGAGAAAATGCAGAAACAAAGGAAAACAGTCAAAGGAGACCAAATAATAATAACGTAGTCATTAAGCAAAGTCAAGGACCTTTAGTTCTTTCTCAAGGGCTATAGATAATATTCTGAGCCATCTCCTATAAACTGCTTTATAGATACTGAAACCGCCCCCCACCCCAACCAGGTGAAGTTAATTACATGATGACCAGACTGTAGCCATGACATGAGCTGCCACAATTCTGAAGACTGGCCTCAAGGAAATGGAAATAAACTGACCCTGGAACTGAAGATTAACTGTACCTAAAACAATCCCGATGACACTGGTCAGAACACTGCATGACCAATTTCAAGATGACTGTCAAGAGCTGACTGTGCTGTTTCTGCATGTAACCCCCTTCCTCTGTCTATAGAAGCTCTTACACCCTGCTTGTCAGTGCGGGAGTAGGCCTTTGGACAGACGTCTGTTACTCCCCTCTAGTTGCTGGTATCTGAAATAAAGCAAACTTTCCTTTCCACAAGCCTAGTCTATTTATTGGCTTTTAAGCAGCGAGCAGCTGGATCCCACACATTTTTGTAATAACAGTATGGCTAATAGTGTTGCTGAAGCAGAGCGGGAGAGAGATAAGTGATTCATAAGTCAATTTGTGACATTCACTTAACCTCCTTGTTTGCGGGTGGCTTCCCTTACCCTCAGGTGTTCCTGGAGCCCTCAAGCTAGTGTTTCTCCACTAGTAAATATCTAGATTTCTCCTGGGGTGAGGGAATGGCAATCTTCCAGCTGCAATGGAATCTGAGTTTATAACTGCTCCATTAAAAATTTTCACCCAGATCTTCTGATTTTAGTTCAATTATATCTCTACCTTCAGAGATACCTGATGGCTCCAATTCCTGTACTTTTTTGAGGCTGCTGCTAGAATGAACCAGTGCTGGAGAAGACTCTTGAGAGTCCCTTGGACTGCAAGGAGATCAAATCAGTCAATCCTAAAGGAAATCAACCATGAATATTCACTGGAAGGACTGAAGCTGAAGCTGAAACTCCAATACTTTGGCCAGAAACTCTCCGCAAGGTCCAACTCTCACATCCATACATGACTACTCGAAAAACCATAGCTTTGACTAGACGGACCTTTGTTGGCAAAGTAATGCCTCTGCTTTTTAAAATGCTGTCTAGGTTGGCCATAGCTTTTCTTCCAAGGAGCAAGCGTCTTTTAATTTCATGGCTGCAGTCACCATCTGCAGTGATTTTGGAGCCCCACAAAATAAAGTCTTTCACTATTTCCATTGTTTCCCCATCTATTTGTCACGAAGTGATGGGGCAGGATGCCATGATCTTAGTTTTCTGAATGTTTAATTTTAAGTCAGCTTTTTCACTTTCCTCTTTCACTTTCATCAAGAGGCTTTTTAGTTCTTCTTCGCTTTCTGCCATAAGGGTGGTGTCATCTGCGTATCTGAGATTATTGGTATTTCTCCTGGCAATCTTGATTCCAGCTTGTGCTTCATCCAGCCTGGCATTTCGTGGATGTACTCTGCATATAACTTAAATAAGCAGGGTGACAATGTACAGCCTTGATGTACTCCTTTCCCGATTTGGAACCAGTTGCTCAGTCATGCCCTACTTTTTCCTTAATGCTACTGACTCCCAAATATTTATCTGTGGCCCCCGGCCCACATAAAGCACAGAAACCAGACAAAGGGAAAGAGGATCCTGTTTCCCTATATCTTAAGCCTGAGGAAAAACAAACACCTGGGAGTCAAAATATCCTTTTAACGAAAATAGAAGGAATGAAGGAAGGCATTCAAGGTAAGAAACAAAGGAGGAGCTGTACTAGTCATCACAACATGGAAGTTTTTGCCTAAATCATACTGGCTTAACACAAAAAAAGTTTATTTATCTGTCATGTAAAATCTGCTGTGAACTGGGGCAACTCTCTAGAGCAGCTCTCCTTCTATACTGTTTCACTACTCCTTATCTCCTAATTTCATGGAACTTCCATTTCAGCACATGTTGTGAAACTTACCATGCTAGGGGAGGACAGAGCTGCACAGCTAAGCACAGGCAATTAAGGGCCTGTATCTGGAGGTAAAAATGTGTCAGTCAGGTTTCCATTCATTGGCCATAGCAAGTCACATAGCCACCCTCAACTTTAAGGGGACAAGGAAGAATGATCCTCTCAGGCCCTAAGAATCAATTCTGTTGAGCAGTAGTGATTAATAACAGTGAAAATACTTGGTCTGAAATGGAAAATCTGGCCTTAAACAAAATCTTTTTATTTTTATACATCCAGTTCTAGCTTGGTGGCTGGTACAGGCAGGGGAAGGGTCAATATTATTTGAATATCAGATAACACAGGTATGTGTTAGAAGGGGCTTCTGTAGTGACTCAGTGGTAAAGAACTTGCCTGCCAATGCAGGAGATGCAGGTTTGATCCCTTGGTCAGGAAGATTCTCTGGAGAAGGAAATGGCAATCCACTCCAGTATCCTTGCCTGGGAAATCCCATGTACAGAGGAGTCTGGCGGGTTACAGTCTGTTGGGTTGCAAAAGAGGCAGACATGACTTAGTCACTAAACAACAACAACGTGTTAGAAGATAATTTAATAAAATGTCTATTTAAAAGTTATTCAATAAAGTCTGAGTTGATGCCTTATTTTTCTTCAAAACCAAACAACAAAAGGGACTTCCTTTGAGGTCCAATGGTTAAGACTCCATGCTTTCAAAAAAAAAAAAGACTCCATGTTTTCAATGCAGGGGCCACAGCTTCGATTCTTAGTCAGGAAGCTAAGATCCTACATGCCTCGCAGTCAAAAAAAAAAAAAAAAAACTGATATAAAATGGAAACAATATGTAACAATAAAGACTTTTAAAATGGCCCACATAAAAAAATCTTAAAAAAATTAAAATAAAGTGTACAGCAATAGCTGGGTATATAATGTATCATAAGATGTAGACAGAACATGGCCTTGTGCCATACCATGAACAGGGATGCCAGGAGTTCTGGAGAGCATCTGCATAATGTAACCTATTGTGGACTGCTGATTCGGCAACAATTTTTCATGAGGAGGAGACAGTGATTGTTAACTGAGGCATGATGTTTGTCATCTTGAAAAGTGAAGAGCAGGTTCTGCTGATCCCAGGCCAAGATTGCCTTCTGGGACTTCCTTCTCTCCATCTTTCACTTCTGTAATCTTCTCCAATCTGCTGAAGCTACCTGCTCAGCACCTTCCCATTTCCTCACAACCTTCCTCTTGCTGCCCACAGGTAGACCTGCCTTATCCTACCCTTCTCCATAGCTCCATACACGGACCCTGCCCCATCTCCTTCATTTATTCATATTTAGGGTATTCAAGTGTTCAGAGAAACAGTGGATAGGGGATCTAGTTAGTATACGTGATATGTGTATCAAATGATGATAGCTAGGTAGGTATTTCCCAAATTAGGGTCCAAAGACCTAACCCTAGAGGTCTGAGGGGTCCACAGGAATTAGGGTAATAATAATGCATTGAGCACTTACATGTTTCAAGTGCTGTTTGGTGCTTTACAGATATTTACTTTCACTATAACTTTCTAAAGCAGATACCCTTACCTCCATTTAACATATAAGCAAACTTAGCAACATCTTATTACCATCAAAGACATGAGCAGTTATACAGCTAGGTTATACAAGGTTATACATTTACAGCTAGTAAGTAGTAGAGTAGGGACTCAAATCCTAGTCTGCCTCCAGAGCAAATGATCTCAACCACTTTGCAATGTTGTCATCTGGGGCTTGACAGGGACTGAATGGTCCAAGATGGCCTCATGTATGTGTCTGGTAGTTAGCTGGGGTTATTGGCTGTCACCTCCTCCTCCACACGGCTTTTCCAGCAGGATACTCCAAAACTCTTTACATGGCAGCTGAATTCCGAGACTGTACCATTGGTCATGGAACAGATAGGCTTATAGACCAAATTAAGATGTGTGAATCACATTGTTAGGTGGCAGCTTTAAAACATGTCCCTAAATTCTCTGATTTCTTCCACTGAGAGATGGAGGTCCATTGTTATTCAGTCTCTTGGTGGTGTCTGACCCCATGGACTGCAGCATGCCAAGCTCCCCTGTTCTTCACCATCTCCCTGTTACATGGGCTGGCCCTAGTGGCTTACTGGTGGCTGGTAGAATAAGTGGAAGTGATACTGCATGATTCCTTAGGATAAGTCATTAAAGGTCATGAACCTGGTATTTTTTCAGACACTTGCTCTCAGGGAAGCCAGCTGCCATGTGAGAAGTCTGACCTGTTGGGGGTGTGTGAAGGTATTCTGGTTCACAGTCCCAGCTGAGCTTCCAGCCAGACAACAATCAGCATCAACTGTCAGCCACTTGACTGTGCCATCTTGGACATCCAGCCTTGATGAGCCTTTAAATGACTGCAGTTGCAGTGACATCTGATAAGAGACTCTAACAAAGAACTGCCCAAGCAATTCCTTCCTGAATTCCTGTTAGTATATCATGAGCAGGATAAACTGCCTAGTTAAGCCACTAAGTTTGGTTTAACGTGTTCACTCAAAGACTAGCAAGAGTAACCCAGTTTATCAACCAATTTAGAACAGAGTGAGAAGCAAGGACAAAGAGATAAACAAGTAGATAAACAAGCTTAGGATGAGACATAAGCAGGGTGGAAGGACCATAGTAAAAACCATTTTGTTTTATGCGATGTTCATATGTGTTAACAGTCTCTGCCAGTCTTCTCTATAGATGGCATAGTTTTAAGAACTAGAGTGGAGAGGAAGTGAGGGGTTTCAGCAGATTGAAGGGGCCTGGAATCAACACAAGGGAAGTGTGTCTTGTCAAAACCATAACTGGCCATCAGCTGGCTAAGTAGCTAGGGATTCATCTGCTAGAATAATTTATCTGCTAGATTTATCTGTGCAGAGACTATATAAGGCTGTAATGTGGGCATAATGGATATCACGAGTTGGTGATAACATAGCTGTCAGTCTAGAGGTAGTATGATCCATGCCTTATTAATATTTAAAGTTCACTTGGTCTATTTCTTTCTATCTAAAGTAGAACTTTATTTATTTGACTGCATTGGGTCTTAGCTGTGGCATGCAGGATCTACGAAGCTTCTCTCTAGTTGCCGTGCACGGGCTTAGCGGCCCCTCAGCATGTGGAATCTTAAGTTTTCCAACTAGGGATTCAACACATGTACCTTGCATTAGAAGGCAGATTCTTGACCACTGGACTACCAGATAAGTCCCTAAAGTATCGTTTTCATTTGTTCCAGCCTTTTTATGTTTAACACATACCCACTCAGTCTATGTGTAACATGTCTTATAAGCAAATTGTGTCTATGTTTTCATTTCTCTTATTCTCTGTAGCAGAGCTGATCACTCATAAAGCATGCAGCAAACACATTTCAGCAAGCCTCAAGGAACAAGCACTTATCGGAACATGGTTGTTATGTCCCACTTACTGCTGAAAGTATCACATGGCCAAGCCCACAATCCTATGGTACAGGTCTACACAAGGAGGTGGATACCACAAGGCATGATTCATTGGGACCATAATGGAACAATTGAACACTAACACTTAGCTAGGAAGTGATTGATCCAATTATTGAACTTTCAGCAATCTATGCTTTTGCAGCCTACACACAAAACTGATGTCCTGGAGACTGCTGGGAATTCTTACTGAAGAGCTTTTTCAAATCTCTCTTCCCAGGCCCCACCCCAAACCCAATGAATCAGAATCTCTTGGGGGTAGAAGATATATATGGGGGGAGGTGGTAGAAATCTCAAGAATTTGAGACTTAAATAACTCTGTAGAAGATTCCAACACACCATGGGGGATGTAGGAGGTTTCAAAGACAAGAAAGTCTCTTCACTCTTAAGAGCTTGCATTTTCCACAGAGAACATTCTTAATTATCATTACAACAGCAGCATTGCCCTGAAATTTAAAAATTTTAAAAATGCTTTCCCTGTTTAAGTTAGAGCAGTGGTTCTTAAACTTTTGTCTGTGTGTGTGTGTGTGATGTGTTAGTCACTCAGTCATGTTTGACTTTTTGCAACCCTATGGCCTGTAGCCCCCTCCAGGCTCCTCTGTCCATGGAATTCTCCAGGCAAGAATACAGGAGTGGGTTGTCATTCCCTTCTCCAGGGGATCTTCCCAACCCAGGGATCAAAGCTGGGTCTCCCGCATTGCAGGCAGATTCTTTACCATCTGAGCCACCAGGGAAGGAATTAGTATTAATTGGAGGACCTGTTAAAACGCAGATGACTGGGTCCAAAACCCAGTTTCAGATTCAGGAAGTCTCTGGTGGAGCACCTGAATTGGCTAGGGACCATACTCTGAGAACCACTGAGTCAGAGCAGTAGAAGGATTTGGTGATAACGTTCCTCCAATGACTCACATTTTTACAGCACATGGACTGCATATATGGTCTTGGACTGGGTGCAGCAGCGGATATAAGGATAGGATTTAGGTCTTGATTACACTTGAGCAGATTTATTCTCTAAGTGGATCTATTCTCTAAGAAGCCAGGAAGCCTAAGTGTCATCAGAGAGTTCAGACAGAGCAGAGATCTCCTCCCTTAGGAAAAGATAAATGAAAGCTCGTAAAAGGAGACCCCGTGACTCCTCCAAAAATGCCTAGGACACGTGCAAATGGTGGAAAATCGCAGACTTCTTTCTGTCTCAGCATAGATGAAAAAACCAACCCAACAGACCTGAACAAACACCTGGAAAGGTCTGCGACATTCCTGCCTTGGGCTCCAGCATTAACAATCTGCAAAGTGCTTGCATCAAAACGGGGAAAAGTGTTCTCAGTGTCAAGGTCTCAAAGACTTCTTGGGAAGGGGTAGACATGACTTCGCCTTCCCTTTACAGTTTCCAGAGATCGGGGTCCGGCGGAAGCCTGGGTGTGCGGTGACTTGGCAAACGGCGCGGCTTGAGCGCTTCAATCACCCAAAAGCTGAGCAGCGCTGTGGTGAGGCCCGTGCCAAGCGAAGGGGGCCACACGCTGGACCACCATTCGGAACCAGCCTCAGATACAGGTATGACGCTAGGGCGGGCCGGGTGGCAGTCGGACTATCCAGCCCAGCGAGGGGCTCAAGGCTCTTCTTCCGTACCCCCCAGTCTGGATTCAAACGTGGCGGAGTCCAGGGCCGGCAGCCACGGCCCTCTGGGCACCTTCACGCACCGGAGGGCTGGAGGACGCGCGTGCACTCGCCTCACGCGGGAGAGCGCGCGCGGCCCGCGAGCCTGCGCACTGCGCCTGCGCGGCACCGCCCCCTACCCGCCCCTTTCCTTCGCCCCGCCCCGTTACCCCGTACCCTGCCGCTAAGGGTAGCGGCGGCGGCTGGGGCCCGAGAGCGCGGCTGCTTTGAGGCAGACGTGAGGAGTGAGGACTAGCGCCGGCCAGAGGGTGGGAAAACCGGCGGTAAGGGAGGGCGGTGCCGGAGAAGGGCGGCGCGTGGCTGACTCATCCCTGTGGAAGATAGGACTGACAGACGCAAACCCTTGCCGAACCCGCCCGCCCGCCCGCGCTGCTCCGGGTCGGCTGGGAGGCGCCCGGCCGCGCCGCCCTCCGCTCGCCGGCCAGTCTTCTCCGGGAGCGCTCTCCCGGCCCGGCCGCCTCAGAGAAAGTTTTCGTAGTCGGGAGGGACCGGAGGCGCCGCGGGCCTTCGGGGAAGGAAAGGAGGACGCAAGAGGAGGCTCCTGCCGCGCGGGCCCGGGAAGTGCATGGTGCCCGGCGCCTCGGCCGCCTGTCGGGAGGACGTCGGGGCGGGGTCGGGCTGAGGCCAGCTCCTTCTTTCCCGCGACCTCGTCAGAAATCGCCCTCCCGGACTGCCGCGGGGTCCCCGCTCCTCAGCCCGCCATGTCCCGGCTGCTGCCGCTGCTGAGGAGCCGGACCGCGCGCAGCCTGAGGCCGGGCCCGGCCGCTGTCGCCGCCGCGCCCCGCCCGCCCTCCTGGTGCTGCTGCGGGCGGGGGCTGCTGGCGCTCGCGGCCCCGGGCGGCCCCCGGGCGCTGGGCACCCACCCCAAGAAGGAGCCCATGGAGGCGCTGAACACGGCGCAGGGCGCGCGCGACTTCATCTACAGCCTGCACTCCAGCGAGAGGAGCTGCCTGCTCAAGGAGCTGCACCGCTTCGAGTCCATCGCCATCGCCCAAGGTAAGGGGGACCCGAGGCGGGCGATCCCGGGGGCCCGGCGCCCTCCCTTCCCCCGCCCGCATCTCGGCCTGGGCCCCTGGCCGCCGCTCCCCTCGCCTTCCTGGCCTTGTGCCTGGGACTTTGGAGGAGGGGAACTTTCCGCCTCCTGAGTGCCCTCGGGGCAGGTAGGACAGGCGCGGATAGTGCCAGGCAGCCGGGGCCAACGCTTGGCTGGTTCCTCCCCAGCCTCAGAATCGGAGCTCAGCCCCAGTTACCAACCGACGAGGACCCGATTTTCTTTAGATTTGCCGTGTTCACCGCCCCCCACCCCCCACCCCAGTCCTCCTGTCCCCTAGCTCGTGCTGCTTTTCCTGGGAACGTGCAGCCGTGCAGGTGGCTAAGCCGACAGGCAGGAGGAAACTTTGTTGAATGGTTATCAAAAGAAGATGTGTGGGTTCGAAAGAAGGGATGTTGCTTCTTAAGGCAGAGATACTCTAAGCTGCCTGTTTGCACACACCTCCAGTTGGATTCATCTGAACAGCCGAAGGAAACATTTTCCTAGGAAATGGAAAGAGTGGAGTAGACCAGCAATAGCACATACAGACTGGCAAGTCAGTCCGTCATAGGTTTGGTGCTGCCCAAGTTAAACTCCCCTTTCTGTTGTTTCCCCAGAGGATGAAAGGATGCAGTAGATAGGAAGGTATTTTTTTCTGGAAATCTGTGACTCTACAATAAAAAGCAGACTTCTGCTCAAAAATAATCTGGAATGGTGAAAACCAAGCTATTTTTAAGCTAACATGTTAAAAGAGGATATTTTTAAAACCAGTGCAGAATGCTGGTAGGTCAGAATTTGAGTCCAAGTGAAAAAGCTAAAAAGTCAGAAAACCAGAAGAGGTGAAAGGGACCAGTGATCAATCATTCATTCTTAAAATACCTTTGCCATTTAAATACCCTAATACAGACAAAATACATTGCTGCTGTTTTATACTACATTCTGGTGTGTTTGAAAGTTGTGGTTTTTTTCCCCTAAATTTACGCCTCCCTTCCTTCAGGGTTGGTAGGTAAATAAACATTCCATAGATTCCTTACGTTAAGAGCCCATTTATTTGGAAAAAGACATTTCATTTGCCTGAGCCACTTGAAAGTGCTTCTTTGACCTGTGGATAGGAATGAAGGAAAGAATTATGTACCTCATAAGCATGATTTTTCTATACTACTTTTTCAGAAACTTTTTGTTAGTTGGGCCTTTAACTGCTTTATTTTCCTCAGTTCAGGGAATTGTGGAACAATTTATGGTATTGGATCATTCCAGACATTGTCTACCCACAGTGCTTCTATAGGAAAAATGTGACATCCCAATCAATTCGATTACTCAATATGTAATCATGATACTATATGAAGTCATAATCAGATATTAGCACATTTGTAAGCTATATGTGCACTCAGTGTGTGATTTTAAAATAATCATTTCCGAAAATGTGACCATTGGAAAAAACTGTAAAGACATCCATGCCAGAGCATTAGTTTTAGGAATCTTTCTCCATGGACAAGACTGTTTGAATGCACATTTGGCCTTTTCTAAGTAATTTCTTAGAAATTCTGCATTAACATTGTTTCAAGATTGGAGGGCCTTCTTAATATGACTTTATGACAGTTCATGAAAAGCATGTACTGTGATACACATGGATAAATTTTACCTTATACCTTATTGTTGTAGCACATGCCAATAGTATTGTGGTAGGAATGCTACATTTTCCAGTGAAGATAATGCTTTAAAATTTAACATGGTTTTAAATATTCTGGAAAGGACCTATAAATTTCAGTCAGTGGAGATCAGTTAGTGCCAAACTTAATAATATGTAAGTTACATGAGAGAGAAATTGGTAATTTAGATTGTGTTTGTTAGCGCCTTCTTAGCGCAGTGGGCAGCGCGTCAGTCTCAAATTGTGTTTGTTCAAGATAAACAAGCAAGGATATAGGAAACAATGTAGTAGTCAAATGCTTATTTGACTTATAAGCTAAACAATTGTAAAGTTTAAGTCAACTAATTTTACCAGTGTTGATGACTAAATTAGTGCCCTTTGACTCATGTGACATTTATTGATGATGATGCTTTAATTTTTAATATAGTCTTAATACTGATACAGTTTTCAATATCAGTCAGTGCATATAGTTTTGAGGGAGATAGCTGGGATCATAAGTAGTAAATTACCCTATTCATTAACCATTTAAGGTAAAGAGATTTCTTATGTCAAGAATGCATACAGCTCAATCCATTGCTGAAATAAATTTTTTCCTCAATCAAATGAAAAATTGTCATGTTTTTCTTTTATTGTTGCTTTTTGAGTGTTTTTAAATACTCAGCCTGTGTTTTAAATGTGTGTGTACTAAGTGCACTTTCTAATGAAATAAATCATTAAAAGAGCTGTTTCTTATAATAGGAAATCTTATATGTTCTTGGAAAGCATGTGCTTGCATGATCTAATGTAGTGTTTTGGATTTGGTGTGGAAACATTACAGGAAAACGTCTATGCTTTGAAATGGAAGTGGGGTCTACTGGTGAAATTTGTCACATTTGTCCTTATCTTTCTTATGTGTTTATCAGTAGGCAATTGATACAGTCTGTGGCAAGATAAAGCCTTAGAATCAATTTGTAATAGATAAAACAGACTTTGTGGGATGTCTTGTTAAGTAAGATATTGTGATTTTTAAATTACAAACTGATTTCCTCCCTAGTTTTAAAAAAGTAGATGTTATGTTCTCAACTTATCTGTTCAACCTGCTTTCTTCCAGAAAGAGTCCATGTTCTTCTGACAGTACATTGTTGTGCTGATATTATTACTATTGCCTTTTAATTTTATCTGAGCTTTTTAAAACCAAATTTGTTTTCAAATTTCTGCAATTACTATTTCTATTTGTAATTATTTTTAAAAACATTTAAAATATCAATTTGGTTTTTCAAGAATGAGCAGGATTCACTGTATTAGTTATACATTGCTATACAACAAATTACCTCAAAACATAGTGGCTTAAAACAAATATGTATTTCACATGGTTTCTGAGGATTAGGAGTCCTGAGGCAGCTTATGGGGTTATTTCTGGCTCAAGGTCTCTCATGAAGTGTTAATCAAGTTTTCAGCTGGGGCTGCATCATCTGAAGTCTTGACTGGGGCTGGAAGAACCAGTTCCAAGAATACTTGCTTACATAGCTGTTGGCTAGAAGTCTCAGTTCCTTGCCACGTGGGTGTCTCCATAGTACTGTCTGACTGTTTCAAGACATGGCAGCTGGCTTCTTCCAGAATGAGTGATTAGAGAGAGACCTAAGCTGGAAGCCACAGTAATTCATAACCGTCTTAGAAGAGCTAGTCCATCCTTTTTTGCCCTAGTCGTACACTGTGGAAAGATACTATATAGGATGTGAATACCAGGAGGTGGAAATAATTGGGGTCATCTTGGAGGCTGCCTTGCATGCTTATTAACTTGTTGTAATTAATGATCATTGGAGAATTACACAGAAAAGTAAGAGCTGGCTTTTGGGGAGGCACAAAGAAAGACGTGATTTGAAAAACCGAGCTTCTTAGGAAAAAATTTTTTTTTAATGTGTACTCATTTTAAAAATGAGATTATATATATATATATGTATACAAATAAACAATGTTTTGAGGGGAACAGGGCAGTGTTTTTTTTAATCAATCTTAGATCCTAATCAACTTGCACTTTTTTGTTTCTCTGTATAAGTGGTAATTGTATATGTTTAAAAAAATTTTTTTAACCACTTATCTGCATTCATATAGATATCTCATATAATTCTAAAGTTAATCTTGTAGTTCTCCACCTTTGTGATTATTTACTTAAGGTATGATAAGGAGTTTTGTTTTGAGAACTTGCCATATAGCATACTTAGAATACATAAAAACAAATATGACTTTTCCTGGAGTTTAAATCCACTAGGGATCTTGGACTCTTAACAAGAGTATTCCCATTTTTGTCAACCCTTTGTATAGGATTATATAAGAAAGTAGCGAAGCTGTTAAGCTGTTGGCCTCTGGGATGAATTGAAGATAATCTTGGCTTTTGCTCAGAGAGAATAAGAAAGAGGGCAAGAAAACATTTCATACTCCAGTTTAACATTTGTGAATAAAGATATTTCAGTGCCTTAGTTGAAACAGTAAAAGAAAGTAAAAGAACAACCGGACCTCCAAGAGGAGAACAGATGAGAATATGAAATGTGGATTGAATCAAGAGGAGTGAGTCATCTCTAATAAGCTGGGAACTTCTATGTCTTGGCCCTGGATAAGTAAATGAAGCTTTGTTACAATCAGTTATTTTTCCAGTGTGGAAGAAACCTGATTATAGCAGTATATTCCAACAACCTTAATTACAAATAGTTTTAGAGTTAATGAGCATATTAGAGTAGCCCTATAACTAGGGTTTCTGCCTAGAAAACAGATAACATAAATAGGTTTCCTTCCATTGTAAAATGGATATATTCTATTAACCATCTTTAATCATCATTTAGCATATAACTTGAGCTCTAGAGTTATTTGTGACATAAAACAGTGACCATTGCATTATATCTCATGGTTTTATGGATCAGGTATATAGGTAGGGCTCAGCTGGGTGATTTGTCTCTTTCATGCGGTATCTGTGGGGGTCACGTAGTAAACAGCTGGCAGATGAGCTAGTTACAGGACCCAAGATGGCTTCACTCACTTGTCCGGCACTCTGTTGGACATGACTGGGAGTTTGGACTCACATGGAACTACTGACCAGTGTAGATGCGCTTGATTTCACCAGCATGACAGTCTGAAAAGGAATCAGGACTCCCAGAGAAAGTGTTCCAAGAGAGCTGAGTGGAAGTGGCAAGACTTTGTATCAGTTTCCTATTGCTGCTGTAACAAATTACCACAAATATAGTGGCTTAAAAGGACACAAATTCATTCTGTTGGAGTTCTGGAAGTCTGAAGGCCCAAATTAGACTTAAGGGGCTGAAATAAAAGGATTACCCGATGCTCTGTCCTCCTAGAGGCCCTAGTGGGGAACCCGGTCCTGGTTTCGTCCAGTTTTTGGCACGTGTTCTTCCTGCTCACATTAATCTCCACATCAGCGGCCACATCATTGACCTTTTTACCTTTCTTTTATAAGGGCCCTTGTGATTACATTTAGCACTGACCTGGGTTATTCAGGATAATCTTTCTCTCTCAAAATCCTTAACTTAGTCACATCTGCAAACTCTCCTGTGAACACAGGTTGAAGGATTAGAATGTGGACATATCGTGGGGGATAATATTATTCAGCCAACCACAGATTTATGACCTAGCCTTGGAAGCCCCCAAATGTCATTTCTGCTGCATGCTATTGATCAAGCAAATTGCTAAGGCCAATGTAGATTCACGGGAAGGAAAATTAGGAGGGGATATGCTGGGAGGGATTGGGGGCAGGAGGAGAAGGGGACAGCAGAGGATGAGATGGCTGGATGGCATCAACGACTCGATGGACATGAGTTTGAGTAAACTCCGGGAGTTGGTGATGGACAGGGAGGCCTGGTGTGCTGCGATTCATGGGGTCACAAAGAGTTGGATACGACTGAGCGACTGAACTGAACTGAACTGATTCTGTGTAGTAACCATAACTGATAACTGTAGTCTGTTCCTTTTTCTCAGTACATGTAAAAATTAATCGTTTCTATTAGAAATTTTGTATCACATCGTTCTTTATTAATGCACACCAGTAACATTGAATTTTTGTTTAAGACTTTTGAACATTCTGAGTGCCAGTGTAGTGACAGTGATTCCTTTGATTGATAAATATTAATATATTGATTAATACATATATATATAGAGAGAGACAGATGTATAAGACCTTTCCTCTATATCAGAATTTCTCAACGTTGGCAGTATTGACATTTTGGACTGAATAATTCTTTGTTGTGGGGGTTGTCCTTCACATAGGATATTTAGCAGCATCCCTGTCTTCTAGCCACTAGATGCCAATAGCCCCCTCCACCCTCCTCACCCCAAGTTTTGTGAACCAAAAATGTCTCTAGATATTGCCAGCTGTCCCTGGAGGAGACATTGAATGGGAGGAAGGGGAGGAATTTAGCAAAATAAAACCAGTCTGATCAACGGCCGTTGCTTCATATGAAATGCTGTATTTCATATAGATATATAAATAGAAAAGACGATTTTTCTTCACTCTTTGTCCCTGTCTCTCCCCTTTTCCTATCAGCCATTGATACTTGCTATTTTCAGTATATTCTCTTTGCTTCTAGCTCATTTCGTTCATTTTACATTTATTTTTCTCTGGATAAGGACAGAAGAGTAATTCCTCACCTCTCTATCAGACTCTTTGGGGCTTCCCAGGTGGATCAGTGGTAAAGAATCTGCCTGCAGTGCTGGAGACTCAAGAGATGTGGGTTTGATCCCTAGGTTGGGAAGATTCCCTGGAATAGGGAATGGCAACCACTCCAGTCTCCTTGCTTGGAAATTCCATAGAGGAGCCTGGTGGGCTACAGTGTGTGGAGTCGCAAAGAGTCAGGCACGACTGAGCGGCTGAGCACATGTTCGCTGTCAGACTCTTCACCTCATTATTATAAATGAGCTCTGCAATAGCTGTTTTCCTTGATTGTGATGTCCTTTCACTTCTAAGTTCTTAACTAAATTCTGAGTTAGACACTTAGAAAATAAGGCTTCCAGATAAGTCAAACACTGCTATAGTTGAATTCACCAGTAATTTGGTGGTGGTCCTCTCAGTAGTGACTATTTGCTTACTTTTTATAGTAATTGTGACAAGTAAATTTTTATAAACAAATTTGTAGATAGGGAAATCAAAATAATATAAAGTTTGCAATGTTATAGGGTCATCCAAAGGGTCAGGCAGAACTAACAATAATGGATGACCTTGAAAGTTAGGGATGATCTGTTATTGAACCACTATTAATGGTGACTGTTTAGTTTTTCTAAAAACAGTGATGAGTTTGTGTAACTATACTCTTTTCTGGTTTTCTTTGGTATGTGAGAGTATAAAGCTAACTGGAACAAATAGGGGCTAAATTCCTGAGTGCAGAGTTTATTAGCATTTTGCTAGTCAGCCGAATTTATTAGCAAAGCTCTAGCCTTGTCCTTGACTCGTAGGTTTATGTCTGCTCTAAGTTAATGAAAATAACCACATGAAAGTAAGTAGTTACTTGTTAAAATATAATAATGTAGTTACCTGAAACCATCTGGTAAATGAGAGACTCTTCTACACAAAGGACTTTGCAGGTAGCAAAATGTCATTTCTCTTAACCTCTGAAACGTTTACTTTGACTATTTCTGATGGCAACATATCTGAACATACTGCATTTTTCTCTGCCTTAGTAAAGTATATTGGGCACAGTTTTGCTTCTACCAGATGTCAGAGTTTTTGTTTACTGTATTTTAGTACAGTGATTCTCTTTGGGGCTACTTACTCCTATTTGTAGGTGCACTGGTCATCACACTCAGCGCCTCCAGAACACTGTGCTGTTTCAGTTGGCGTGCTTTTCAGACTGTGTCATAGTGCTGGTGAAAGGTGTTGGATTTCTTGTGCCACTCTCCCATCCTATCTCCAGTGCCCTCAGACGATGCTACTATATTCTCATTCATCCCTTGTGGTTGTGGTAAACTTTTCTGCTACGTAAGGAGGTCTGCTTCTTGGCATCTCTGTTACGGTTTCTAATGTCTGCTTTTTGTCGCTATTCTGTGGTGTTTTCTTATTATTATTATTTTTCTTTCATTTTCTCTCTCTCTCTTCACCCTTAAGTTTTTCAGTAGGGTTTAATCTTTTTTTTAAATTTATTTTTTGCTTGAAGGATAAATGCTTCACCAACCTGAATCAGCCACAGGTTTACATATGTCCCCCACTTGAGCCTCTCTCCCGCCTCCTCCCCACCCCACGCCTCTCCGCTCGGTTTGAGTTCCCTGAGGCACACAGCAGATTACCATTGGCTGTTTATTTTACATACGGTAATGTAGGTTTCTGTGTTATTGTCTCCATCCATCCTACCCTCTCCTTGCCCACCCTCACCCCTTGTATCCAAGTCTGTTCTCTATGTCTGTGTTCCCATTGCTGCCCTGCAAATAATTTCATCAGTAGCCTCTTTCTAGATTCCATATATATATATATGTTAATATACATTATTTGTTTTTCTCTTTCTAACTTACCTCACTGTAGAAATCTTGATAGATGTTTCAGTGTCACAGACCACTACTGTCTCCTGTCTTTCCAGCTAGCTCATTGTGCCTATCATATTGTTACTGATCTTTGATTCTTCAGATCTCACACTGAAGATCTCGTATTTATGCTAACATTATGATTATGGCCGTTCAAAGGATTGTTGTAAATCTAAAAGATACTTAGCTGAAGTTAGAATGATGTTCTTCTTCTTTTTTTTTTTTTTCTTTTTCACCCCCGGCCTCTCGTGCCCAACTTAAAGGGGGACCTGCACCCTGAGTCATTCCTTACAACTTGGAGAACTCAGGGGTTCAGCACTCCAGAGACCCTCTTCCTGCACTGAGGCCAGTTGCATTATTTCTTATTTCTTGCCTATTTTCCCAAGTGTTACCTACACATTTCTTGGTCCTCCTGTTAAGACTCCTCATGGAACTTCTCAAGCTTATTGTGGCTTTTGATTACTGCTGGGCCTGGAACCTGCTCAAAAGTGCATCTCAACAAGAGTCCCTGAGTGGGGTTATGTGGAGTGTGCACTGACCAAACTTGAGGTGTAGACAGCTCCATTTCTTAGTTTTAAAGGGCTTCAAGTTAAAAGAATAGACTAATTATAATGGTGACATTCTATTTCTTTAGAATTATGGTCTCGTTACAAATTCATGTACCAGAGTTTATATTTTAACTTTATTTTAATTGGAAATAAACTTTAATTATTTAGAACTGAAAGGTTGTTGCTGAACGATGAGACGCGGGATTCTTGGCCTCCGGAGGAGATGAATTCAACCCGGGGCCAGAGACGAGGCTGGATTGCTCAGAGCTTTTGTGTAATACAGTTTTATTAAAGTATAATGGAGATAGAGAAAGCTTCTGACATAGGCATCAGAAGGGGGCAAAAGAGTACCCTAGAATGATGTTCTTTACTTGGCTTAATTTAGATTTTCTTCTGAGTCTTAGTATAGATTATTTAGGGCACTAGGTTATTAAAACATTTGTGATTTTAAAAATAGCGTGATATTTTTGTAATATATATAGCTTCTGAATTTCTGTTGTATAATGGTTATTACATTTTATAGTAGACATCCCACTGCTCCCCTATTGCTGCTGCTAACACTATTTTCATTACATTACTTAGCAGTTACTGAACATTTGCTGTAGACGTACTGAGCTAATTAAGTGAGTTTTCATGTAATTATTCTGTTTACTTCTCTTGGAGAGAGAACGAATTATCTCCATTCTCTGGATTAAGATGCTGAGGCTAAGAGGAGCTTGCCCAAGATCCTTAAACCTGTGTGGCAGAGTAGAGTTTTTAACTTAGCTTTGTTTGACTCATAAAATCCTTGTTTTTATTATTGCACCTTTTTAGATATTCACAGGGATTTCCTGGTGGGTAAAGAATCCGCCTGCAATGCAAGAGACCCGGTTTTGATCCCTTGGTTGGGAAGATCCCCTGGAGAAGGAGATGGCAACCCACACCAGTATTTTTGCCTGGGGAATCCCACGGACAGAGGAACCTGGCAGGCAACAGTCCACGGTGTCACAAAAGAGTTGGACATGACTTAGGGACTAAATAACAATGACAACAGATATTCATATCTGGGATTTTTAACATGCTGGAAAAAAGATAACAATTCAAATGCTTGTGCTGGTAACATAACTTAGTCTACTTTTTATATGTTTGCATAATATACCCATTCAATACAAAAGCAAATATGGCATTGTTAATTTTAAAATAAGGGAAATCAAAGCAAAGTCAATGTGCAAAAAGTCTGTAAATTGTGGGAGGATTTTGAAAAAGTAAAAAAACTGGTATCTGGGACTTCCAACTGCCATAATAAATCTCTTAACTTTCAACTTCTGTAATTTTCCTTTAGATTTTTGAATGAGCTTTTAAAAAACATACCTAGCATACTGTTCAAAGAAAACCTTCCTAAACTTTGAAAATTTATTTATGTAACAAATATTTGTTAATCTCCTACCATATCATAAACATGGTACTGGATATTGGGGGTGTGTCAGAGAATTAATTCAGGAAAATATTCTCATGAAACTTACATTTTTGAGAGTGGAAAGATATGAGAAATAAATAATAAAATAATTATAGATAGTGTGTGCTATTAGAAGTATAAACAGAAGGACCTTTACTTAAAGGTGATCTAGGAAGGCTTTTGTTTAGGTAATATTTAAACTGAAAATAAAGGATTGAGAAGAAGCCATTCGTTCAGATATAAAGGAAGAGTATTCTCAGAAGGAAAAGCAAGTATCAAGGAAGGGACCTGGAGTGTTGTAGAAACTGAAAGAAGGCAAATATGAGTGGAACTTAATGAACAAAGGGTATGGGATGAGATGTTGGTAGGCAGAAGCCAGATTTCTGGGTGAACCATATGAAGGCCGTTTAAACAGGAATGGATTAATGGTATCTAAAGAGCCCTCTGGCTGCCAGGGTTGCAGTCAGACACGCTGAGTGACTGAGCACACTGGCTGCTGCAAAATGGAGGGTGCAAGGCACGAGCTGGGGGACCACGTAGGAGCTGTCCCAGTGGTCTAGGCTGGCAGCGTTGGTGGCTGAGACTAGGAGGCCATGGAAATGAAGAGGAAGAGACAGATTCCAAATAGACTTTTGAGAGTGATCTGATGGGACTTGCTGATGGGAAGGAAATTAAGGGAAAGGAAATAGTAAGTGATGACTTAGGTTTCTGACTGTAGTGATTGAGTAAAACATGTTATTATTTACCGCAAGGGAGAAGACTGGGGAAAGAATAGATATGAAATTTTAGATACCTCTGTGAATATAAATGGAGATGTCAAGAGAGTAGGGGTGTGTGTGTGTGCGCGCGCACTTGTGTGAATGTATGTATTTATACACTTAAATGTAGAGCTCATTGAGGTTTAGGCCAAAGATGTAAGTGTAGGTGTCAACAGTTGTATATAGATGGAGGAGATCCAGGATAGAACTCTGAAAAACAGTGATGTTTGTTGGAAGGGAAGACGAAGATCAGGAGACATACATATACCTGTGGCCAATTCATGTTGATATATGGCAGAAGCCAACACAATATTATAAAGCAGTTATCCTCTAATTAAAAATAAATGAAAAAGAATGAAAACTAGAGAGAGACTGAGGAATGTCTACAGAGTTAGGAAAAATAACAAGAATAGTGTATTCTAGAAGCTAAGTGAAGACGAGAGCATTTCAAGAAAGAGGGAATGATCTGATGCTTTAGATAGCTCAAGTAAGAGGAAGAGCGGTGAGGGGTGGGTGGTGGGGGTAAAGAAGGTTTATTGGATATAATAACTTGAAAGAGAGCGATGTATTTGTCAATTTTGTAAGAATTATGTGGAGAGAAGCTGGATTTTAGTTGACTGCAGCGGAGGGAGTACCAACAAAGAAGGATTCAACTCTTTAAAGGGAACTTTGGACGTAGAGGGCAGGGGGTGTTGGGCAGTATCCTGAGTAGTACTGAGGTTCTCTCTTTCCCCATCAGTCAGGAGTCCGAAAGTAATTTAAACATATGTTACCAGTTTACTATGTCCTATGTAGAATTCTAGTTTATCAGAGAAAAATGTAATATCACGGGTAAGCAAAAGCATGCTGTTTTTAGCAGCATGGTGTAGAAAATATGCAAACCATTTAGCAAGTAATGTCTTTTCATTTCCTTTGGTAGGAAGCTTAGAGAAATCAGGAAGATGATTTGAAACTACACTTTCAAATCAAAGTACCCAAGGACTAGGGGGAACATTTCTTTTCTTGGAATGTGGGACTTTGAGTACTAAAACTGAATTAGTCTGAGGCAAAACCTACCCTAAGGGTGACAGTATTTTTGCCCTTTTCATAGATTAAGGCTTTGACTCACAGGAGAGATTGAAAAAGGGATTCAGATAGTTTCCTGTCCCTTCTGCAGCTTTTCCTTTCCTCTAGATCTGAACCCCTGAACACTTTCTTAGGGCTCCCTCTGTTATCATTTGTGTCTGGTGGGATTTCTAGTGAAAGAACTTGCAGGAAGGTGCTGGCTCCCACAGAGTGTTCATACCCGAATCCTTCACAGCGACTCACTGACCATCAGTCTGCCTTCACCTGTTCCCTTACTATTCTAGCCGTCCTCTGCTTATGGTGTCCGGTTGCATCTGTCTCAGATAAACATGTGCTAACATCTCCTCTGTCCTTGCAGGGGCCTCTTCTCTTTTGATTTAGGCCCAGCTATTTGTTTTGTGACTTGAGTTCCCTTAAGGCTTAAAAATAAATTATAAATTTGAATTTAGTTTGACATTGTTTCTCTGTAAGGGTGGGAGCAATGCTCTTTGTAGCTCTCTGTATTCCACAGTGAAAACTAGAACCTGCTTCACCAAGTTTAATGTACATATAAAATCATCTGGGAATCTTACTGAAATACAAATGCTGTTTCAATAGATATGGGTTTGAACCTGAGTTCTGTGTTTCTGACAATTCTGTGTTTCTATGTTTCCCAGTGGTTCAGTGCTACAGGTCCAGGGGGGCAATATTTTGAGTAACAATAGAGCAAATGTTTTGTTTTTAAGGTGAGAAAGAGTTGAGGTCATGTAGATAAACTCAAGCATGCTTGCATTTTGAAAGGAAACAGGCAAACAGGTGCAAGAGCAATATTGTAAGATGTGGCATATTTTGTGAGCTGGCAAAATTTTATGTTTGTGTGTGAGAAAGATCCTATGGTTTCAAAAACATTATTATAGCATTTTTAATACTCAAAAGGGTTTAAGGACATTACAGAAAGTGTGCATTGTTAACACTGATTTTATAGTTATGCAGCAATCACTGAGTAATAAATGCTGTATAATAGATTTATTCCTTGTTGCTCATCTCTTTTTCTTTCGCGTCATTACCTTGAATGTGCTGTTCATTGGTTAGTCTCATTTCTTCGGTAAACCATGCCCTCTGTCATACTTTTTTCTTCTGCTTTTCATCAGCCTGTTCTTTCTGTATTTTCCCCACTCAATTTTATATTGCTTTCTTCTTTTTTTAAATTTTATATTACTTTTATTAAAACTTAGAAACAACCTCAAGTTTATAGAAAAGTTTTACATATAGTACAGTATAAGCTTTTTTTTTTTTTTTTTGAATTCTTTCCCTCGAATCATTTGGGATAAATTACTGACATGGTGCCCTGTCATTCCAGGCACAGGGGAGGTTCCTTGGGAAGCAGTCTCTGAGACAAAGCTTAACATGCAAGGGGTTTATTGGGAGTGCTGTCTAAAATCCTCACCAGGAGGATACTTCAATACTTTAATATCATGAGCTATTTCATGCTATTAAAAATATGAACGATAAAATGTAAGCTCTTTCAGACTTAGAAAAGAGTATGACAATTCCCCAAGGCATAGGAAAGATACTTGTTCCATACTGTAAGTTACATGATGAGACAGAGTGCTAGCACTGTTGAAGCAACTTTTGATCATTTAACTTTTTTTTTTAACAAGGAATAAAGCACTTTTTTTTAAAAGGTCCTTGTTAGTTATTCATGAAGAAAGAGACATAACCAAATTGAAGTACTGCTTCAACATAACTGGTCTATAATCCTCAAAGTATAATCCTCACCAGAGCCTTGAGTGAGTTGAAGAGCAACGTTCTTCAACTGAGGCAGTCCCCTCACAAGACTGTCACTGAGGAGTGTCTCTGGGAAAGACTTCAGGCAGCTAGGGATCGACTGCATCACAGTGCCCACTACAGCTGGCTTATATTTCCTACAAGAACATTGTTCTGTATAAGCCACAATATAACATGGATAGATTCCTTCCCTCTTACAGTCGTGTCATTCCAGTTTTCACCAGTTGCCCTATTGGTATTCTGCTACATCAAAAAGATCCAGTCCAGAACCACGCACTGCATTTAGATTTCCCTTTATTTGAAAGTTTCCGAAACAGTTTCTCAGGCTTTCTCTTGGCTTTCATGAGGTTGATACTTTTGAGGATTATAGTCTAGTTATGTTGTAGCAGTATTTGGTTTTGTCTCTTTCTTCATGAATGCCTTCCAGTTAAGCATCTTAGGCAAGAATATCACAGAAGTAATTTTATGTCCTTTTTTCCATCCTGTCAGTTGCTCATGATTTTTATTTATTCCTGATGATGTTAACCACTTCTTGGTTAACCATATCCTTTGAACACTGGACTAAAGAGTATCAGTTTGATTTATCCACTGAAGAGTTTCTGTTCCCCTTTTGTGATTAGTATTTTGTGGGGAGGTACTTTGAGTCTATGAAATACCCCATTCCTCATCAACTAGTCAAGTTATGAATTCATATCAATATATGTTCGTGAATTCTTATTCTGTTTAATAGGTTACAGTTCATTACTTTCAGTTTTGACCTTCCAGCTGTCCCATGCTTCACATTTAAAAAAAAGATAATCAAAAGAGAATTGACCAAAAAAAGGGTGAAAATGCAGCAAAGAAATTAGAAGTGGTAACGCTGATGTGATATTTTAATCAAATGTAAAAGAGGTTATAGAAGAAATAGCTGACATTGGGAATATTCATACTGTTGTTGAACTGCTGCCATTCAAGAGACTCCGGATACTCAGCCAGGAGAGCTAAGAGAAGGCAAGCGTACGGACGTAAATGAGGACAGTGAGAAGGTTGTGGTGAAAGGAAAGACTTGCAGAGGAAGGGATTCTGGTAAAATTTTCACATTCAAGGAACTCTCTGAGCTCTTTCGTAATATTAAAAATATGAAAGGTAAAATGTAAGCAATTTCAGACTTAAAAAGGAACGTGACAGTTCACCAAGGTATAGGAAAGTTGCTTGTTCCATATTGTAAGTTATATGATGAGAAAGAGTGCTAGCACTATTGAAGCAACTTTTGATAGTTTAATTATTTTACAAAGAATAAAGCACCTTTTTTATAAGTTCTTTGTTAGTTATTCATTTTATATATAGCAGTGTGTACCTGTCAATTCCAAACCCTAAATATCCCTTCCCACCACCCTTCCTTGCTGGTTCCCATAAGTTCTTTTTCTAAATCTATGAGTACGAAGAATAAAACACTGTACTGTAATTCTAAACGTGTCTAATATTTTCAGTTACAAATATTTTAGTCAATAGTTTTACTATTTAAAAACTTTCCCTTTATATTTATAACTATCAGTAAGAGAATTTTTTAATGTTTTGAAAAAAAATTTAAAAATCACAGAACAATGGTGATTTTTCCTATCAGTTACTAAGACTGCTTTGCCACTTACATCATCATTTTTATGTCCCCACAATATTGTACGAAGTGAGGACTGCCCATATACTAGCATGTTTCACTTCAAAATTTCATATACATTTAAAGTTTTATACATATTTGTGTTATTGCTTGAATACATTGATTTAAAAATATTTTTAGCATGCAGGTATCCCAAACCTGAGATTGCCATTGTGAAGCGAGCGAAGGAGGTATCATCAGCAGAGACCCCTGATAGTTTTGGTACAGTACAGTATTGCAGTATTGATTGTTTGTCAGATGTTTATTGCAAGTGGAAGAGCATCTATTTGACAGGACTTCTTGCTTGTTTGAAATAGAATGGTTTGATTATAGTGATAGTCTTTTTTTGTTTGTTTGCATCAGTGTTTCAGTGTTCCATTGTCTTTGGAACATCTATTTTTATTATCTAACCCTAGACCTGTGGATATGATTGACTAATAATTGCATGTTTAACTGACTGAAAGATTACATTTATGATCTTAACAAAAGACAGAATCACTAATATTTAAATAACATATTTTAAATGTTGTTGAAATAACCACAGCAGAGTGAGACATAAGAAGCAACAAAGATGATGAATTTCTTCAGGATGAAAGTAAGACAGAGGGACCACACACAGGGAAACCTTCAGAATATTCTAAGAGAAACTATGTTTTAGTAACTGAACTTTAGTAAAATATATTTTATGAGTATATTCTTGAATAGTTTGAAAGTACGTTCATTGTAAGGCCATTCTTGAACTTTTTTTATAGATTAAGTCTCTATACAGTTTGCTATCTGACTTATATTGTATGCTGTGGTGATGGTGGAGGAGGAGGAGGAATTGTGTTGAGTGTGTGTGTGCGTGGGATGGAGGGAGAAATAAAAATAAATATCTCTGTCCATATTTTATTTTTTGATTACTATTTAATATAGATGAATTGCCTCAGAAGTATAACACAATGTATGGAAAGACATAAGAACTGTTTTATGCACCAATTGAAATTTTGTAAGAAAAAGTTTCTTAGACGGTATATACAGTGTCAAAAGCAAAAGCTAAGCTGAAAGATCCTCTGAGAAATGGGGAGGCATGTAGTGTATATGTACAAACATACACAGTTGTGTATATTTTAACATATCAGTGCAGTGCAAAAATCTTCCAATTTGCTCTACTTTGCCAGTTCTAATGTTATTCTAAAATTAAAAATTTTATCTCAGTGTGTATGCAGAAACTAAACATTTAATTAAAATGTCTTTTGAAAAAATAAAAAAAAAAAAAGAAAATGTCCTTTGAAGAAAAAAGTTTCAATTTTGGATTATTCTGAAGATTGTTTTTAAATAATCCTTGTTTTAAAGACACTGTAGGGAAAAGGAATGATACTTATTCTATAGATAATGGCAAATGATATCACTAGGAGGTAAAGTGCTACTGAACAATAACTAATAGGATTTAACCTGTCAGTGATCACCTTTTGAGACTCAGTCTTTAATTATGTCCCTATTTACTGTAGTGTGCCTCTTCATAAATGTTTGTGTGGTATACCTCTATTTTTTTTAATCCTACTATTTCTACAATAAGGAGGCAATATAGAGTCAGAATATTAGAGCTAGAAGGGATGCAGAGACCTAAAATCTTTGTTTTATGTAACATGAAACATAGTTTATGATGTACTCAAGGTTTGGTGACTGGTTTTATATGTATATATATGTATATCAGAGCAGGGATTAGTGTGGAGGCTTTTGAGTTTGTTGTTGTTGTTATTATTGATTTGTTTATTTGGCTGCACTGGGACTTGGTTGCATTGTGTGGGCTCTTAGTTGCAGCTTGTGGGATCTTAGCTACCCGATCAGGGATTGAACCTGGGTCCCCCGAATTGGGAGCATGGAGTTCCAACTACTGAACCCCCAGGGAAGTCCCGGCCTTTGGGTTTTTAGTTCAGTGCTTTTTTCATGGTAATAAATTATGTTAGGATTAGCAGGGGAGATTAGTGCTAGATTAGAGGGTATCTGATTTTGATGTTCTTGCAGGAGAAGATGCATGCACATCCTTCTACTCTGCCATCTTGACTTCTGTGCTATGGCATCGCATCTAGTCACATCACATCATGGCAAGTAGAAGGGAAAAAAAATGGAAACAGTGGCATATTTTATTTTCTTGGGTTCCAAAGTCACTGCAGACTGTGACTGCAGCCATGAAGTTAAATGATGCTTGCTCCTTGGAAGAAAGGCTATGACAAACCTAGACAGTGTTTTAAAAAGCAGAGACATCACTTTGCCAACAAAGGTCCATATAGCCAAAGCTGTGGTTTTTCCAGTAGTCATGTACAGATGTGAGAGTTGGACCATAAGCGGGGCTGAGTGCTGAAGAATTGATGCTTTCGAACTGTGGTCCTGGAAAAGACTCTTGAGAGTCCCTTGGACAGCAAGGAGATCAAGCCAGTCAGTCCTAAAGGAGATCAACCCTGAATATACATTGGCAAGACTGATGCTGAAGCTCCAATACTTTGGACACCTGATGCAAAGAGCCGACTTATTGGAAAAGACCCTGATGCTGGGAAAGATTGGGCAGGAACAGAAGGGGGCGACAGAATGAGATGGTTGGATGGCATCACCAACTCAATGGACATGAGTTTGAGCAGACTCCAGGATATAGTGAATGACAGGGAAGCCTGGCATGCTGCAGACCATGGGGTCACAAAGAGCCAGACACAACTAACTGAACAACAGCAACAGCAGAGTATCCAGTTCTGAAACCAGCAGAAACTATGTAATTTTCCCATTCAGAAAATGTTTTATTTGGTAACTATAATAGATGAGTTGATTTCTTCCCCTCTCTTTCAACTTTGATGGATTTCTTTTAATGATTTATATGAAAAAGAATGATTTCTTAGAAGAGAAAAAAAGCAATTGAAAAAGGTATTAGTATTTTAGATAATTGCGATTTTACTTCAGTTTTGAATATTAATACCTGACCAATGTTTTCACAGTTAGAACTGGACATGGAACAACAGACTGGTTCCAAATAGGAAAAGGAGTAGTCACGGCTGTATATTGTCACCCTGCTTATTTAACTTATATGCAGAGTACATCATGAGAAACGCTGGGCTGGGAGAAGCACAAGCTGGGATGAAGATTGCCGGGAGAAATATCAATAACCTCAGATATGCAGATGACACCACCCTTATGGCAGAAAGTGAAGAGGAACTAAAATCTCTTGATGAAAGTGAAAGAGGAGAGTAAAAAAGTTGGCTTAAAGCTCAACATTCAGAAAACTAAGATCATGGCATCTGGTCCCATCACTTCATGGGAAGTAGATGGGGAGACAGTGGAAACAGTGTCAGACTTTATTTTTTTGGGCTCCAAAATCGCTGCAGATGGTGACTGCAGCCATAAAATTAAAAGATGCTTACTCCTTGGAAGGAAAGTTATGACCAACCTAGACAGCATATTAAAAAGCAGAGACATTACTCTGCAAACAAAGGTCCGTCTGGTCAAGGCTGTGGTTTTTCCAGTGGTCGTGTATGGATGTGAGAGTTGGACTGTGAAGAAAGCTGAGCACTGAAAAATTGATGCTTGTGAACTATGGTGTTGGAGAAGACTCTTGAGAGTCCCTTGGACTGCAAGGAGATCCAACCAGTCCATCCTAAAAGAGATCAGTCCTGGGTGTTCATTGGAAGGACTGATGCTGAAGCTGAAACTCCAGTACTTTGGCCACCTCATGTGAAGAGTTGACTCATTGGAAAAGATCCTGATGCTGCGAGGGATTGGGGACAGGAGGAGAGGGGGACGACAGAGGATGAGATGGTTGAATGGCATCACCGACTTGATGGGCATGGGTTTGAGTAAACTCCAGGAGTTGATGGTGGACAAGAGGCCTGGCGTGCTGCGATTCATGGGGTTGCAAAGAGTCGGACACGACTGAGCAACTGAACTGAACTGAACTGAGTACTGTCTCTATACCTAAAACATAAAAGTAAGATCTGCTTTTTTTAAAAACTTGTACTGTTAGTTTACTATCTTAGCCTTTTTAAAAAAGGAAAATCATTATATATAGTAATTGTTTTCTTTGTCTGGTTTCCTTCGGCATGAAAGAAGGAAAGGAATACAGTGTCTGAGTTAAGCAGTGTATATAATTGTTCTAAATAGACAACTTAGACATGTAAAAGCAACCACAGATTATCCTAAAAAAAAAAAAAGAACTTCATGAAATGACAGATATAAGAGAAATAAATTACTGTATATCTAGTATTTACTATTTTTTAGATTTATTTTTATTTACTTGGCTGTGCTGGTCTTAGTTGCCGCGGGTGGGATCTAGTTCTCCAACCAGGCAGTTAACCCTGGTCCCCCCTGCATTGGGAGCAAGGAGTCTTAGCCATTGGACCACCAGAGAAGTCCCAATATTTACTATTTCTTAACTTTGTTAATGAAGTTAACAAAGGTGATGATCAATTAGGCTCTATCACCTTCCCGGGGCTTCCCTGGTGGCTCAGAGGGTAAAGAATTTGCCTGCAGTGCGGGAGAACTGGGTTTGATCCCTGGGTTGGGAAGATCCCCTGGAGGAGGGCATGGTGACCCCACTCCGGTATTCTTGCCTGGAGAATTCCCATGGACAAAGGAGCTGGGTGGGCTATATAGTCAGTGGGGTCGAAAAGAGTCAGACATGACTGAGCCAGTAAGCATGCACATATCACCTTCCTCATCATTAGTACTGGCCAACTCTTGTCATCTGTTATACCACTGGACTGCCTCAGACCAGGAATTTGTTAGTCTCCCTTAAGTAAACTGCAGTGAAGCCCCAGGTTGCATGCTATGTTCCCCTGAAGTTTAGTGAGTGACAATATTACATGATCTGAGTAAACATTTCTTTGCATGTTGCAGTAAACTTTTAAATGCTAAATAACAAAATCACACTGAAATACTTCTTTTTGGTCTTAGTTAAGGAATGTGTTTAAAAAACTAAACATCGTTTTATAATTAATAGCCATTATTTTAAAAGACAAGACCTGTTAATTGAAATTTACAAAATTAAAAAGTTAAATTTTTTTCAGTTTCTAAAGTGTTTCAATTTTCATTTCAGAATGTCAGGTTTTGTAAGTAGGTTAAGCAATAGCGTAACCATATTAATTTATTTCTTTTAAAAAATATTGTGTTGTAGCTTTATAAATCCTTTTGGGTGCATGTTTGATTTTTTTGGCACCTGGTATGATTTGCTTTGCTTAAATTATTTTGAACAGCATGATTTGCATCTTAAGTTTGTCTTCTTTAATGCATTATATGTTTATTGTAAATTTAACCTTACCTATTGGAACTTTTGGTTCTGTTAAAAGTCTAAGCAGTTTATGTTTATATGTACACCTATTCTTTTTCAGATTCTTTTCCCTCCTAGATTATTACAAAATATTGAGTTTTAATTAAATAATGTAATATGTCACACTGTAGTCAAGGGGTGTAGTTTTGTTTTCTAGTGAATGTGAAAGTCGCTTGGTCATGTCTGATTCTTTGTTACCCCATGGACTGTAGTCTGCCAGGTCCTCTGTCTGTGGAATTCTCTAGACCATAATACTGGAGTGGGTAGCCTTTCCCTTCTCCAGGGGACCTTCCCAACCCAGGGATCACACCCAGATCTCCTGCATTGCAGGCAGATTCTTTCCCATCTGAGCCACCAGGGAAGCCCACCACTTTATAAACACATTGTTTTATAGTGGAGGCTAAAATAAAGAAACTATAGGTGTTCCACTTACTTTTCTTCTACCAAAGTATTTTGATTTTCAGTTTAATATATATTTCTTGCTAGAATGACTTACAATCCTAAAAGATACTATAGAATCGTTTGTTGATATTGGACTGAAGCTTTTTAAAACTTATTTTTATGGGAAAATATAATTAAGGAAGGACACAGCATGACTTAGTGACTGATCAACGACAACATAATTAAGGAGGGGTATGCAGGTTAATTAAATTTCATAATAAGCTCTGTGAACCTGTCCTCCTTATTCGTTGTGTTGAAGTCTTTTGTCAGTTAAAGTAACTTGGCAGTTGACTGGGACTTGAAATTTTCTTTCAAGGATTTTGTTTTAATGACATTTTACCTACTTTCTGAGAGCATAAGAATATTTATAGTAAAGGTGTAACATGAAAAAAATTAAAATGTATCAAGATGGGAGTAATTTGGCCTGCTTTTTCTGAGAGAAATTTTGTAAAATTTTAGAAATCCTTAAATTTATGCCTTTTTTGGATTCAGTAATGCCACTTAGGAATAATCTATGTTAAAGAATTTTCAGAGAAACATAAAAAGATTTAGGTACAGGTTTATGTAAGTGTTATTTTAAAAGCCAAACATAATGAAGAATAAATATCTAGTTAAGGGGATTAAACTATTGTGTATCATATAATGAAATAAAATACTACCAAAGCAATTATTGCCTTAAAGAGTTAAAAGGGGAAATGTTCACCATATAATGCTTTGTGAAAATCACAGAATACAATTTTATGTGCACTTCTGTATTGAAAAAGGGCTTCCCATGTGGCACTACTGGTAAAGAACATGCCTGCCAATGCAGGAGATGTAAGAGACCATGGGTTTGATACCTGATCAGGAAGATCCTCTGGTGGAGGAAATGGCAACGCACTCCAGTATTCTTGCCTGGAGAATTCTGTGCACAGAGGAACCTGGTGGGCTACAGTTCATAGGGTCACAAAGAGTTAAACATGACTGAGTGACTAACACACATACAATTATGAATAAAGAATGGCTACTTAACAAAGAAATACAGTGGAGAGACTGAAGAAAACCAAGTCCCAGCAACTCCATTCGCCCAGAACTAGATTTTCCTTCTTGTGTGGCCTTCAATGAGGCTCCTTTCAAAAATTTTCTCTCTCTCTCTGTTTAAAAAATCTCTACAATTGGTCCTCATCTGTTTTTGTTACGTTGCTCTCTCATTTCTTCCTTTGTCTTTCTCTTTCTAATCTGACCCCCCCCACCGCCTCCTTTTAAGTGAATATAGTATGAAGTAATTATTTATACTTACATAGCAAAATATAAAAAACTGCTGGATTAAATACATTTTTATTCTTGAGATAGGAGGAAAAAACCTTACTTTGTGTTTCCTTCTGACTCTCTTTTGACTTTTATATGGCAGTGACCCTCAGTTTTATATTTCCTAAATAGGTAATAGTTGACCATTAAATGATGATTCTGATGCACTGTAATATTCCAATTCATCAAGGAAATATTTCTTTTAAAAATTCAGTGTTAGTAACAATATTTTGTAAGCTACAACAGGTCTTTGGTTGCTTTTGTTAATTAGAAGACTAACTGGAATTCCTAATTTTTTGTACATCCTAAAAAATAAAAATTTCATTTTGTAAAAGTGAAATTGCATGTTTTAAATTGTTTTCTCTATTCTTCCTGGGTTACTGAAGCAAAACAAAATGTTGAAAGTGTTGAAATTTTTTATATTTAAACATGCGAAGTGTTATAGTTTTCAGGATTTATAAGTAATATCTAGGGAGCTTTTAATTAGGAAAAGATTTGTTTATACATTAAAATAATTGAATGTTTATGTTCTCAAGGATAGATTAGAAGGAGAGAAAATCCTACTTAAAATAATTTTCATTTGGTTTGATGCAGTATAAACAAGCAATTTGTAAAAACTATCATGTCTTTCTTACTTTCCTGCCAGTAAAGACTTAAATGTGAAATCAAAAGGAAAAAAAATGTATGTGTAAATATTATCTCATAGACACATACAGATAGTTGTCCTAACCTATATATTTCTTTGTGTGTGTGTGCGTGTGTGTGTGTCTTGTTTGGATTTTCATTATCAGTAGATCAATTCAGTCATTTTTAGCTAAAGTTTATTTGCCTTTCTGCCTGTGTACATAAGACTTTTAAGAACAAATTTCAAAAGCACCTAACTTCTTTTACTCCTGTTCGTTAATTTTAATTAAGCTTTTTATTTTGACATAATTGCAGATTCACATGTAATTGCAAGAAATAATACAGGCTACCTACTTTTCCCAAAGGTGACGTCTTGTAAAAACTATTATATGGTGTAACGTGCAGAATATTGACATTGATAGAGTCAACATACAAAACAGTTACAACCCCACAGGGATGCCTCTTGTTACTTTTTTTTTCTTTTTTTAATTAATTAATTTATTTTAATTGGAGGCTAATTACTTTACAGTATTGTAGTGATTTTAGCCATACATTGACATATATCAGCCATGGGTATACATGTGTCCCCCATCCTGAACCCCCCTCCCACTTCCCTCCCCATCCCGTTCCTCAGGGTCATCCCAGTGTACCAGCCCTGAGTGCCCTTGTCTCATGCATGGAACCTGGACTGGCGATCTATTTCACATATGGTAATATACATGTTTCAATGCTATTCTCTCAAATCATCCCACCTTTGCCTTCTCCCACAGAGTACAAAAGTCTGTTCTTTACATCTGTGTCTCTTTTGCTGTCTCGCATATAGGGTCATCATTACCATCTTTCTAAATTCCATATGTATGCATTAAAATGCTAACCTATATATTTCTAAATGTGAAACCCTGTTAAGTGCAGCTTCTTCAAACAATGAAAAATATCTGAGAAAAAGAAAAAAATAAGGAAGTCTGGATGTTAGTTATTTTTGCCAGTATTGTGAATAAACACACTTTGGAAAAGCAGTTTCTATTCTGTTATCATTCTGTTAAGTTATTTTTCCACTAAGTTATCATTCTGTTAAGAATTTTTCTGTCTGTGTTCATGAAGGATATTGGTCTGTAGCTTTCTCTTTTTTTGGTAATTTTTTGGTTTGATTTTATTTTTAGTACTCTTCTGACCTTATAAAATAGGAACTATTTCTTCATTTTTTGTTTTTCTGAAGGAACTTGTAAGTTTGTCTGAGATGGGCGTTTGCTTTTCTTTAACTGTTTAATAAAACTCATTAGTGAAACCATCTGGATCTGGAGGGTTGTTTTTTTTTTTAGTGTGAATGTTATGGAAAGGTGCTTGTTAACAAATTTGATTTTGCTACTAGATAGGGCTATTCAGATTTTTTGTTTCAGCTTATATCTTTTGGTAAGTTGTATTTTTCAAGGAATTTGTTCATTTCATCTAAGTTGACTAGGTTGGCATAAAGTTATATGTGATATTCTTATTTTAATGTCTGTAGAATCAGTAGTGATGTCCCCTGTTTTATTCCTGATATTAGTAATTTGTGTTCTCTTTCTAGATTGGTGTACCTAAGGGTTTTTTCATTTTGTTAATCTTTTCAAAGAATCAACTTTTGGCTTTGTCTATTTTCGTTATTGTTTGCTTTTTATTTCATTGATTTCAGCTGTTTTTGTTGTTATAGCCTTCATTCTACGACTTACTTTTCATTACCTTGCTCTCTTTTTTTGGTAGCTTTTTCAGATAGAACCATGCATCATTTATTTTAGGCCTTTCTTCTTCTTAATATTAGTACTTAAAACTCCTCTAAGCATTCATTGAGCTGTCCTGACAAATTTCAGTATGCTGTATTTTCATTGTGATTCATTTGAAAAGTATTTTCTAATTTCCTCTTTGATTTCTTCTTCGGCTTGTGTATTTAGAAGATGTTACTTAATTTCCACTTTCTTCCCTAGATATCTTATTATTTGTATTTTGGTCAGAGAGCATATTCTTTACAATTGTAATCATTAACTTATTAACACTTGTTTTGTGGATCAGCATATGGTCTCTTGATAAATATTATCATCTGCACTTGAAAAAAATATGCATTCTGTAGTTGTTGAGTATGGATGTTTAAATATTAGTTGAATGAAGATGATTGGTAGTGCTGTTCAGATAATCTGTTTCTTAGTGATAATTTCCCCTGGTGTTCTATCAGTTGCTGAGAGAGAAGCTTTTGTATCTTCAAGTATGATTGTAGAAATGTTTATTTTCCCTTTAATTTTGTCAGATTTTGCATCATGCATTTTGAAGCTTTGTTACTGCTACTGCTGCTAAGTCGCTTCAGTCGTGTCCGACTCTGTGCGACCCCATAGACGGAAGCCCACCAGGCTCCCCCATCCCTGGGATTCTCCAGGCAAGAACACTCTAAACATAAGCAAATTGTTATTATGCCTTTTGATGAGTTGACTCTTCACATTTTGAAATGTCCCTGGTTCTGGTAATACTCTTTAAATCCACTTTATCTGTTTTTAACATTGCCTTTCCAGTTTTTGCCAACAAAGGTCCATGTAGTCAAAGCTGTGGTTTTTCTGGTATTCATGTACAGATGTGAGAGTTGGACCATAAAGAAGGCTGAGCACCCGAAGAATTGATGCTTTAGAAATGTGGTGCTGGAGAAGACTCTTCAGAATCCCTTGAACTGCAAGGATATCAAACCAGTCAATCCTAAAGGAAATTAATCCTGAATATTCATTTGAAGGACTGATGCTGAAGTTCCAGTACTTTGGCCACCTGATGAGAAGAGCTGACTCACTGGAAAAGACCCTGATGCTGGGAAAGATAGGAGGCAGGAGGAGAAGGGGGTGACAGAGGATGAGATGGTTGGAAGGCATCACTGACTCAATTGACATGAGTTTGAGGAAACTCTGGGAGATAGTAAAGGACAGGGAAACCTGGTGTGCTGCAGTCCATGGGGTGCAAAGAGTTGGACACGACTTAGCAACTGAACAACTCCAGCCTTAGGGGCTTCCCAGGTGGTAAAGAATCCACCTGCCAATGCAGGAGACACAAGAGACGCAGGTTTGATCCCTGGGTCAGGAAGATCCCCTGGAGGAGGATATGGCAACCACTCCAGTATTCTTGCCTGGGAAATCCCATAGACAGAGGAGCCTGGCGAGCCACAGCCCAGGGGGTCACAAAGAGTCAGATGTGCCTGAGCAGCTCAGCACAGCACTGCCGCAGCTCCAGTCTTACAAGCTTACTGTTTGTGTAGTATGTCTTTTGCCATTTATTTACTTTTAATCTATTGAAGTGTAATTCTTGCAGATATCGTATAGTTGGGTCTTGCCTTTTTGTCCGTTTTAACAACCTCTGCCTTTTAATTGGATTGTTTAGTCCTTTAACATTGAAAGTAATTATTGATATAGTTGGATGTAGGTTTACTATTTTACTGTTTGGTTCTCTTTTCTTTCTTCTGTTCTCACTTCCTGCATTCTTTTGACTTAATATTTTTTGCAATCTCCTTCACATTATTTAGCTTTTTAACTGTGTCCTTGATGCATTTTGTCTGTATGTGATCCTTTAACTTTGCATACTGCTTAGAGCTGCTTCTACTTAGAACCTTGTACCATGTCACATACATTGTGGAAATATTGCAATCATATTTCCAAATTGGTCCATTTGTGACCTCCTTCATCCTTTATGCTTTGATGTCAAATGTATTATATCTACATACATTATAAACTCCACATGGCAGTGTTGCAATTTTTGGACAATCAGGTTTATTTAAATTACTAGGGAGAAAGTAGTCTTTTATATTTACTCAGTATTTACCATTCGTGATGCTCTTCATTCTTTTTATTTTCTTTCTATTTTACCTTAAGCTGGGATTTTTGTGGTTTTCCCTGCACAGGCGCGGTTCACACAGAAGCCGTATGTTTGAACTGAATGTGTATCAGGATTGAAGGCTCCTCCTTTCTGACTCTGCTCTTTTCTCTCACTTTGCAGTGGCTTTGGTTATCTTGCACCTTGCCCACTGCTTCTTTAGGCCAGAAAGACTGAAGGGTTCTTTCTTCTTTTTTTAAGAGCTGGTTTAGGCCAAAATCTTCATGAAATGGGTAACTCACTTAGTTCCATTCTTCTTTGTAATTGTTGATTCCTCTCCACAATCAACCTGCTTTTTGGTCATTTTCCAGAGCTCTCAAATATTTATTTATAGTTATTCTGTATAGAATTAGTCTGATAGAGGATAATTCAGCCTGTACTGGAAGTAGAACCAGGACTTTTTAAGCTAAAAATGGTTGGAAAATATGGTGTGGTAATGTACAGTCTTTGGAGAAGGAAATGGCAGCCCACTCCAGTATTCTTGCCTGGCGAATCCCATGGACAGAGGAGCCTGGCAGGCTACAGTTCATGGGGTCGCAAGAGTCGGATACAACTTAGCAACTAGATCAATAGTCTTCTTATTTTAAAATATTTAGAAAAAGAGAGAAATTGTGATGCATGTAATGCACACTCACACTGAAACAGAAAGAACTAGTTTTTCTAACTCGAGTCTGCTTAATAAAAGATTAGATTGGAGTACATTTCCATGTAAGTGTACATAGTTTACTGTGCGTCAGAAGAAAAAATTTAAGGTTAAGATATGTATGTAGGGATATAAAGCTTTGGGATTTACTATGATTATTTTCAAGGGGATTATATTAGCTCCCCTCACATTTTAAAATTGGTACAGACTGCTGAAACCTTGGGCTTATTTCAAAGATTGAGTTTTATTGTGTGTTATACACCTAATGTTTTTTCACTTCTGATATGTATTTGTCTTCTTTCTGTTAATGTAGTAAAGAAGATATAGTGTCAGAATCCTCAAAATGGTCAGCTTATGAGTCACAATTTTTGATGGGTACTTTCCAATAAAATTTCCACTCTCTAGGAAATGTTCCTTTCCTGTTTCCTCTTATTACTCCTTGGGTTCTTTATAAGGCAGGAGGCAAAGCTCTGTGCTTTGATTTTGCTTTAACCTCTGTGCCAGTGGTTTTCCTCCCTGCTGTGTCTCCTTTACTTTGTATTATTTTCTTTTTCTTTCTTTTAAAAAGAGTTATTTTTCATTACCTTTAATTTTTTAATCCTTGTATGTACTTAGAAAGACAGATTCGAAATATTGCTTACATTATTTGATTTTTTTCCCCCTCATTACTTTTACACATTATACATTTGCCTTGCTCTTATCTTTTCATCCTAGGAGTTGTAAAATATTTTAAAATACTTTGCTCAGTATGTAGAGAATTTGAAGAAGTAAAAGCAAGGACTCTATATATTCTCATTACATTGGGAAGGTCCTGCTTGTTGAATTTTTAGGTATTTCAAGATGTTCCAGTCAACTGACAAGGACTTCTCCTCACAGTGTCAGAACTGTAGTGATGGTGAGAGTAATGCAACTAGGAAATAGTTCTGGTATGTAACCACTTGTGCATGTTTACTTCACCAGAAAACTCTGGAGTACAGTGGTGTCTTATATTCCTTGTTAAAAATTTGGGAAACTATTTGCATGCTTTCAAAGTAGATTTTGAGGTAATAGTACTAGTCAAAGAATAGAGATTATATTCTAAGCAGATACAAAATACTGCAAAGTTTTAGATATCTTCATTTCTTTACTGTCCTAGAAAAGGAAAAACAAAACTTAAATTTGCATTCTTAGAATTTCTTAATGATCCAATAATTGCCTAAACTCTAGGTTTTAGCACATTTCTTATTATAAAGTCATTATGATACTATATGCTTTTTTAGTAAAATAACATTTACAAATATGTCATACTCCTTTTTATGTAGCTTATTGATGGAGATTCATTGGCTTTTCACTTTTTAAAAACTAAACTCTTCAGTTCTTATGTTGTCATAGATTATAAATATTTTAGAAACTATATATCCAGTTTGTAATGTATTTCTTTGGACACTTTGGTTATACTAGATCTTAATTGCAGAGTGACCCATGGTTTGGGTTCTTCTGTATAGTATATCAGTTAATCCTGTTGGATTGAATGAGAATAAAGAAGGTGGAATTCTCTGCCATTTTACTGTAATTTATACAAATGATGAGTTGGTTATTATGAGATTACATAGGTAGCATTTTTGTAATTGTTAATTTTTAGATTTAATGATGGCACTTGAATATACTTTGATAAAATATACTTGAGAAAACTTTTTGTGTTTATTATGACATATAAGTAATGTTGCTATTTAGTGAATCACACCCTACTCTCTGGGGTCATTTTGTTGTGTAAATGTTCTTTATTATCCTGTAGTATATTTTTCAAAACTCAAAATATTCATTATATTATCAAGGGATATTAATTAGTCTCATTGTAGAGATACAAAGACGTATTTACAAAAAGCCAAAAACAAGTGATTTGCCCAGGGATATAGGGTTATAGTAGGCCTGTAATTAAAGCTCAATTTGTTTTTCTAGCCTTGTAATTTAATCTATACCAAGAAATATTTCCTGTATGGATAACTTTGGTTCATTCACCTAAAGATAATTTATGAATAAACTCTGCTGTTCTCTCATTTTGTAATTCTGCTACTGTTTTCTTCATTGTAATAAAAAAGAAATCTTGCTATAGTAACTAATTCTTGACCACACCCTCTCTTTCCCCTTCAGAAAAGTTGGAAGCTCAACCACCAACCCCAGGACAGCTGAGATATGGTAATGGTTCTATAATTATTTGTGCATCTGTCTTTTACTTGAAATAGCTATGTTATTCATGAATAATACAGAAGAGTCAACAAATTAATTCATTCCAGATAGAATAGATTATCTTATTTATTATGCTAAAGCAAAAGGTTTGTAAATTTGGTTTAAAACATAGTATTATAGAATTTCTAAGATTGTTAACCATGTCTGTTAGTGTTTAAATATTGTTACCATCTAGAGATAAAATTGTAGTAGAGGTTTTCTTAGTTCCTGGATAAAAGGATATGTTTACTTTAGTTTGGATTTAAGTTGGGTTATTTCAGAACTGGAATTTCTAGGCTATTTTCTTTGGTGGAGAAAATGCTCTGTCTTGTTTCTAATAATGAAGAAAGTAAAGTTCATTTTAAGCCACCCCAAAGAAGAACCTTTTAATGCTGCTGGTCTGCTCTCTTTACTGTATTGTGATTGGAGTAACTGTTCAAGGGCTAACACCAAAGGAATGTAAAACAGTTCAGGGTCTTCTTACAAAGACAGTGGAAGAAGAGAAGTATTCAGCAGTGCAGTGAATTTGAACTGGTTGCAAGTTAAAGCTAAATATTAGATATGGTTTGCTGATAACTGCTGAGTTATAGAATAATATTTTCCAAAGGAAACTGAAGAAATCACAAATTGGTAGTCTGTCATTACATACTGGAGAGCAGACATATAATTAAAATGTAGTAGCTAGTTCCTTTTTTTCTCTCAGAGGTAGAATGTAAGTTGCCTTAGAAATTAGTAGCTTTTCCCAGGTATCAAAACAATTTAAGAATTCTTTAAGATTTTTCTTTCCCTGGTAATCTTTTCTGATGCTTCTAGGCTGGGTTCACATACTCTATATCCATAGCACTGTGTAATGCTATCACCAGTTACGGAGTCATATTGACATTAACTATATGGCTCTGTTATCATTCCCAGACTTCTTGAGGGCTGGGATCAACTATCTCTGTTTCTCAAGTGCCCAGCGGAGTGTCCAGTACATGTTATGTAATTTTTTGAAACTTATATTTTTCCTTTGGGTTGAAAATAAATTTTTATTTATAGGACACATTTATTTACATCTAAGCATCAAAACATGATAAATTTTACAGTTGCAGGTAATTATTATGCAATGTAGCAACATGCTTTGGTTTTACTGACCAAGTTTCTACTAAGATAACTATTAGCTTAATCTTAGTTTAGTAACCTTGACACCTAATTTTAAGATATTTATAACTAGCTAGTTTTAGAGATGCCATCAGATTAACCCCAAAATATTTAGTAATTCCAAAAGTTTCATATTTTACCATATTTACTTTTCAAAGATGATTGAGAAGGTGTTTGGGAGTCTTCTCTTCAAATATATATATCTAAGTAGCAGCTCTCTCTTCTCTGTAAGTGTTTCATATAGTGAACTATTAGAATTTCATTATATTCCTTTGACTTACCAATTTGTAGTATTTTTTGAAATTCTGTATGTGTTTTAGAAGCTGATTATTATAAAATTTCAAATGTCTGGTCATTAAGCTCCTGAACCTAGGCAAAAAGTTGAAGAATTAAGACAGCCCTTTAATGAAGAAACGCTGTTTCATTAATGTCATTTGATTTTTTATTATCTTTTAAAATAATATACTTTGTAATTAAAAAGATGCTGCTTTTTACCTGGGACATTCTTATGTGGTAACAAGAGCTCTGAAATGACCTAGAATATGTACCATTTCCCCCCTTGATTCTTAGTCTTTGGTAGTGCTTATGGGTAGAAATGTTTCTTGTTTTACTGTTTATTAGCCTTCCCTTATTGGTGCAGAACTCACCATAGTAGTATCAAATTTTCATAATTTCTGGATTATGTTTTAATTGTATTTTCTGTGGACTTAACTACGTTAAAAGAAAAAAGATGTAAAGTCACTGAACACTAAATACATAACTAACCAATTGATTTAAGGGACAATTTTTTGGATGTGGTATAAAACTGAATGCTTTGATGCCTATTTTTAAAAAGTCCTCAGTTGGACGGATGTTGACTATACCTTGGCAGATTTATAGATTAATTAAAATAAAGTCTTAACTGTCCTCAGCTTTTAATTTGTTTCACAGTCTTCCCTCAATTGTCTTAGTCTGGAATTTTCTTCCTTTCCAAGGTAGATGTCCTCAACTTAATTAACTAATGTTTGTTGAGCATCTACTATGCACTACGCATTCTGCAATGTGCTGAAGATGCAAATAGGAAAAAAAGATGAAGCAAAATATATTCAAAAAATAGATATTAGCTCTTCCTAGTTACATTTCTGTTTTCTCAGGTCATCCAGATTATGTACTTGGTAGATAAGATATGGTGTGCTTTTGGTAGGAAGAGGCCAAGTTACATTTTTATTTAAATCAAATATTATTTGTTTTAGTTTGTGAAAGCAATCAGGGATACTGATGTGTCGAGGAAGGAAAGAGGACTTTGAATCCAGATGTCTAATAGAAATGACATAATCACAGTTTCCTAACAGTGTTTAAAAAATTGTTTGATAAGTAAATGTGACCAGATAACTTCCCTGAAATTTGATTCAAACATTTTTTATTATTTCTAATATGGAGATCAATTTTATGATATCAATCTTTAGGTCTAAGAGAGAAAAAGATTGATGTCAATAGTTATTTAACAGGTAAAATATGGTACTCATAAAATGTATTTATTTATTGTTCTGTCATTAACTGTATGTAATTTGTACATGTGTGTGTGTGTGTTGCCAGTAAGAAAGCACAAAAGCCTAACACAATTAATTTTACATGTTATGTGTTTTTTATTTTGTTTTTTCCCCATTATAGCTTCTACCAAGTATATAAACATAGCAGAAGCAGAATCTTTTGGCTGTGGGGAATGGAAAGCAAATTCTAAAACTTAAATCATATCTACTTATGAGACTTTAATCATATGATCTGTTTTTGTCATTTTAAAATTATAGAAATCTTAAAATATATTTTTCTGTTTTTGATGTTTTTCAGTATTCATCCACAATGCGATACCTTTCATAGGGTTTGGCTTTTTGGATAATGCAATTATGATTGTTGCAGTAAGTTCTTTCAACCCTTCTATTTTGAATTAATAAAGAAATGTGGTCTAAATTTTCCTAATAATTTATATATTATAGTTGTAAAGCTTTAATTAACAAATGAATGACTATTTTTAGCTGTATTTCATGTTAATTAGACTGTACCTCAATTTTAAGGCATTATATCTATTAATCAGGACTTTTGGTAAAGCATTGACAATAATAAACAGATATTCATTGAGTCTATATTATTCTGTTCTAGTTTCAACATTATTAAAGAAAAAAGTTTGTAAAATTTTCTGATGTCCTTTAATTTTATCAGCAGTTCTCATATGTGTATGTTATTAATTAGTTCTTTGTCCAGTTTTCCCATACAAAAATGTTTACAAGAGTGTTTTGATATTCAGTCTATCCATTTAACTCAAAGATGATTTAAGTTTCAATTCAGAATACTGTAAATGATAGGGCCTTCAGTCTGTTCCATCAGTGTTAAAAATTCTCTTTTGCTGAAGTCATTTTCATTTAAGGTTGTTTCTTAAAGGTATTGTTTAGTCTTGCTGCTGTTTAGTCTTAGGAATGGTCAATTGACCTTTCTTACTCTTCTATGACATCTTTTGTCAATAGATGTCAACCCAATTTGGGGTTTAGATTAGAAAGTCATGATGAAAATACATGTCCATCATTAGTCCACGAGGAAAATGCAGGTCTTCTGAAACTGCCTAGTCCTGTATCCAATTCTCCTCACTGACTTGAAGTTTTAAAAAGTCTAAAAATTCTAGATATTGTGTAGGAAACTGCTCAAAAAAAAAAAAAGAAGTGATTTTAGAATTATCAAATATAAGGAAAAAATATTTGAAAGATGCCAGGGTTTTGTTTTTTTTTTTTTGGTCATCGTTTGTTTTGTTTTTTTGTTTCAGTTTTTTGACAGTCACATGTACTGTAGGTGGGTAGCGATAGAATATTTGGTTTTAAAATAGGGATGAAAGTATAGTTTACATTGTATAGATTATAAAATTTGCTTGAAGACTATCAAATTGGTTCGCTCAAGAATGGTTTTCTCTGCTATGTAGTCTTAGTTTATGTCCAGATTGATGGGGATCAGATATCCAGAGATTGTAGCCATTCGGCTGGTTGAAGAAACACAAGGTTTACACATCAGGAAGGTATCTCGCTTGGTAAACAGTCATAGAAGATACTGTAGCATGTACATAATTTGAAAGTGATAAGCACCCATTGGATGGATAATTCTTGAGCAGAGTAGTCTGGTAAGAGCATCTAAAATATAATTTCAAAATGCTAGCTTTCTGGCTGATTATGATATTTTCCTAATATGTATACAAGAATCAAGATGATTAATTTATATATCTGTGAATAAAAGAAACTTTTTCAACCATGCCATACTACCTTTCTGAAATAAGTAAGCCTTTAGTAAGCCTTGAGTTGGTTAGATTATTTAAATTGTTAATGTAAATAAAATTAATTTTATTTATTATTTATAGAAAAAACCCACTATGATTAAATTATGAACTGTCGTTTAAAACTTGGTATATTCCTGAATAGATTGTATTAAAGCTTCTCTGTGACAATTTTACACTCAGTATTTAAATTCTGTATTGAAAGCAGGTATCCCCCCATTCTACCATCTTAATAATCTTTTTATTTTTTTGGCCTCAGTTGAACAAACCTTAGATACTCAAATGATGAAAAACTATCCTTGCTAAAGGGAAGTGTTGAGGTGATATATTTTGCTTAAAGAGGGGGGCAAGGAGATTTTGAAGAGGGAACAGAATAGGGAAACTGGGTAGTTTCTTAGGTCCTGAATAAGACCTTCACAGTATGGTCTTGGGGATTCCCTGGTAGCTCAGCTGGTAAAGAAACCGCCTGCAATGCAGGAGATTCCGGTTCAATTCCTGGGTCAGAAAGATCCCCTGGAGAAGGGAATGGCTACCCACTCCAGTATTCTGACTTGGAGAATTCCATAGACTGTATAGTCCATGGGGTCACAAACAGTCAGACACGACTGAGTGACTTTCACTTTCATCAACTTTCAGTATGGTCTTACTATTTCTTTGAAATAAATATCTCCAGTAACAGATGTGCTGCGCTGAGTCACTCATTTGTGCCCGACTCTGTGACCCAATGGACTGCAGCCCGCCAGGCTCCTCTGTTCATGAGGATTCTCCAGGCAAGAATACTGGAGTGGGTAGCCTATCCCTTCTCCAGGGGATCTTCCCAACCCAGGAATTGAACTGGAATCTCCCACATTGCAGGCAGATTTTTTATCAGTTGAGCTACCAGGGAAGCCCCAAGAAACAGATATCTGTGTTTAAATACAGTTACTCCCAGCAGTCCAAAGTAAAGTAGTGCTATTAGGAACCAGCAACTTCACAGCAAATATCTTTCAGATGCATAAATAAGCAACCCCCCCCCAAAAAAAAATAAATAAATAAATAAATACAGTTACCAATTAAGACAGAACAACCACACCCACATTCTAAAGTCAAATTATTGTAATATTGTTCCTATCTTGTGTTACTCAGGCCTGTGTCTAATTATTAGTGTGACTAGAGTGGACTGTTTTTCTAGGCCTGAGATGATTGACTCTAACTCAGTAAAATTTGTTTTTCTGGTTTATGTTGAAATCCAGTTTCACAGACATCACCAGTTTTTTTATTTATATAGTACTGAAATAAGTATTTAAACTACTGGCTTAAAACTGATTAAGAATAAGAGGTGTGGCAAAAATATCCTGTGATAATTGCAGAATAATTCAGAAACAGTTAAATTTTTCCAGAGAGACTTTTTTAATAGACTGTTAAGACTAAAAATCCATAAATAATATAACTATAGAATCTATGAAAAGGCAAATAAGTGAACATTGTTATCTTAAGAATGTTTTTCACCTTTTTTAGTTAAACACTAACTGCCATTGTAGGATAGCTATGATTGTTTGAAGATAGCTAGTTAAGAAAACCTTCTTTTTAATGTTTAATTTTTAACTGATTCTTTTTTTTGTATTGTGCCATTTGATGCTTTTTCCTGTTAGGTATACTGTCTTGACTTCTACCCTAATTGCAATCATGTAAACAAATTCCTATATAATTTCTCATAGTAGATTTGACTTTTATTCTTGGCTGCTGTTCATACTAAGCTTGTGATTTCATAGTTTTTTATTTTTGTGTTGTTGGATTGCTTTTTATAACTTAGATTTTAGTGGGTAGGGGGGAATTCTTTTCCTTACAATTTAATTAGGATAGAATTGATTAGAATTCTAGAATAGATGAATAAGATTAAGGTGACGAACCAAGTACAACTTTAAGACAACTAGTACTGGATTTATTTATAATTTCTACCCCACCTGTTAACATGAAATTTGATGTTATATGGGAAAAAGGAAAAGAGTGGAGATTTCATTGCCTTCAAACCAACTTTGAGTTTACATGAAGCTTTTCATGCTATTAAAATCATCTTCAGGTTTCTTAAATTCAACCAAGTGATTAAGCATGTAAATGCTTTATAAATACATGTGTTGGCAGACAGATTAATTTTAGGTAATTTCCAATGATTCATTGCTGTTAAAGATGCTGTATTTATTTTTTATACATTGTAGCTATCGGGTGCTTCTCTCCTATATTAATACTCCTTAATACTCCAGGGTATTTTGCATCCATGGATAAAGATATTTCTTTGTGCCAGTTTTCTTTTTCTTCAGAAATCTGTTTCTTTGCGTTCCTTTACAACCTTGTAACTTTAATGCCTGGGAGACCTTTACATCAGGCTATTTGGTCCATACTCTACAGGAATTATATTTTAAAGGAGTGGAATCAAAAGGCTTAGGGGAAGGAAAATTGAGGAAGTTAAACTTAACTTCTCTTCAGTTTTGTAAATAAATGCGTAATGCCATATTACTGTATACCAGATAGGGCATTCTCTTTTGTTTTTCCTCAACAAATACTGAGATTTGTAGGGCGTTTTTTTTTTTTCTCTATAAGTATCATTGAGATTTAAAAAAATTTTTTTAGAAATTTTCAACCATCAATATTTAAGAGAACTTTCAAGAAGTCCATTTTTGGCAGTATTGCATAAGGGCTAGAGCTGAATTAGCACAATAGGTTCTAGGATTTCTTTTTTGCTGTATCTCTATTGTATTAAATGCTATTGTTGCTTGTAAATGAATTATGTAGTCTCATTATCTAGTGATTAAAGAGCTAAATGTTTTAAGGATAATTTTTGAAGTCTGATTTTTTGGGTCCTTAGAAACTGGTCTAGTCTTTTAAATCTTTTATAAGGTAGATACCAATAGTATATAATTGTATCATTCAGAATTTAAAATTTAGATGAGTTGGTTGTCTTTGTGTTCAAAAGCATTAAAGTACCTTTCTGTAGTAAGAAAATATAAATTCTAGATTATTAATGATGAATTGTATTGCTCTGTGTGTTGCTATTTTTTATTTTTATGAAGGCTTAATTGTAATGAATAAAATATGTTATTTCTGCATGAATGCATATATTTAATAAGTGATTTGCTATAGTATATGCATTTTATGTATATTATATATAACTTTGCTGTAATAACATTGTTTTATCTGTTTTATTAATGCTTTGCTATTCTTTTATAGTCACTTCAGTTTTAATTTTTAAGATTAATTTCTTTGTAATTGTTTTTCAGGGAACCCATATTGAATTGTCTATTGGAATTATTTTTGGAATTTCAACTATGGCAGGTATTTAATAATAGTAGTGTTATTATTCCATTGTATATTTATGAAACATTTTAGTAGATTAAATATAGAAGAAGATACTTCATTTGAATGAATTTACTCACTGAGATGTCTGTCATTAATAGTTTATCTCCTTAATCCTATCTTAATCCTCCTTAATTTTGTACAGGTAGTATGCATTTTTCTGAGAAAGTTTGGGTACTTTATGTTAGTTAATGAGTAACAATAATCTACTATATTGACTGTGTTAAAAAATTTTTTTTCTCTTAATTCAGTGTTACCCTAAAACCTTCCTACCCATTTTCTCTATCAAATTATTTATTTTCAAGTTGGGAAGAAAAATCAAGGAAGGAAACACAAGATCAAAAATCTGATTTGGTTCTTTCTCCTTCTTTCCCCACAAATACCACTCTACTCTTCATGATGGTGGGATTTGGGAACAATTCTGTGTTGTGTTATTATGGAACATGTGAAGTAGATGAGTAATGAATGAGACATTTCTTCTCCTTGATTTTCTTGAATGTCATAGCTGTACATATAGCTTTACTCTTTAACTTTCAAGTATCCAAATTCCCTTAAATATTGTCTGAAAGTTGAACTACAGAATGTTATGCAGATGTTTTAATATTGAAACCAAACTGGAAACTGGCTGCCACATCAGGAAAAAAACTACTAATTGATGGAGGTTTATGAGTTACTTTGGATATAGTCATTGTAGCTTAGAAAGGTGGTAACTCTTCCAGACTAGTGCTTTATTGATTACACGGTGATCTACTATAGTGATTTTTCTGACTTTTATGTAGTAATTCACTTGTCCATTTTTCATTTTTTTAGCTGCTGCTTTGGGAAACCTTGTGTCAGATTTAGCTGGTCTTGGGTAGGTTCACTTGTGCATGTGTATACTTACTCTCTATTCTCCATTCTCCTTTAATTGGGAAGGATTTTGAAAAGGGACACTTATTTTTGCATGTGTGTTTTAGAACTAAGTTTTCAAAATTAATGTTTCTAAATCAGCAGCACTAAATCTTTGGTGTGCATCAAATATAGATGCCTAGCTCACATCTCAGTCTTGCAGAATTAGTGTCTCTAGGGATGGGGCCCTGACGTTTGTGTTAAAGAATCTTCTCAAGCAATTCTGATATGTGTAAAATTTTTTTCTAAAACTACTGTAAGGTAAGCAGAGTTGAATTTTTCATTTCCTGAAATGTTTATATGTATTTTATAAATATTTCTAAGGATGAGACAGGACTAAAAGTAAGAAACCCTATCATTATTTCACACCCCCCCATCCTCCCACTAAGTCCAAAGATAAGAAATATGGCTCAAATATGAGGATACTGACTGGGCATGTTCTCTAGAGAGAGTAATTTTCAAAGCAAATAATGGCCAAATCTTACATGGACTTGGCTAATTTTTGCTCGTTTTATTCCATGTGGCAAGAAGGAATGATGAAACAAACTGAGGGCGCCTACTCAGAAAAGGCCAGCTTTCTCCTTCTGTTGTTACATTTTCTCTTCTAAGCAGCAGATGGCCTGGGCTATTCCCTGAGCTTGGGGAAGCCTAGGAAGTATGAATTAGACAGAGTTGGCATTAATTATTGTGATAAACATGCTCTGTCTTGCTCAGTCTTTGGTTCTGTTTCTTCCTCTTTTTTTTTGGTTCATTTTGATGGTAAGTTTTGAGATTTGAATTTGCGTCTAGGAGCAGTCTACTTAGCCCTATAATCTAGGGAAAGGCAGCTTTATTCATGATCTAACTCTGTATGTTAGACATCTGCACTTGAGTATGGGGCCACAGCTACTGTTCAAAACACAGTTTCTTTGTTCTGGGCCAAAGCAGAAATTTTGTATTCCTGGAATTTCTGATGTAAACCTACAGTGATATTATCCCTTAAACATTCCATTTCCCAGTTTCCAACATTAACGTTTATAATGATAATATTATAGATTTGTTGGGACTCTTCCATCTAAGAACTATTTCTCCTCTGCCTTAAAAAAATACCATTATGTAGTAAATACCACATTTTATCAATCTTAGTTGCATAGGTTTTTAGAATTTAACATATCTAATATTGGGATCCATTTATAATTGATGGTATGTATAATTTAATCAGCAAATTTTTTCTTTCTTCCAGTTCTGAAAGTAAGATTGTATCCAATAAGCAATGGCCACTTAGAGAATAACTTGAAATTACCCTGAAAATTATAGGCTGTTTTTCTTAGTATATCAGTCTGATAAATTTTAAGAAAACTTTTTTTCTGGTGACAGTTATTAAATTGTATGTTAAAGTGCTTTGCTTTGAATTTGGATTAAATGCGTTAATTGTAATTGTAAAATTTTTATATACCTTGAATTGTTCTTTTTAAAGCAGTGGTAGAGAGTAATTACTCTTAAGTCAGTTAATTTACCTTATTAAATATGTCAATCTGGAAAATATTAAACCAAATATATGTATATACAATAAAGATGAAAATTGTAAAAGAATGTTCACAGCATTTCTGGAGTATACAGATATAGAATTATCTTTGTTGTAGTCATGAGTTTTTCATATGTGAGGACATAGTTTTTCATATGTGTCTCTTTAAAAACTTATTTTCTGTCCTCTTGTATTTTTTTTATTTAAAAAAAATTTATTTATTTTAATTGGAGGCTAATTACTTTACAGTATTGTGGTGGTTTTTGCCATACATTGACATGAATCAGCCATGGGTGTACATGTGTTCCCCATCCTGAACCCCTCTCCCACCTCCTTCCCCATCCCATCCCTCAGGGTCATCCCAGTGCACCAGCCCTGAACACCCTGTCTCATGCATCGAACCTGGAGTGGCAATCTATTTCACATATGATAATATACGTGTTTCAATGCTATTCTCTCAAATCATCCCATCCTCACCTTCTCCCACAGAGTCCAAAAGTCTGTTCTTTACATCTGTGTCTCTTTTGCTGTCTCACATATAGGGTTGGATGGCATCACCAACTCAACGGACATGGGTTTGGGTGGACTCTGGGAATTGGTGATGGATAGGGAGGCCTGGCATTCTGCAGTCCATGGGGTCGCAAAGAGTCAGACATGACTAATCGACTGAACTGAACTGAACTGATACAGGGTCATCGTTACCATGTTTCTAATTTCCATATATATGCTTTAATATACTGTGTTGGTGTTTCTCTTTCTGACTTACTTGTCCTCTTGTATTTTTAAAGACTTGCAGGCTATGTTGAAGCTTTGGCTTCCAGGTTAGGCCTATCAATTCCTGATCTCTCACCAAAGCAAGTTGACATGTGGCAAACACGTGTTAGTTCACATTTGGTGAGTACTTTGTGTGGTTTATGATAATGAATTTGGGTAGCCAGAGCAAGACACTGTATATAATTCAGTCCCTTGAGAAATTTGAGATTAAAATTTATTTGAGTGGAGTTTTTAACAAAAACTGTCCAAACCTTAGTAGGTTTCAGAAAAACTAATCATTGACTTTTTTTTGTAAGCATACTTGATTTTTGAAAAAATCTTTATATGATTCAGTTACTGTTGAGGAGTATCAGTTATGTACTGAGACTGAAGGACATAAAATGAGTAATAAACTATAGTTCTTTTTGAGCATTGTATAGGTAAAGAATCAGACATATTAGAACAAATTATAATTTAGTGTGACATATTCAGTAATAGAAATGTACACCGGATATAGCAGAAGCACCAGGAGAAGAATTAAGTCTTTGTGGAAAGAAATTTCTTTTAGTGGGGAGATTTCTTGGTGTATATTAGATCTAAACTTATTTTTAAATTATTGATGAGACATTTATTAGGTGGGAGAGAGAATTCCAAGTATATTGATTAGCAAGTAGAAAGATATGATGATAACTAACTGGAAGTTCCTGGCAGAGAGAGGGACTGCATCTGACTGATCTCTGTCTCCCTGGTACCTGCCATAGAGTTTGGTACTTTGTAGATTCTCAGTAAATGTCTGTATGAAGATGTAAAACTTAATTGGTAAGTATTTTAACCTTAATAGTCATCATAAGAATGCAACATTTAAAAATCATTTACAAAAATTAAATAAATTTTTCATAATATAGGTGAGGTCACAGAAAAATTGTGTGTATGTAGGCATATAAATATATTGCGGTGGGTATATACATATATTTGCAGTTTTGTCTAGAATAGACAGCAAAGCAGTATAATTATGCACAGATATTCATATTATTTGATTTTTAGATAAATCATTCAGGAAGAACTATACACTGAAATGTTTATTGTTCTATCACTGACAATAGCAATGATTTTTAACGGTAAGAAGAGCTTTAACATTTATTATAGGCCCATCAATTCAGTGGAATTTAGAAGTTTTTGTATTAAGTTTATGAAACAGTTTGAAAAAGAGGTTTTCATAACATGTGTGACTGGTGGGGGGGGAGGCGGAAAGCAGTAAACAAAGTTATGTTTACATAATGATTAGCCCTACATATATAATTAGGTGTACATGGGGATAAATACTGAAAAGGAATATATACAAAGGACAGCAAATCCAAATATGTTGAGAGTACTGGGTGAGATTTTTCATTCCTTTCTATCTTCTGACTTTAAAATATATGTGCATTTTTAAGGTATTTTCTATTTGAATACTTCTCTAATGTTATTTTTATGGCAATTTGAAAAAAATTTTTTTTTCCTGGTTGCCTTGAACTTTACATATTATTTGTTCTAGAACCTTTTTGTATGTTATTTTTTAATTTAAGTTAGCATGATCAAAAGAAATATCGTAACAGTTGAATTATATAGTACATAGTAATTTTTATCATAGATACTTAGGCAGATGTTCCTCTTACAGGGATAAAATAACTTTGAAAAAATGTTTTCTTTTGTTCCCGTAGGGTAAAGCTGTCGGAGTGACTATTGGCTGCATTCTAGGAATGTTCCCTTTGATCTTCTTTGGAGGAGGTGAAGATGATGAAAAACTGGAAAAGAAAAATTAACTCACATAGAATACCTTTAAAAAGATGTAAACTAATGTACCTCAGTTATCAAATATGCTGTCAACAGCATTTAGGAATTAAGACAGTAACAGTGTATAGATAACGGGATCAAATAATTCAGCATGTATTATGGAAAACACTAACTTATTGTGGCTTGGTTTTCTTAGGACATCTTTTTAAAAAATTTTTGTGTAAATTGGTAAAATGCTTTTTCATCAATGGCAGTCAATACTTTACCTTTTCTTTTTCTTTATATACCAAAATACCATTTAAGTATCAGTTGATGTACCGTGCTAACTTGAGATTTACCTGTTTGTTACTTACCATGTGTACACGCATGAAAGCATTTTCTGTCGTCGTTGTCCCCTACAGTTACAATTCAACCTTAAAATTCTTTCCAAATTACTTAAGATGTTTAATATCAGTTGAATATTTCTTTTTTACTCTCTTTTTGGCAACATCAATTTTGTACTGTTTCACAGTAAACATTTACAATCATCTAGTTTCAGTCATTTTTTTTAAAACTCTCACATCTATTCAAAATGAACAGACTTTAAGTACTTATCACTCATTTTAATTTTCTGACCTCTCAGTCTCAAGAGCCAGAGATTAATTAGGATGAACAATTATTTTTAGTCTCCCTACTACATAAGAACATATATGTTAAGAAGTGCATTATTTTGAGTTGGTTTTTATACTTTTATTTTCTCAACTTTGAATAATTCTGTAGCGGTTTTTGACTCCTATGGGAAAGGAAGTCATTAGAGTGCTTTTAATGGGGATTGTGAGATTTAGGTCAACTAAGAGGTTTCACATGCCACTTGGAAAGTTATGAGGCTAAAAAAGTTTTTTTCACAGAAGTATAAAATGGAAACTGTTAAGAAGGTCTATGGTATGATTGGTGAAGTTGAGGTGGTGTGTGTAAGGTTAATAAGTACAAATAATATTGTTTGGGATTGCTCCTCCCCTCCAAATGTCTTCTTATCTGAGTTGAATGAATTTGAATCCTAATGTTATATCTTCTTTAGCAGATTTTATTTCTGGATAACTTCTTTTGAGGTGAAAAATAAATATTTTGTATTTTACTTTTTGCTATATATATATAGCCTAGTAATCAAAAGATGTATGAGGAAAAATTTTTTTCTCCCATTTTTTGTTCCCTTTCTTTTTTTGTGGCGTTTAAATCATATTCTAGATTGAAGTTCCTTATGTCCAGTCTTGTGTATCTGACCTAAGCGTAGCTAGAATTCACATCTATATTTGTGAGTCATAAATTTTAATTTTATGAACCTGTAAAGTTTGTTAGCATGTGATCTGTTAACACATGCTAAAAAATTACTCTTAATTGTAAGAGTACTTAAATGTATCACAGAGGAGAAAAACAAATTAAAATTACTGTTTGGGCCACTGAAACTATTTACTTTGCTAAATAGATGAAAAAGAAGGGAAGCTTAAAGATGGCTGTATTTACAGCTACCTTATTTTAAAGTTTTATTTGCACATTTGCTTTGAACTCTTATTTTCAGAGGAGCTGGTTTCTCTCACAAGACAGTTTGTGATAAGTTCTTTTCTGTTTACTTCAAAATTATTTTAGAGCTATCCTGTAGTCATAGATTTTTGAGGGAAAAATAGATCATATGCTATAAAGATAAATATATAATGTTCTTATTATGTACAAATAATGTGACAGTTTCATTTAATCAAATTAAAATCATAAAACTTAACATCTTAAATAGAATTGTGGTTTGTATTTCCCACATAACATCACAGACACCAAAAAAATTTTTTTTTATTTCAGTTGATAGGATTAGAGTGATTATTTAAAAAAATTTTTTTTGGTAAATGTTTAAGTGTTTTTGTGCCTAACTTGTATTGCCAGCCCTATCTGTTCTCTAAAAACATATGTTATTGTGGTGCTTAAATTTTCTTTTTATTAAGTCCTATATCCAAAAACCTTGCCTGTGAGTTTAGAAAGGGCTTTTGATTTTACTTTCTTTTTTGCTCATGAAAATAACCCAGTCCTATAGAATCTTTTAGTTTAACTGAGCATCTGTGGAATTATTTAAGATTTCAAAATATGGAATATACAGCCTTCATATTGAAAAGTACTTTAATTTATGGTTATAATAAAATTTGCACAATTCAGGTAATTAGTTTAAAAGAATGGAGCTCTTTCGTCCTTAACCTAAGGTACACATTTTTTTCCTAGTATGGTGCTTTGCACAAAGTGACTTCTGAAAAATGGTTCCCTTTAAGATAATGACTTCATATAATCATTGTTTTATGTTACTTGTTATGAAGAATGTTATTTCAGGTTGAAACTGGAGTTCTTATTTCTCACATTAACTATTTCTTTATTGGGAGCAACTATAACTATGGTTAAATGCAACGTGAGCTGTGTCAATACTGTTCATGTGAAATCATGTTGTCTGTGTATTATGATTTATTGACTTATTTATGCATGTAAATTGGGTGCATTTTGTTGCCACTGTATGTTAAACGGTGACCAATGTTTTTACAAAGGAATTGAACAAAGAAAAATACCTTTTAAGAAATTTTGGAATGTGGTTTTGATTTTGAAATTTGATTTTCTTTCTAATCTCAGAAAATCCTGGTTATTCTGTAGCTTAAAGGAAATAGTATAAATAAATGCAGACACGACTGAAGCGACTTAGCAGCAGCAGCAGCAGAAGAGATATCCAAGCCTTCTATATAAGAATGTGTCATTTACTTTACTCCTTTTCTCCAGAAAATGAATTTTGAAAGTAATAGAAGTTTATCTTCTATTCCAAAAGCTTGTGCCAACCATTTTGAAGTAAATTTTCCCAGTTTTAGAATTATAGTTTCTTGCCATCTTAAGAGTGTATTAAATGTAATATAATCTTTTTCTTGACCAATTGGTATCTTACCTAGGATTCAGTAGTGGGTCAATGTAAGGGGGTCAATCATTGTAATACACTGCATTAATAGAATGAAGCAGAAAAGACCACATCATCATCTCAATTCTTGCAGAAAAGTGATTTGACAAAATACAACATCTTTTTTTGTGTGGAAAAAAACAATCAGAAAACTAGGTATATATCTGGTTTTTATAGTTTTTTCATCCCCCCTGCCCCCCCGTCCCCCATTTTTTGCTGCTCTCTCTGAAAATTGCTTGCTGTCTCTAAGTTGCTGTTTTTTGGCTGTGTGCACTTAGAAACTTGATAGTCAGTCTTACCATAAATTATTTGAGAAATAGAAAATAGGCTGTGGAGCCTGAGTGAGATGATGGTGGTGGTGATGATGATAAATATAATGTTAGTTCCCTTTTGTTAAGCACTTACTGGTTGCTTTGTACTGTAGTATTTTACACACATTTCCACACTTAATCTCTGTAATAGCAATGTTAAGTTGGTACTGTTATTGTCCTTATTTCATATTGAGCAAATGGAGACATGGAGAGGTTAGTTTGCACAGGGCATCACTATTAATAAGTGGACTAAAGTCTGGCTTTGTCCAAGCATGAAGTCTGTGTTCTTAACTACTTACTATGCAGTCGGGACAGCAGTTGCAGGGATCTATAATGTCTGTTCTCTGCTCAGTCTTCTTTTTGCCTGTATATTTATGGAGTTATTTTCTCACTTATACCTTAAGGGAATTGTACTAAAACTCTCCAAGTTCATTTAAGAAAACTTGTTTTTGACTATATATTATGTACTAGGAACTGTTCAAGTCTCTGAATGAACAGCCAGAACATCCATATATCCTTAGGAAGTTTATTCTGTGGGGGAGTGGAAGTGAGGGAGGAGAATACAGGAAAGCAGTTGTACCCTTAAATAAGTGGTGATAAGTTCTTTAGAAATAAATGAAACGAGAAGGCTAGAAAGTTCCAGTGGTCATATGTGAGGGGTTATTTTTATACAGAGTGGTCAGGGAGCACCTGAAAGAAGTAAGAAATAAGCAATACATATATCAGGGAAGAGAAGGTATTATGCTAGGTTCCAGAAGGTTGATGTTTAGAGAATCTCTACTATATGAAATATTTTCGTATTTCACTTTGGAATGCATTATATGATTTTTTTCTTTTAAAAATTGAAGTGTAGTTATATACAGTACTATGTTAGTTTCAGATATGCAGCACAGTGAGTTATATATATATTTATATGTATTTTTTTTTTCAGATTCTCTCCCCTTACTGTTTATTATAAAATATTGCGTATAGTTCCCATGCTGTACAGTAGGTCCTTGTTGGTTATCTATTTTATATATAGTGGTGTGTTTATGTTCACCTCAAATTCCTAATTTATCTCTCTCTGTTCTCTTTCTGCCTTGGTAACCATAGTTTGTTTTCTGTGTCTGTGGGTCTATTTAAGTTCATTTGTATCTTTTTCTTTAGATTACACATATCAGTAATATCATATGATATTTGTCTTTCTCTGTTTAATTCACTTAGTATGATAATCTCTAGATCCATCCCTATTACTGCAAATGGCATTATTTCACTCTTTTTATATGACTGAATAATATTCCATTGTATATATGTGCCACATCTTCTTTATCTGTTCACCTGTTGATGGACATTTAGGTTGCTTCCATGTCTTGGTATTGTAAATAGTGCTGCAATGAACATTGGGGTGTGCATGTAAATTTTCATAATTGATTTTCTCCAGATACATGCCCAGGAGTTGGATTGTGTGTAAAAAATTTCCTTGTTTGTTTTGCAGTATTCATGTTTTCAGAATTAAGCCTGAATATTAATATTTAAGTTTTAAGATTAATACTCCCTGCATATTTATTGACAACAGTAAAGGGAAATGACTTGGAAGCATGGAGAAGCTACCTTGGGATTCATAAAGTCAGTGGGTGACCAATCTATCAGCAAATGGTTTAGGGTTTATTATGTACTCATAATGAAACCTTGTAATGTTTTTTTACCAAGGTAGTAAATGCTATTGGTGTATGAGTTTTAACACTGAGATAAGTTTTTTTCCTCTAAATTTTAGGACTGAAATAGTAATTAAAGCAGGAACTTGTAACATTTTAACATTGAAGCTTTAGAACTTTCAGGATCTATTGATCTTATGCTGATAGCTGTATGAAGCACATGGTGTTTTTTATTGGTATTTGTATGAAATTTTATAACATCATACATAGGTTAATGCTATTGATGAGTTTATGAATGAAAGAAATTTCAGCAAATTTTTTGTTGACTTCTGAGATTAAAAAGATGGAATAAGCATAGGATAGATTATAATTTCTCCACAACTACAAGTCAAGCCTTTAGATGAGTAAATTGTGAGAATGATAACTGAGGAGTTAACAAAAAAAACTACTTTGCGGGGAGATGAGGGGAATGTTCAAAAACTGTAGGATAAAGAAATTTTCTGTGAGAACTGTAAAAGTCAGTAAAGATTTGATATCTGCTAATAATATGAGAGCTATACATTTATATAGTGCTTTACCATTTATAAAATATTTATGCATATGCAAGCTGTAAATGGAGTTTCAGAGAGAGAGTTGAGTCAAAGAAAGCTGTTGAGCACATTTCTGTGGATTGGCTGTGCAACTAGTCTGCTGGTTTTGCCTGGGTTCAGTCATGTGACTGTAGTCCAACTGGTGAGTTGGCAGAAGCTAGAGGGTTTAAGATGGTTTTGACATGAACAGAGGGAGGACTAGGATCTCTCACCATGTGGTCTCTGATCATTTCATAGTCTATGACCAAATCTTAGCATGGCAGTTGGGTTCCAAGAGAGTAAAAGTAGAAATCATGAGGTCTCACAGTGCCTACACTCTGGACCTTCTACAGTGTATCTTCGGCCATCTTCCCTTGGCTAGGACAAGTTACAAAACCAGCCCAAATTCAAAGGAGTGGAGAAACTGACTCCATCCTTCTGAGGGGAGGATCAACAGTGGCCTATTGCAAAGGGGCATGGACATAGGGGAGCATTGTTAATTGGAGGCCATTATAACATCTCTATCCTTCCAGATTATGCTTTATCATGGGCATATTTTTGGGTACCCATATCCCTTCTGTTATATTGTGAGTTCTTGAAAGTAGGATTTTATTCATTTTTTATTTCCCTTTGCAACCATCACAGACCTCGAACACTGTCGTCAGTGCTGAGTTTCTCGTGGATGATGAGATGAGAAAAGTAAAAGGAGAGTGGGAAAAAACTAAAATTGAAAATCTGTCTTTGTCATGGTAGGGTGAAAAAGATCCCAAGGTGTTTAAAATGATAATTTCCATAGCCAGCAAAAGCAAATCACAGCTATTGATAAGCCATTTAGTATATCCTAATAATCACAGCATTTTGTAGCAAAATAGGTAAGGGCAATGCAATCCTTAATTTTATAGATGAGAAGAGTTAAACTGTTTTTAAGTAATTAGATCTTACATAAATACAACTCTTTTGATTCGAAATTCTAGTTTTTCTTCAAATTTTATAGAATTACATTTTTAGATAATTGGAGAGCAGGTGGATAACTTTGGGATTTTAAACTTACAGAAAAAACATTCTGGTGGCTAGTACCTTGCTTTTTGTGTTTATATTTTTCTGTGTAGATGAAAGATTTTAGAACAATGCTTGAGGTGCTTAAAATAAACGTTGTTCATTTATTCCAAGTCCTTTGTATTTCTAAGCGCTTAGATTTCAAGAGACAAAGTATGTTGCAGAGCAGCTCTGCCAAAAGCTTAGGCCAAGTTCTTTAGTCTTTTCTAGAAACTGCAGCCAATGTTTTGCCTATCTGCTATTAACACATTACCCTTTTCTTGCCATCTGATATCTGGCATGTTTTGTAAACAAGCTGAAAACTCTAGGCTGGATCCCGGCTACGTTTTAGGTTTTATAATTATATCTTCCTGCAATATTCTTCCCACTCAGACATCTAATAAATAGTTTAACTAATGCAAGATTCACCCTTTCTCCTTGTCTCTAAAATACAGAAATTGAAAATGCAATTCAGAGAAAAACATCTTCTGTATTCACTCCTATTATGAGTTTGGTGTCCAGTAAGGAACCAGGTTATGAGGGAGGTAGATCAACAGAATCATGAGACCCGATCCCTTCCCTGGAGGATCATCTGGTATCAGACAGATGGACAGTCTTTGGGTGTCTGCAAGCTCTGGAGTTCTGTGATTCTAAGTGCGTGATCCACGTGGTTCACAGTATTGCTGTTTAGTTCTTGCAATGCATTATATTATAGATTTTTTAAGAATTTATATTTATTTGGCTGCACCAGGTCTTAGTGCAGCATGCAGGATCTTCAATCATCATTGTGGCATGTAGGATCTTTTTTTTCCTTTTTTTTTTTTTTTAAGTTGCAGCATATGGGATCTAGTTCTCTGACCAGGGATCAGTCCTGGGCACCCTGCATTGGGAGTGCACAGTCTTAGCCACTGGACCACCAGGGAAGTTGCTATTAGAAGTTTTTTGTTTTTATATAATTCAACATATCGGGCAATAAAGTCACTTTGACACTATTCATATTCATCTTTACTCTGAAGTAAGACTTAATATAACCTTTTAAATAAAAACACTGAATTATTCCAATTCAGGAAAAATATAAATGAAACACAGTGATCTTAGAGGGCAAGACATCAATTTAGTTTGAATTATTGAGTTAAAAATCTCCACGATCCCATGGCTCTCTGTGAATACCATTAATTCACATCCATTGTATGATGCCTCAGCACTGAGGCCAAGGCTGTATCTAATTCATTCTTGTCTTTGATATTTACCACGATAGTATATTATAGGTTTTCCTTCTTTCTATATTTTTTATTAGTCTTGGTATCAATTATGAACTTCTGAAGGCTTGGTAAGATAGTTGGAAATTCATTAAAAATACATAATTAGATTCAAATTCTGCACCCATCTCTGATGTTCATTTTAAGCCTCAGCCTCTGAATCTCTTAGTAGAGTGGCTCCTGCTGATCCATCTGGCAGTCTTTGTAGAGGAAGATCTCCTTTCACAGCTGAAGTCCTTTGCTTTTCTGAAGCCATGTGAATAGCATCGATCATTTGGCATCCACACCTCTAAGCTCATCAGTTCATAGCTCTGGGAACTTACATACCCATGAGGACTAATCTCTCTGAACTCTCACAGTGTCTGCATTATAAAATTGAGACAGTAATACCTCCTTACAGGATTGTGATTGCATATGTATCATGCCTGGTGGAATGCTTGGCATATAGAAAGTGCTCAGTTGATGGTCATAGTGAAGATAGTATTTTTCAGAACTCTTACTCCTGTCTTCAATTTGGTGGTTAAACCTTTGGGAAAAAATAGAATCTGTGGAATATCTCTGAGCTGAGAAATACTGGGAATGTGAAAACATTCCACTTTCTCTTTGGTCATTTACAGTGTGATTGTAAGTATTGAAATCTCAGTCCATCAGACACATCTTTGATGAAAATTAAGCAACCAAAAGATAACCCAGATCAAACACGTGGTTTTGTAGTTATTTTCCCACTGCTACCCCTAAAATAACTGCACTGAAGTGCAATGATTTGGAGCCTTCCAGTATTTTTCTGGTGTTGTGGAAGGCTGCTAAGGGCCTATGAAACTCCTGTAGTTTTACTGAAATAATGTTTAAACCTAAATTCTCAGGTCTTTTGTTTACTAGCTGTTTGGTCCTAAGCAAGTCAATCAGCTCATCTGCAGATTGAGTACTAGACACACTTCTTTATCTCACAGGTTTAAGATTGAATGAGACATTTCATGGGGAATGACTCTGTCATTGGGATGGCTGTTAAGCTGTAATCATTCTAAAGACCTATTGGGGTGAAATGGGACTCCATTTAATGGAATACTTCAGAAATACCTTTCTCATGTGAAACAAGACTGACTACAGTTCACTGGATTCTTACATAGATACTTAATCTCATAGCGCTAAATTCTCAATGGGCCATCAACTTTAACAATTCTAGCCTTTCTCAATCACTAACCTGGCTAATTCTCTCTCATAGGTTGTATGTATCTACCATATTTTGCTTATGATTGTTGGACTTGGGGGGAACTTGTCATTTCCTGGGTCCCCTTTGGTATCTGCCTCTCTGCAGAGAAATTGGCCACTTGATAAAATTATTAGAAAACATTTTGCTCCTGCCGAAAAAGTCCCGAGTTTACAAAAGACACATGTGACTTGGTAGCTAGTCTGCCTAGTTCTGGAGTGCAGACTTATGGAGCCCATTTTTTCTGTACACCATATTTTCACCCTAGGCTTTATCAGCAGTAAGGCTGCTATTTTTATCTTCAACTGTCTGGCTTATTTGTTTCTCAAAATGTTAAGAATTTAACTGGGAAAGAGAAGTGTTCTTTATTACTCTACTGAAAATTAAGGGCTGACTTAACCCAAGACTGACTCCTCACATGGTGGCCTCTGAAAAACTCCATACAAACTAGCTACAGCTGAGAGTTTAAGACAAACCAACATAGGGCCTGGTGAAATCTGCGTGGCAGTTTAGTTGGACTGATGTTCCCACAGCCAGGGATGAACTTCTTAGGTGGCTCGGTGATAAAGAATCAGACTGCCAGACTGGGCTTCAATCCTTCGGTCAGGAAGATACCCTGGAAAAGGAAATGGCAACCCACTCCAGTATTCTTACCTGGATAATTCCATGGACAGAGGAGCCTGGCAAGCGATATAGTTTATGGGGTTGCAAAGAGGCAGACACGACTGAGCGTGCAACACTCATTCACACATTTCAACCAGGGATACCAAGGTGGCAGATCTGGGCTGCATACTGAGGTTCTGCCATGTTATACAGCTGTGACCCCCCAGATCTGACCAACCTCTTGGTTTTGATAACTGATGATTACTGGTGTTATGACATCAGGGTGGAGTCAAGGTTCTGCCCCATCATAGCTGGGGTCACAAGTTTTAGACCCCATATCAATGTGTGTTTGTGTGCCTATGTGTGTGTGTGCATGCACATACACCTTGCTAGGTCATTCATCTTTGGTTGCTGTCACCTCTAAACTTCAGCATTGTCTGCTCAAAAGCAATGATTATAATTTATCTAGAGCTCTCTGGTTGACAAATTTCATACTGATTATCTCATTTGGCCATCACAATAACCTTGAAGACATAGATATCCCTTCAGTCAGGCAGTTCAGTCACTTAGCTGTGTCCGACTCTTTGTGACCCCATGGACTGCAGCATGCCAGACTTCCCTGTCCGTCACCAGCTCCCGGAGCTTGCTCAAACTCATGACCATGGAGTCGGTGATGCCATCCAACCATCTCATCCTCTGTCGTCCCCTTCTCCTCCTGCCTTCAATCTTTCCCAACATCAGGGTCTTTTCCAGTGAGTCAGCTCTTCACATCATGTGGCCAAAGTATTGGAGTTTCAGCTTCAACATAAGTCCTTCATATGAACACCCAGGACTGATTTCCTTTAAGATGGACTGGTTGGATCTCCTTGCAGTCCAAGGGACGCTCAAGAGTCTTCTCCAACACCACAGTTCAAAAGCAGCAATTATTTGGCACTCAGGTTTCTTTATGATGCAACTCTTACATCCATACGTGACTACTGGAAAAACCATAGTTTTGACTAGATGGACCTTTGTTGGCAAAGTAATGTCTCTGGTTTTTAATATGCTGTCTAGGTTGGTCATAACTTTTCTTCCAAGGAGCAAGCATCTTTTAATTTCGTGGCTGCAATCACCATCTGCAGTAATTTTGGGGGCCCAAGAAAATGAAGTCTGTCACTGTTTCCATTGTTTCCCCATCTATTTATCTTGAAGTAATGTGACTGGATGCCATGGTCTTTGCTTTTTAAATGTTGAGTTTAAGCTAGGTTTTTCACTCTCCTCCTTCACTTTCATCAAGAGGCTGTTTAGTTCCTCTTCGCTCTCTGCCATAAGGGTGGTATCACCTGCATATCTGAGATATCCCTTACCCCATTTCATAAGCAAGGAACTTGACTTCTGACAACTTCAAGGTCACATACAGTGAATGAACAGAGGTGGTTCTCTGGTACCCACGTCTTTGGCCTCTAAATCCTGTGCTCTTTGCTTTATAACCCTTTCTAGAAGTCAGTAGTTTTATAAACATCTACTGGGTCATGTCGAAAAGCCTGATTCCCTTGTTGCTATGGGAATAGTTGAATGCTTTGTTTTCCAAGAGCCTTTTTCTTTATCCCAGATAGCAGTTCCAGTAATGGATTTAGCTTTAAATAAAATAAAAAATAGCCCATCTCTGTTCTCTAGAGCTTATTTTTCAGCTAATTTTTCAAAGTTGCACAAGAGCTAAAGAAAAGAGAATAGAGAGTGAAATCTCTCACACCCAGATGCTGCTGAGGTGGTACTGCAGGTGAAAAAGAAAAGAATACCAGATTGGGATGCATGTGTTCAGAGCCTACAGGGAAGATTAGATGATAGCCAAGGAAAGGTGGAAACATCAGATGAAAGGAGGTGTTAGGTAAAAGAGAAGAATGCACACCCAACTTTTTAAATTGTGTCTCTGCACATTGGTAAATCACATTGTTAAACCTATTGCTTTGTCCCAGCGAAAGTTCTGGACGTGCCGGGCAGTCAGGCCACTTTCAGCCCTGAAGGGACCAGGAGGAGTTACAGCCGTGATAATGGCTGATTGGTAGAAGTGGGGTCAAACAAGAAGGGTAATCCAATAGATGGAGTCTAAGTTAGGAGAAAACTTAGAGCCTCAAAGGACCGTGAAGATGCAGGAATGTTGTAATCAGAACTTCAAAGAGGGTAAGACTTGATCTCTTCTAATGAGCTTGCAACCAAACATGGCACACAAGGCCTGACAAATACATTTTCTACCCAGAAGTGTCTAGAGACACGATGGTTTAGAAAACAGATGAGCAATGAAAATATAACTCAGGAATCAGAACTGTCCCTGGAGCAGGGGAGAAATTCATAATATAGGCCCAGAATATAGCAGTTCAGAATTGCTGTGGGCCAGCAATTACCATGTGCTGCCATTCCTTTCTATGTTGAATGGGAATGTCTATTATGATTACCCTATCTCTTTCTTACCAGTATGTGGGAAAAACCTGTTTGTCTCTTAAGTTCACAGGTTTTCAGATCTAGAGGAAAATAGACCTGAGGGAGTCTTACCTACACTTGACCCTGTGTTAGATAAAAGATCTTAGAGCCTGAGACTGGTGCTGTCATAGGGTGCAACTCCTAGAGGTCTTGGAATATGGGAGGACTGTGAGCCATCCAGGATCAGAGAGCGAAGTACTGCTGTCTGTCTGATCAGCGGCCACAGGAAACAATGCCTCCTGGCATTCACAGTCTTGTGTGGTCTCCTTGCCATGAGTCTGGCCTAGGCTTATGACTAGCTTTAACTAGTGGAATGTGGCAGAAGTGGCAGCATGTCAGGTCCACCTTGTCGGGTCTATGCTGACATATAAGGAGTCTGACAATTGTGCCAGAGGGTATGTGGAGTGACCTGAGAGAAATTCTGCCATCCCAGAGTATCAACTCCGCCCAGCCCCCAGCCAACCCACAGCTCAATTCAGCCAGGGAGTGACCACCATCAAAATCAGCAGAGGGTTTGTCCAGCTAAGCCCAGTCTGGATTTCAGAATAGAGAGCTAATACAAAGTGAGTTGTTTTAAGCCACTCAACCTGGGGGAGGGTCTGTCTATAAGCAATAGACATATGAAATAGGACCAACTTGAAAAGTGGATTGATCTATGAGCATTTGATTAAAATAATTATGTAATAACAATACTCATAAGAATGGAAAATAAATATCTGGTTTGACTGAAGTTAATTGACTAAGTTAATGCAGTCATAGTCTGAGCATAAATCACAATTGAAAAGACTGACACTGCAGAGTAAATGCAGCAGGTTCAGAATGCTGACTGTATTCAGCATCTTGGGATTTGGTGTAGGATGTGTGTGCATTTTAAAATCAGGAAAAGGGGGGAAAAATCAAGTCCTAGTAGAGCCTAGAGATTTGTTTATGCTTTTTGATGCCAGAAACTTGAGATGGTTTTCCTCCCCTGAGGAAGGAAGGTCCAATTTGTAATCCTGCACAGCTGAGAAAACATATTTCCGTTTTCCCTCCTCAAGTCTCACTTGTTGAATGCTGAGTGCTTAGTCTCAATTGTGTCTGACTCTTTGTGACCCCATGGACTATTGCCTGCCAGGCTCCTCTGTCCATGGGATTTCCCAGGCAAGAAAACTGGAGTGGGTTGCCATTTCCTCCTCCAAGGGATCTTACCGACCCAGGGATTGAACCGGTGTTCCTTGCATCTTCTGCATTGGCAGGCAGATTCTTTACCACTGTGCCACCTGGGAAGCTCCTAAGAATCATTGCAGCCCCTCAGATATGCTAGGGGCTCTCACATCTCTCTGCCTTGTTCACGTTATTCTTCCTGCTTCTGTGCCCTGTCCCCAAATCATCCATCAACCTCTATCCTCCACTCACCTTTTAAATATATAAATTTGGCTTCTTACATATATAAGCAAGTGGGTAAATGAAGAGAGACATAAAGGCTTATATCTTCATCTTTCTTTTAAGTGAAGAGGATTTCATGATGTAGAGTCCTTGACAATTTGGATTTGTTCTTCACGCTATGCACTGACTCTCTGGGATTCCTGATTTTTTCTTCCAGACACAAACCATCTGCTTCATGACCGACCACAGACTGCCTCTTCAACACTATCTTATCTCTTCCCCTTACTCTTGATGCTCCCGCCACGCTGGCCTTCTTTCTGTGTCTCACACTCAGCAGACTTTTCGCCTCAAAGTCTTTGTCATGCTGTTTCCTCTGGGGAAAATGCCTTTGCGATGTGCTTACAGGACTGGACCCTTCTCGATATTCATACCTCAGCCCCAAATTCTCAGAAAGGTCTTTCCTGAATTCTCAGTCTAATCTTCTTTCTTGTCCCGCCACAAATCCATCTATCATGGGAGGTTTTGCAGTTTTTTGTTTTGTTTTGCTTTTACCTTAATTAAAAATAGCTTATTGCTAAAATTCTAACCATCATCTGAGTCTTCAGCTAGTCAGAATCTTTTTGATGGTGGTACACTTCATCCACTTTGTCCCCCTGGAAAAAGTACAGGGAAAGCTTCCACTTGGGAAAGAACTGCGTGACAACTGTCCTCTGTGTCCCCAACAGGCTGACCTCTCCCACCCCCATATTTGGTTTTATCTCTATTATTTATGGTTTGTTTGCTTATGTTTTGCTCCTTCTAGACCATGCATTTCTACCAGAGACATGGAGAAATCCTACTGAGATGACACATGCATAATATGGGGCAATAATGGCATGGTTACACTTGGCCTGAGATCAGTGGTTTTCAAAGTTCTGGTTGCATCAAAAGTGCTTGTTAGAGATGTGTACTTTCAATCCCCAATCCACATAGTCTCATTCATTTTGAGGCTGGGAGATCTGCATTTTAACAACCCTGGTAACCCTGATGCAATAGATCAGGTGACTCTATTTTACAAAATACAACCTGGGTTCCTCTAGTCTCCTCTGGCCTCTTACTACTTTGGGCTGATTCCCTCCAGCAAAGGAGGAGCCTAGGATGGTATTTGGTGAAACTCAAATCAGGGGGACACATTTGGGTAAAATGTCCTGTCCTAAAGTCAAAGGCACAGGCTAAAATAATAATTATTTGTTGATGTTATTTATATCCACTTGCTTTAACATACTTTTCCACTAACAGTCAAGAACTAGCCATATTTAAAGGTGTGCTGGTTGATTTTTTTTTTGTCAAGGCACACTGTGAATAACTCCTCAAAGCTAGAAAAGTTCGTGCATTTGATAATTGAATTGTGAGGAGCTTATCTGTCAGCTGCATGGTGTTTCTGCAGTCTTCCTGTTCTGGGCAATAAACCCATCATTATTGAAGGCAAGAGCTATTCATTAGTTATGTTCATACAGTCCAGTTGGAAGGCCCAGATTATCCAAATTGACAGTAATTACAACAGCCGGGTTGCAGAGTGGTAAAGAATCCACCTGCCAATGCATGAGATGCAGGAAACCCAGGAAATACTGGTTCAATCCCTGGGTGGGGAAGATCCCTGGAGTAGGAAATGGCAACCCTCTACAGTATTCTTGCCTGGAAAATTCCATGGCCAAAGGAGCCTGGTGGGCTATCATCCATGGGGTCACAAAGAGTTGGACATGACTGAGCATTAAGCATGCACCATTTATCTACCTATTGCTTTGTATCAAGGCTGTGCTCAGAGTTTTATATCCATTTTATTCTTTAATCTTCATTAATACTTTTGAAACAGGTTTTATAAATGAGGGAAGTGGGGCTCAAAGAAATTTAAATAACTGGCCCAAGGGACAGAGCAGGGATTAATACAAGGTCTGCTTGACTCTAGGACCTAGGTTTCCATATTACACCACAGGCTCACTCCTTAGAGCAAACCTCTGTAGGTTACAGATGGGAGAATGGCCATTTAGTATCAGAGTAGAACTTAGGACCCAGGCCTCCTGACCCTCAGCATAATTTCCTATTCATGACCTTATATATGGGGGAAATGAAAGAGGGAAACTGGGACTATTAATGATTAGTTCTAGGAAAAAAGAGAGGAAAAAATCCTCTGATTGTCCTTTACTTGCTTAGATAATTTGGGAAATTCTTGACTCCTCCAGAAAGTGTGGTTTTACAGAAATACTTACCAAAGTCTAAATTCGCTATTATACATGGAATTGGAACGGATGATCTGGGCCCTGGCCCAGTTTCCACAAACTGCTATTCCCTTAACTTTGTGGAAATGCTAAAACCATCACATAATCTTCTCCGTCCATTCTGAAGATTCTCAAAACCTCTGAAGGCCTTGTTAGACCCATTCAGCCATTACAGAGCTTTTCACGGAGAACTGGCAAAGGATAATAGCTAAGTCACGAGGCGGGTATTTGAGACTGAGAGCAGGCTGGTTTTATGAAAACCCAGCAGCTTTTGTGAATATTAACAGAAGAAGCAGAAAGCAGCACAGGCACTGCCATGAGCAGCCAAGACTGTGGCTCCATGTGACCAAGACCCACGGCATGGCCAAGGAGACCCCAGATCAGCCTCGGGCCCCTCTGTTTACTCTCAGCCCTGCCTGTGGCTGGTGAGAGCGTTAGCTGTTCAGTCGTGTCCGACTCTGCAACCGTGTGGACTATAGCCCACCAGGCTCCTCTGTCCATGGGTCTCCAGGCAAGAATACTGGAGTGGGTTATCATTCCCTTCTCCAGGGCATCTTCCTGACCCAGGGATCTAACCCCGGTTTTCCGCATTGCAGGCAGATTCTATACCATCTGAGCCACCAGGTGAGACAGGCAAACCTCTCAACTCAGGCGGGCTTTTTGTTTTAAGTTATTATCTAAAGTATCTATGCTGCTGGTGGAGGTGAGAATTGGGCAAAATGTCAAAAAACTCACCACAGCTCATTTCTCTGTGTTTTTGTTTGGTTTGGGTTGTTCACTTATTTATTGTTTATTAGTTTTGTAAATTCCACATGTGAGTGAAACCAAACAGCACTTGCATTTCCTCCTCTGACTTAAGTCACTTTGCATGATATGCCCAAAGTCCATCCACGTTGTCACAAAATTTCATTTTTTGTTATGGCTGAGTAGTATTGTGTGTGTATCTGTATATATATATATATATATATATATATATGCGCACCCACACTACATCTTTATCTACCTATCTGTTGATGGATACTTAGGCTTTTCTAAAGTGGGGAGGGATGGGGAGCAAAATAGATAAAGGGGATCAACTGTACAGTGACCAATGGATACTAAATCTTTGGTGGTGAGCACATTATACGGTACACAGAAGTAGAAATGGCATGTACACATGAAACTTATATAATGTTGTAAATCAATATTGCCTTACTAGAACAATTTTTTTAAATTTTATTTTAAACAAAAAAATGTAATCAGGACTTCCCTGGTGGCACAGTGATTAAGAATCCATATGATATACACACCAAGGAAACCAGATCTGAGAGAGACACGTGCACCCCAGTGTTCATTGCAGCACTGTTTACAATAGCCAGGACATGGAAGCAACCTAGATGTCCATCAGCAGACGAATGGATAAGAAAGCTGTGGTACATATACACCATGGAATATTACTCAGCCATTAAAAAGAATACATTTGAATCAGTTCTAATGAGATGGATAAAACTGGAGCCCATTATACAGAGTGAAGTAAGCCAGAAAGATAAAGACCATTACAGTATACTAACATATATATATGGAATTTAGAAAGATGGTAACGATAACCCTATGTGCAAAACAGAAAAAGGGACACAGATGTACAGAACAGACATTTGGACTCTATGGGAGAAGGCGAGGGTGGGATGATCTGAGAGAACAGCATCAAAACATGTATATTATCAAGTGTGAAACAGATCTCCAGTCCAGGTTGGATGCATGAGACAAGTGCTCGGGGCTGGTGCACTGGGATGACCCAGAGGGATCGGGTAGAGAGGGAGGTGGGAGGGGGGATCGGGATGGGGAATACATGTAAATCCATGGCTGATTCATGTCAATGTATGGCAAAAACCACTACAATATTGTAAAGTATTTAGTCTCCGAATAATAAAAATAAATGGAAAAAAATAAAAAAATTTTAAAAATGTAATAAAAAAAAAAGAAAAGATGCCAATGCAGGGAATATGGGTTTAATTCCTGATCCAGGAAAATCCTATGTGCAGTGGAGCAACTAAACCCCTGTGCCACACCTACTGAGCCTGTGGTCTAGAGCCCGTACTCCTCAGCAAGAGAAGCCACTGCAATGCGAAGCCCGTGCACCGCAAGGAAGGTAGCCCCCACTCACCGCCACTAGAGAAAGCCTGTGCAAAGCAACGACCCAGCGCAGAAAAAAAAAAAAAAAAAATGCAAGCAACCATATACACACAAAAATAACTCACCCCATGTAAGCTGCTGGGAAGTTTAGAGTCATCTGCCATCTTTGCTGGCCGTTCTGTGGTTTTTCAATATGACTTCACAGTTGATGTGATCAAAATTACTGCGCACAGCAGGAGTGCAGCCAGTACTTGGTGGGATCAAGCTGCTGGATGTTTATGATAATTGAGAACTTCAAAGATGAGTTTGAATCCCACAGATGTCACCTTGTCCCTTGTCTTCTGGAAATTCAAGAGCTAACGGGTTGTGCTGGTTGGAGATCACCGTTGCCTAGAGTGTGGGATGTGTTCTGTCACTATCACATGCAGGATGTTTCACAGGGTAGACAAATGTTTTAAATGTGTAGTTAGATATTTAATTTACTGTGTATATTGTTAAATATTCATTTGAAAAATGAAGTTAAAAGTTATCACTTAAAAATATATAAAGCAAACAGTAAGGATATGACAAAAATCATGAAAGTGGCACACATATGACTACAATTTAGGGTCTCCTAGAATATTGTCCAAGTCTTTGCAACCCCATGGACTATATAGCCTGCTAGGCTCCTTTGTCCATGGGACTTCCGAGGCAAGATTACTGGAGTGGGTTGCCATTTCCTTCTCCAGGAGATCTTCCCAATCCAGGGATTGAACCCAGGTCTCCTGCATTTCAGGCAGATTCTTTACCATCTGAGCTACCAGAGAAGCCCCAGAATATAATTCCTTAAGCCAAACTCTTGGAGCCAGATGTGTTCTAGAATTCAGAATATTTCATGCATTACTTGATACCAGCAGAGGTAAGTGGAACAGCACTCTCAAATCAAACACATTGTTAGTTCTGCAGTAAAGCATGTGAATAGGATAAGTAAAGTCTATAAATAGACTTACACTAATTCAGGTCAAGTATTGCAGTCAAATGAATTACAAAAAATACTGCTTTTCAGATATAAAAATGTAAAAGCATTTTGTAATTGAGAGATTTGTAACCTATGGCAAGAATACTGGAGTGGGTAGTCATTTGCTTTTGAGAGGATCTTCCCATTCCAGGGACTGAACCTGGGTCTCCTGTATTACAGACAGATTCTTTACCATCTGAGCCACCAGGGAAGCCCATTGTAAAACAGATCTAGGGGAAAAAGAGATATATCCAAGAACCTTTCACATGAACTATACTTTGTAGTTTATAAAACACTTTCCCTCTCATTATCTTATTGGTGAAGTATAATACCTCATATTATAGATGAGGAATCTGATGCCCAGAGAGGCTAAGTGACTTAGACAAGATCACACAGCTCAGCTAGTAACCAATCATGTCAGGACTGAAATCCAGGTCCACTGGCTCCAGGTTTCTGGATCTTCCCATACCATAACCCACACATTAAATAAATCTGAAGAGTCAGAGTTGCAGAGGCTGAATTCTTGAACACGTTCTCTGGAGCACAAAAATGCTTTCCCCTAGGGAAGTGTCTTATCAGACTGCAATTTCCACAGGGAGGCTTCTGGAAGGAAGAATGAGAGAGGAAGATGAAACTTTGACCTTTTAATGTTGAGCTACAGATGCATCCAAGGTATTTGGTTCAGTCTCTTTGGGCAATGCATAAAACCCAGCCCAGGGACTTCCCTGGCCGTGCAGTGGTAAAGACTACACTTTCGGTGCAGGGGGCGCAGGTTCTATCCCTGGTGGAGGAACTAAGATCCTGCATGCTACATGGCATGGCCAACCACCGCCCCCAGCCCCGCCACCGCCCCACGAAAACAAAACAAAAAACCCCAAACTGAAACAAACAGCAAAACAAACAAACAAGAAACCCAGCCCAAATGCTTGTTAAGGTTCAGTGGTATTTCAGAGGAATCATTGCCTGCTACTTCCAGGAATTCTAAAACTAGTTATTTATTGACACCTGCTATATGCCAGGCCCTCTTCATCATAACATTTTGGGGTGTTTTTACTACTCCCATCCCCCAGAAGAAGAAATGAAGGTTCAGAGACATGGTCAAGGTCCCATAGCAGCCAAATGACAAGTGAGGGTTGAGCCAGGTCTGGTTCTGCCTGGGGGCACAGTCTTACCAGATACTTGCACAGAGCAATGGCAGTGCTCGGCATTTCCCATCCAGCCCTGGGAGAGATGCCTTTTCCTGTGACCTAAGGCTGCTGGCATGCGTGCAGGCAGGATAGGTGGGGGAGTAAGGACCAAAAGCACATCTCCCATGGTCGTCCTGAAGGAGGCTTCAGACAAACTCTAGGAGTGTTCTCTTTGCAAGACACGGATGCAAAGATCCTCGAGGATTATGGGTGTGCTCTAACTTGATCTTGTGTTTTGCAAGCCTAGAGTCTCAGAAATCCAGGTACAAATGGGTTCAGCCTCCTGATTTTGATGGTATAGTCTCCTACAGTAGGGAAGTTTGAGGGAGTTTGCTGTATTCACAGTGGAAATCACAGTGGAAGTCACAGTGGGTGCATATGAATGGAAGTAAAAGGAGGGTGGAGTTTGAGGGAGGGCTGGGGACAAAGGTTAAATCGTAAAGGGCCTTATTGTTCTCACTAAAGAGATTAGAGTTTGTTCTCTAAGCAATGGAGAGTCATTGGTTTGGAGGAGGTGAACTACGCGGTCATATTTCCATGTGTGATATCTCATTTGACTTGGAAATCAGGGACTGTTTTCTTGAAGAGGTATCAGTTACCCTAGGACTGAATGGACCAGCAGAGATGGCCTTTCATCCAGGGCAGAAGTCACTGTGACAGCCAGATGTATCCAGGGTTCACAGTGATGTGACTCAAAAGAAACCATTTCCATGTGTTGAGTACCTACTATGTGCACCAGCATACACACACGTCTCTTTAATCATGGCAGAAGCCCTGCAAGGAAAGCCATCGCTCCTAGGACACAGAAGTGGAATTCAGACCTATCCCTGTCAGACCCCAAAGTCCACTCTCTCCCCATCCCACAAGCTGCCTCTCCTGTGGAGTTCAGTCTGGGCACAGAGACAGAAGAAGGAGAGAACAGAGGCTCAGACAGAAATGAAAGTTGGAACTATATGTATATATACATATAATATATATGTATATTTAAAATATATATGTAATATGTATAATAATATATATATAATTGTTCTTATTGTTCAGTCACTCAGTTGTGTCTGACTCTTTGTGACCCTACGAACTGCAGCATGCCAGGCTTCCCTGACCTGCACTATCTCCTGGAGTTTGCTCAGATTCATGTCTATTTAGTCAGTGATGCCATCCAACTATCTCATCCTTTGTTGCCCTCTTCTCCTCTTTCCCTCAATCTTTCCCAGCATCAGGGTCTTTTCCAATGAGTTGACTCTTCGCACCAGGAGGCCAGAGTATTGGAGCTTCAGCTTCAGTATCAGTCTTTCCAATGAATATTCAGGATTGATTTCCCTTAGGATTAACTAGTTTGATCTCCTTGCTGTCCAAGGGACTCTCAAGGGTCTTTTTCCAGCCCCACAGTTCAGCCCCACATTTCAAAAGTATCAATTCTTTGGCGCTGAGCCTTCTTTATAATCCAACTCTCATATCCATACATGACTACTGGAAAAACCATATATAAAATTACAATAAAATTATTCTGTCTAATCTCTTGCATTGTCTGTTGCCGGTTTGATAAAAATGGTGCCTTCCAATGAGAAATTCCACCATTACTTGATTTGTGTTTAATTTCATATGTATAGCTTTTGTTTTGCTTGCCTATCTATGTTTCTTTTCTCTCTCTTTTCTGAACCAAACTCCTCTGTTTTTTTATATTAAGAAACAGTGTACAGAAGGAAATTCTTGCCCTTTGTGTAGATTCTTTAATAAATTTGAGCCAGAATACTTTCCACTGTCTTCTTGGCAATTTCGGGATTTCTTAATGCTGATATATGGAGGGATTCTGTGAATGGAAATTTTAAAGAAAGTTCCTAAATTATGTATCATTCTTGAAGGTCATGGGTACCTAGTGTGAAACTGTGAAGCTGTATTTCTGAACCTGGAATAAATGATAATATTTGAAGGACAAAATATATATACATATAAATATATTAAATATATGTTAAACATATGTATATATATTTTATATATTATATATATATGTATGTATGTATTTTTTGGCCATGCCATGCAGCGTGCAGGATCTTAGTTCCCCCACCAGGGATGGAACTCAGGTCCCTGCACTGGAAGCATGGAGTCTTAAAAACTGGACAGCCACGGAAGTCCCAGAAGTAGGGATCAAACTTTAAAGAACCTTAACAACTTAGCAACTGTTCCAAACTTGGTCTCTCCAGATACCATGCTGCTTTCAAATATACCTGTGCCCCTAATAAGGCCGTGTTCATCAAAGTGAGATTATTATGTACCAGAGGAGTGTTCCAAGGGAACTAGTTTTAATCCAGGATTCATTTCCCTAGCCTGCTCCTTTGTGTGCTTTTCTCTTTTTATTTTTCAGAGTCTGTATACTCTAGGTGAAAACAGAAGTCATGAGAAAGAATTCAGGGAGCAGGCCACATTGCAGCTGACACTGTTCAGAAGGCGGTGTTGAGGATCTAGAGAAATTGCAGAGTTGGCTAAGATGTGAATGCGAGTTGGATACTGGATTAAGGAAGGCTGTGGGGGATATAAGCATCTTTAGGGCAACCTTCCTGCTCCCCTCCACCCCATGAACATCAAGGAAAATACCATAGGAGTCAAGGATGTACCTTTGAAGCAGTCAGAAACGATGGCATGCTTACGTGTTAGGTAATGGCTGAGAGAGGGGTTGGTGATGGGACAAGTGTGGGGATATCGTGAATGGTGACAGGCAGGGAAGGCAAGGCCCTGCGTCTTGAAAGCGCTGGAGCCTGGATGCTGGCTGTCTCTGACTGAGGGGCCCAGGCGGGGGCAGCATGCAGATGAGTTATTCCCTGGCATGAACACATTCAATGAAAGCTGACTCACTGAGAGCACTGGGGCCTCCACACACCAGTAGCCCCAAAGATTAACCCTGGGGCTGAGGTGGTTACCACTACATTTCCCAAGGGATAGATATATTATTGGCCACCAAACCTGCCTCCCCAAGCCCTCGGGGCTCATATGAATTAAATAAGCCTGGGTGAGGAGGCGAGATCAGCACCCAAAGGACAAAGGTTACCTGAGTGTGGTTTCCTTTGGCCCAGCCTCCGACCAGGTATTTATAGGATAAAAGCAACCCGAGGGGCTCTATGTGCGAGACAGCAGAAGAGACACAGATATAAAGAACAGACTTTTGGACTCTGTGGGAGAAGGCAGGGGTGGGATGGTTTGAGAGAATAGCGTTGAAACATGTATATTACCATGTGAAATAGATGACTAGTCCAAGTTCCATGCATGAAACAGGGCACTCAGAGCCGGTGCACTGGGACAGCCCTGGGGGGTGGGATGGGGAGGGAGGTGGGAGGGGGCTTCAGGATGGGGGACACATGTACATTCCTGGCTGATTCATGTCAATGTATGGCAAAAACCACCACAATATTGTAAAGTAATTAGCCTCCAATTAAAATAAATAAATTTTAATGAATCACAAAAAAAATATTCTCTCAATACAGAAGTTTTTAATTCTTTAAAAATAAAAAGCAACCTGAGGGGCTTTTTATAAAATGGTATTGTCACAATCTAGGGAACACTACTTTTTCTGAAAAAGGATAGACACTTTGCATATGTGCCATGCCAAAGTCCATGAAATAGCCAGGGCCCCCAGTTATCAATGTACCTTTGACCCTGTGTTCTTTACCTAAAGATTTCTTTATTTACATCTTTGGGAGCCAGCCTGAGTCTGTCTTACCATGAAGCCCCTGGGATATAGCTTTTCCTGGCCTGATTCCTAGGAGCTCCCCCTTTCTGTCTTTCCAAAGGCTCTAGAATCTCACCCTGTTCCCCACTCTGGCCCCACTGATCACCAGAAATTTCTCTCAACTTTGTTGTCTCTAAGAACCAGCAGATGGGCTCCTCTTGTTTGAAAGTTCTTTATTCTCCACTAATCATACTGGAAGCACACATAGCAGAGAGACCAAAATCAAAATAACAAGCCCAGGGAGGTCATAAAGTTTAGGAAATCTTAGAGAATTCATGCTGTCATGGAGTTTCTCTGGAGGTGCTGACAATGTGGCCAAGCGGAAAGGGGTCCAAATCTTGGTCTAGCCACTTACCAGCTGATGACCTCAATGAATCAACTACTTATCCCCACCGAGCCTCAGTCTTCCCTCTGGAAAATGGGGACAGAAGCACCAGCTCCTGGTGCTGATCTAGAAACAGAAAAGATCATACACATGCAGCATGACAGCTAATGCCCTGCATGTAATAGGTGCTCCACAAGGAACTGTTTTTCCTGCTAGTGTTTGGGAAGACCCCTGGGTCCAGCTCTCTGTCTTCATTTCTGGAGGGGATGGTCATCCCCTCTGCCATGATGACCTCTTCTCAAGCTTATAGGCTGCAGATGGACTATCCGGAATCATGGGCGTCACCCAGTCCCTCCAGCTGCCTCCGCCCTGCCTATGGGGATTGACTTGAAGTTCGGAGAATGCGGGATGGGCTGGTGCCCTCCTCACCAGGCCCCTAAACTGTCCCCTAAGAGGAGCTCCTGGTACTTCTCCTTTCTTACTAAAAAGGAAATGTCAGCTGTTCCATTTCCTTTTCACAATCTCTGCTCCATCTCAAAGCAGTGAACATCAGGCCTTATCTTTGCTCAAGAGGTCAGGAGGCTAAGGTATCCAGCCATGTTCATCATCTTGGTGTGTCTGTTAGTGTCTCAGTCATGTCCAACTCTTTGTGACCCCATGGACTGTAACCTGCCAGACTCCTCTGTCCATGGAATTCTTTAGGCTGGAATACTGGAGTGGGTTGCCACTCCCTTCTCTAGGGCATCTTCCCAACCCAGGGATCAATCTCGGGTCTCCTGCACTGCAGGCAGATTCTTTACCATCTGAGCTGCTAGGGAAGCTCACCATCAATGTGCTTCACATCAAAGTTGAATTTCCCCTGGGTCCTTGACCCTCTCTGTAGGTCTGTACTAGAGGTTTTCTTAGAGATCAACCTGGGCAAAACTTCATCATCAGCTTGGAGAGTCAATCACTGTCCCCAGCAGGTTGACTATCAGTCAGGCCAACAAGGTTCTAGCGCTGCCCTCCACTGAGGACCCACATCCGTGGCTGGCCTGCCACTCCCACAGTCTCCCTCAAGGTGTTCCCACACCTTGAATCCCATCAAGGTTTGGCGTTTGGCTAGGGTGTGGATTCCCACCATCACTCAGTGGAAGATCTCTGGGAAGTGCACATCTGTCTCCTTGCCCTGTGATGGCGTGATTGGATATGCAGAGCTACACAACTTGCTTCACCACTTGTGGGAAAGGAAACCAATGCTTCCTGAGTGCTCCATGGTGCTGAGCACCAGGATCAAAATGTTGCATGCATCATCTCGTTCTCCCTCACTCAACAGCCCTTTTAAAAACAGGAAAGGGAGGCTGGAAGGGGGCAATTAGCTTGATGTTTCCCTGGGAACTCAGATGAAAAGTTTCTGTTTAGGAGTCAAATCAGGAAAAACCGTTCAGGAAGACTGGGAGTAAACCAGGAAAGAATCTGCTGATGAGAAACCAAGGATGATGGGAAACTGTAAGCAAGGTGACCTGAGCCTAAGGAGATCAAGCAGGGGTCTTTGGAGTCCACTCAGCAGAAGCTATTCACTTGTAGTTTATGGTTTTTGTGAGGGACTAGGGGAAGCAAAGGTGCGCATGAGGTTGAAGAACAGAACAAAGAAAACTGTCAAAGAGCCAGGAGCAAGTGGAGCCTTTCCAACACTGTGCTGGAGAATGTCTGCTGCCCCATGAGCATCAGTTCAGTTCAGTTCAGTCGCTCAGTCGTGTCTGACTCTCTGTGACCCCGTGGACCACAGCACGCCAGCCTTTCCTGTCCATCACCAGCTCCTGGAGCTTACTCAAGCTCATGTTCATTGAGTCGGTGATGCCATCCAACCAACTCATTCTCTGTCATCCCCTTCTCCTCCCACCTTCAATCTTTCCCAGCATCAGGGTCTTTTCAAATGAGTTAGTTTTTCGCATCAGGTTGCCAAAGTATTGGAGTTTCAGCTTCAGCATCAGTCCTTCCAATGAATATTCAGGACTGATTTCCTTTAGGATGGACTGGTTGAATCTCCTTGCTGTTCAAGGCCACCCCTATTTTTGGGTAGATGTATCATACCATGCGTCAGTCTACATACTCCCCAACTCGGCAACCCCACTCTGCAGGCAAAGCTTCTGATTGTAATTTTGATGTCTATATATTTGGCATATAGGGAAAGGCAGCTGATATTTCTTTCTGGCTATGCTGAGCGGCATGCAGAATCTTAGTTCCCCAACCAGGGATCAAACCCGTGCCCCTGCAGTGGAAGTGTGGAATCCTAACCACAAGACCACCAAGGAATTCCCAGGAAAGGCAGTTGAGAGGTGCTGAAGTGGGCAGCTGGGCTTGCCTGACAGTTGTACTTTTCATCTTTGACTCACAGGCATTCTGACTCCTGTCTCAGTCTCTAAGAAGAGACATGTGCCCTGTAAGCCCCAAGATGGACACTTCCCTCTGAGACCTCACAGGTTACAACCCTCTGCAGCACGTTCTCACACTGGCTCATTTGCACAAACTCTAAGAACAAGACACTCAATGTTCTAAATCAATGAATGAACAGAGATGCACTTAGTGGTTCCTAATGAGGACAGCAGCCCAAGGAGAACAAAGTCATGATTGAGTGTAAAAGCAGAAAGGGTTAAGGCGGATGCTCAAACGGGTGAAGGAAAGGAGGAGCATAAGAACCTCACTTAGGACCAGATTGCTTCCCTTCCCAGAGATGATTATATAAAGGCGGTCATTTTATCTTTGCAGGCTGTTTCCCAATATCCAGAGTGGACACATCGAGATCCAAGGAGCTGCTCTAATGTTCACCAGATCCTTTTTCCTTCCTTAGTGACTTGTATTATTTTTCTTTTTTGAGGAAAACGCTTCACTTAGAAATGTCTGCAAATCAATAACGTTTATAAAGGGCATGTGAGTCACACAGCCTGAGGCTGGGAGGGAGATAATCGTCTATGACACGGCTTCTGCCAGGGCCGCTTTGTACACCTGTGCAGGTCCTACTACTGTGTTACCAGCCCTGTCGTCTCTGCAGTCGTCCCCTCTCCCCAGCTTATTCAATGCAATACGTGGTATATGGGGGGCTCTGGCCCATCCAGGGGGCTTAGAGCACAGTTGGAATTTGAAGGCTACAGCTGCGTTGTGAAGCTCCCCACAGAATCTCAGATGCTGAAACATTTCGCAAAGTGTAGGAACTGGGACTGAAAACTGTGAATTCCTTTGGTGAGCGGTTTGGTCCGTACTCAGTCAGTGCATTCCAGCGAAGTGACAAGGAATGAATGTATGGAAGGATCTGATGTAGAAGAAGCCAGACTGTGCGTAGAAGTAACCATCCACTTGGGCCTCACCTTTGGGAACCGCGGTGTCTCTTCAGGAAGAACGACAGACCCGGAAGAAAAGCATCTTCTCAGGTGCGTGGCTCTCCCCTCTCTGCCCCTGTCCAGGGACACCTTAAATAGAACTGGTTCTGGAAACAGAATTCCCCAAAGCCACCGTAGAAGTGAGTCAGTGTGGCTTATCTGAACGCGTGAGTTGATGTCAGAGAAGTGACTGGATATTGGGGAATGCAAGTAGACTGTGTTAGTCAGCTCCGGCTGCCATAACAAAGTGCCACAGACTGGCTCAAACGAGGGAAAGGAATCTCATGGTTCTATAGGCTGGGAATCTGAGATCAGGGTGTCTGTAGGTTTGATGTCTTCTGAAGTCTCTCTCCTTGGCTCACAGATGTCCATTTTCTCCTCCTGTCTTCACATGGCCTTTTTACTGTGTGTGTGCATCCCTGGAGTCTTTCTGTATCCAAGTTCCTCCTCCAGTGTGGACACCAGTCAGTTTGGATCAAGGCTCAATCTTTTAGCCTCATTTTAACTGCTCTTTAAAGGACCCATTTCCAAATATAGTCACACTTTGAGGTCCTGAGGGTTAGGGTTTCAACATACAAATTTTGGGTGGGTGGGGGACACAGTTCCAACTAACTTAAGATGGCCCACCTTAAGCATTGTAGGGGAAAGAAATATCGTACTCTCAGGGAGGAATGAATGGCTGTCAGAAGGTGGACTGCAACACAGCCTGCAGAAATCTAATCATAGACGGAGCAGAGGCTCACCAAACATGGGACACCCAGGCCTCCAGTCTGGGCCCTTGGATCTAAGTCAAACCTGTCTGGAGGAATTTGATGGGACAGGATTCTGAGGAATTTGGAAATATCAGAGCAAAGCAGAAGAATACCTCCACCTTGAGACCATCCAACCAAGGGAAATGAAAGGTAAAGGGAACAGGCCTTCACTGAATAAGAGGTTCCATGTGGAATCTGAAGGGCCACTGGCCCCAGAGCACTGCCCTTCTCAGACTGCACCCAACCACAAAGGACACAGCCATGGCTGAACATAACTACACACCATCCCTAGTGGTGTGGACAGTTCAGTTGAGGTGACACATGTTCAACTGTGACACTGGTGATATATGGGTTTTTAAAAATAGTCTATTTGCTTATTTGACTGTGTCCAGTCTTGGTTCTGGCATGCAGGATCTTTCAGTTGCAGTGTGCAAACTCTTAGTTGTGGCATGTGGGATCTAGTTCCCTGATTAGAGATTGAACTCGGGCCCCCTGCATTGGGAATGCAGTCTTAGAACCAGTGATACATGTTTCAACTGAGATGGTTGTGTTAATCATCCTTCCCTATGGTTCTTCTCATCTGTGTAAGAGCAGTGATAATAATGAATGATTTTAACACTAATCTGTACAGTCCTTTCAGGTGGGTTTTGATTGAGAACCCGGACCCAAAGTTCAACCAAAAGTAGATGTCAGCTCTGGCATTTAGGCTCTAGCCTGGCTCACTCCATAGCCCACTCATTTTACCACTGGGCTATGGTCTCATGCAGAAAATTCTGGAAAGCAAAGCCTGGAGGCTGGAATATCAGCTTTGCCAGTAGCCAGACAGGCCATCCTTGTTTCTGCATGTTCACTTCCATGTCAGAGAAGACACTCTGGTGGAAACAAGGGCCTGTGGACATTATCAAGCACCCTAGACTCAGTAATTAAGGATTGCCCTTGAAACAGTTTAAGGGTATCTCTGCCTGCAGACAACATCATGGTGGTGGGTTGGAGGGTTCACTGATAATTCTTCTCTGATCCTACATTCAATTTGCTTGCTTAGGGAAATTGAATTACTCAAGAGGTTGAGAAAGGAACATTGGTAATAAAGTTCAAAGACATAGTTTGCACTCAGATTTCAGCCTTTTCAGTGCTAAGCAATTGATTAAATCTTGCCTATTTGACAGTGATGAATGGCTGAGGAACTAAGAATTTCATCCCCTTTTCCAAAGGATGTCTTTTCTTGTGTCTAAATGAACTCAAGAATGGTGACTAATTGATCTTTTTCTAGGGTCTCTGCTGAGAGGCCAACTTTTGATATGTTTCTGGAGCCCAACAAGCCTAGTATGGAGATGCTAATGGTGGTTGTCCATGGGAAAAGACATCAGTCCTTCTGTTTGATTCTCAGTCATAGTAGCATGGGAATGTAGTTAGAAGGGTGGTTTCTGGCCCTGGGTGAAGATAGTATTTATGCATTTAAAGAAATAAGTGAGTAAACAAGCATGAAGGGATCCTGCAATGTGTCCCAAACCACACAGCAGTGCAGTTGACCCCAGAGCAGCCCAGCATGTAGTCTTCTTACTCCACTCATTTCTATGGTCTCGTTAAATTCTCCCACCAGGATCAAATTGGGAGCATGTAGCTCTCCAAGTTGGCTTTCCTGGTGGTTCAGTGGTAAAGAATCCACCTGCCAATGCAGGAGATGTGGGTTCGATCTCTGGGTCAGGAAGATCCCTTACAGAAGGAAATGGCAACCCACTCCAGTATTCCTGTCTGGAAAATCCCATGGACAGCCGAGCCTGGCGGGCTACAGTCCATGGGCTCGAAAAGAATCAGATATAACTTAGTGACTAAACAATAGCTCCCCAAATTAGAAGTTAGTTTCTGCAGATTAGAAACTCCCAATTGGGTTGTTTGAGATAGCTCCTGGCACTTTTGAGAAGAGGCCACTGCACCTTTGAACATGAACTCAGCAGCCTTGGTCAAGCTTGGGAGGCTGGGACCACATCTCTTTTCCTTGGAGTCCACCTCCAGTTCATTACCCACCAGGCAGTCACTGAATGGTGGGAAAAGCATTACTCTTAGTACAAGAACTCTTTTGAAGGCCCCACAAGAGATTGTAAAAAGCTCTGAATGTTGTTTATGAAGTAAACAGATTAGGAAAAGAAAATTGCAGTTGGCCCAGTGCCAGGGAAGAGAGGTTTAATTAACGACAAAAGCAGGGAATCAACAGAGCAATGTTTTATTTTGGTGGAGCTTTTTTGTTCTCTTTAACTAAACGATTCTTTTGTGTCAATCTTTTGCTATAAATATAAGCTAATCTTTTTCTCCTGCCCTAAGCACTGGACAGATTTTTTTCCCGTGGCTCATTGTGTGAGAGAAAGGAAAGATGTTTGTTATGTACTATGTGAAACAGTCAACTAGGGGTGGTGGATTCACCTGTTCAGATCATCCTCACACAGTCCAGCGAGGTTAGCTTCATATTCAGAATCTCCTCTTGTCATCTGATCGCCTGCTGTTTCCAGCCACTAGCTGAACTGAATTAGAAGCCAGAGGAGCCTGGCTGACTCAATGCTTAAAGGTCAGCCTCCCTGGGCGTTGAGGAGATGTTGAGGGTGGAGAGTGAATCTGGAGGGGCAAGCAGTCACTGACCATCACAGCACCCATGCTGACTGCGTGGAGGTGGGCATTGTGATCACAGTGATCCAACAAGGAATTTAACCTGGCTTTGAACTTGGCTCACTGATCTTGTAGGGCTCATAAGCAAGCCCAGGTCGTCTCATAGAATGCCCTTGGGATCTTTCCAAGCCTGAAAGCTACATCTCCTGGAAGAAGGGGCAAGCATTGTACACTGAGCCATCAGCCCAGCACCCATGCTGACATGCCCGCTGTGAGTGATCTGGGCATTGTCCACAGAGTTCAAAAGTCTGTTCTGTACATCGTAGATTCCATATATATGTGTTAGTATGCTGTAATGTTCTTTATCTTTCTGGCTTACTTCACTCTGTATAAAGTTTCATCCATCTCATTAGGACTGTTCAAATGAATTCTTTTTGGCTGAGTAAATTCCATGGTGTATATGTACCACAGCTTCCTTATCCATTCATCTGCTGATGGGCATCCAGGTTGCTTCCATGTCCTGGCTATTATAAACAGGGCTGCATAATCTGGTTTCCTCAGTGTGTATGCCCCTGGGTCATGGCAGTTCTATTTCCAGTTTTTTAAGAAATCTCCACACTGTTTTCCATAGTGGTACTAGTTTGCATTCCCACCAACAGTGTAAGAGGGTTCCCTTTTCTCCACAGCCTCTCCAGCATTTATTGCTTGTAGACTTTTGGATAGCAGCCATCCTGACTGGTGTGTAATGGTACCTCATTGTGGTTTTGATTTGCATTTCTCTAATAATGAGTGATGTTGAGCACCTTTTCATGTGTTTGTTAGCCATCTGTATGTCTTCAAGAAGCCATTTAATAGAGTGGACAGAGGACCGACTAGGGGCAAGGAGATCAAGGGTCCAGTGCAGCTTCTTCCATGTAGAATGTGTGACCATGGACAGGTCTCCTTTTTCTAATTTTTTTTCAATTAAAAATTTTTTTTTCTCCTCCCTACTCCTGCTGCAGTTTTATTGAGAAACAGTTGACATATACAAGTTTAAGCCATACAGCATGATGGTTTGATTTACATCTATCATGAAATGATTATCGTAAAATGTTCAGTTAACATCCATCTTCTCATATAAATACAATAAAAAGAAAGAAGAAAAAAGGGAAAAAGCAATCTCCTTGTGATGAAAACACTTAGGATTTGCTCTCTTAATAAATTTCCTGTGTATCATACAGCAGTGTTAGACATGGTCATCATATTGTGCATTATATTCTTAGTACTTACTTATCTTATAACTAGAAGTTTGCACCTTTTGACCACTTTCCTCCAATACTCTTTCCCTCCACCATCTGCTTCTGGTAACTGCAAGTCTGATCTCTTTCTCTATGATTTTGCTTGTTTTTTAGATTCCACATATTAGTGAGATCATATGTTTTCTTTATGTCTCTATCTGACTTCACTCAACATACTACCTTCAGGGTCCATTCATGCTGTCTCAAATGATATGATTTCCTTGTTCTTTTAAATGGTTAATGTTCTCCTTCATGTGTGTGTGTATATATATGTATATATGTTAACTTCTTTATTCATTCATCCATTTATGGGCACTTGGCTTGTTCCCATGTCTTGCCTGTTGTAAATAATGCTGCTCTGGGGGTGCAGATATCTTTTTGAGTTAGTGTTTTTGTCACTTTTGGGTATATTCCCAGAAGTGGAATTGCTGGATCATATGTTAGTTCTATTTTTAATTTTTGAGGCTCCTCCATACTGTTTTCCATAGAGATTATACCAACTAACATTCCCACCATCAGCACACAAGGGTTCTCTTTTCTCTACATCCATGCCAGCATTTGTTATCTCTTGTCTTTTTGATAATAGCCATTCCAATAGGCATGTGATATCTCATTGTGGTTTAAAGTTGTATTTCCCTAATGACTAGTGAGGGGCTTCCCTGATGGCTCAGTGGTGAAGAATCCACCTGCCAAGGCAGGAGACCCGGGTTCAATCCCTGGGTCAGGAAGATACCCTGGAGAAGGAAATGGCAACCCACTCTAGTATTTGTGCCTGGGAAATCCCATGGATAGTGGAACCCAGTGAGCTATAGCCCAAGGAGTCACAAAAGAGTCGAACGCTACTTAGCAACTAACCAACAACAAGGACAATGAGAGTGATGTTGAATAGCTTTTCATGTATCAAGTACCTGTTGGCCTTTCATGAGTCTTCTTTGGACAGATGTCTATTCAGGCCTTTTGCCCATTTAAATTTTTTGCCCATTAAACTTTGAGCAATATGAGTTCTTTGTATGTTTTGGATATTAACCACTTGTCAGATACATGGTTTCCAATTTTTTTTCCTGTTTCATAGGATATCTGTCACTTTGTTGATGGAGTCTTTTGCTGTGCAGAAGCTTTTTAATGTGATGAAGTCCCACTTGTTTTGATTTTACTGCTTGTGCTTTGGGTGTCTGTATGTTCAGGTCACTCAAGATGGCCGTTCTCTTGCTCTGTGTACGTCCTCCACCGGACCAGTCCCTACTTCACCTACACCCTCTCTCGTGAACATGCTTGTCCCCTGCTCCAGCTAGTGACTGTTCTAATCCTTAGTCCGGAATGGCTCCACCTGCTAGTGTTGTCAAGGGAAACATCTGCTCTCATGATGGTCATTAACCTGAGGAGGTGTGCGGGACCTGCCCCATCTACTGGTTTCCCTGGTAACTGATGAGGTAACCCGATGTCAACTCCTTCGATAAATGGCAGTCTCTTTCTCCCCTGAGTAGTGAAGACTGTGGTCACGTCTGCTGCACACAATGGGTTGACGCTCCAGGAACTTTTGCTTCAGACATAAGATTCCTCTGTCCAATAAACTATTGATGTCTCTGTCACTGTCTCCAGGCTCTTTCTTCTGTCTTGAGGCTGGGCAGCTACAGGGCTTGCAGACTTGTGGGTACAGTTCAGCATGTCACATCCAAAAATCATTATCAAGACCCATGTCAAGGAGCCTTATTCCTGCGTTTTCTAGGAGTTTCATGGTTTCAGGTGCTACATTTAACCCTTTAATGTGTTTCAAGTTAATTTTTTGTGAGTAGTTTAAGATATGGATTGTTTCATTCTTTTACAAGTGAATAATGAATTATTCCAGCACCATTTATTAAAGAGACTATCTTTTCTTCAATGAGTATTCTTGGCTCCCTTGTCAAACTTTAGTTGATCGTGGGAAGTCTTCTTTCTAAGCCTGATTCTTCATCTATGAAGTTAGTAGGTTTGACCTGATTTGCAGGTCTCAGAGTTCTGCAGCAGAATCCCCAGGAAACTTTAAAACTATTCACCTGCCTGAGCCTTTTAGAGCATTTGTTTCGCTTGTCTTGGGTGGGGCCTGGGGATTGATATTTTACAAACATGATCTAGATGATTCTCATGTTCAGCCAGGGTTGAGAAACGCTACACTAGACCCTCACCTCCAGTTCTGGGATTCCACTTTCATGGACCAAGATCCCTTTAATTAGAAAAGTTTACTTTTCTATGGAAATAGCAAGAAGGAAATAAGCATTTTATTGAGGATCTGATAGCACATTTGTGATATTTATTCTGTATAACAGTCTCCAGGCTGTCAGTTATCATATCCATTTTCAGAGTTGAAGTAACTGAGGTCAGAAAGTTTTGACATTCATTCAGCAATCCTTGCTGAGCATCTACTCTGTCTGGTGCTGTTGTAGGTGCTGGGGACACTTGATGAACAAGACAGACCAATTCCCTGCTTTCATGGAACTCATGTCCTAGTCTGACAGATGGATAATTTGTTGTTGTTCAGTCTCTCAGTCATGTCCAATTCTTTGCAACCCCATGGACTGCTGCATGCCAGGCTTCTCTGACATGAGTCAAGCTCATGTCCATTGAGTCAGTGATGCCATCCAACCATCTTATCCTCTGTTGTCCCCTTCTCCTCCTGCCTTCAATCTTTCCCAGCATCAGGGTCTTTTCTATTGAGTTGGCTCTTTGCATCAGGTGGCCAAACAATTGGAGCTCCAGCTTCAGCATCAGTACATCCAATGAACATTCAGGGTTGATTTCCTTTAGGATTGACTGCTTTGATCTCCTTGCAGTCCAAGGGACTCTCAAGAGTCTTCTCCAACACCATGGTTCAAAAGCATCAGTTCTTCAGCACTCAACCTTCTTTATGATCCAACTCTCACATCCATACATAACTACTGGAAAAACCATAGCTTTGACTAGACGGACTTTTGTTGAGAAAGTAATGTCCCTGCTTTTTAATATGCTGTCTAGGTTGGTCATAGCTTTTCTTCCAAGGAGCAAGCGTATTTTAATTTCATGGCTGGCTACAGTTACCATCTGCAGTGATTTTGAAGCCCAAGAAAAAAAAGTCTGTCACTGTTTCCATTGTTTCTCCATCTATTTGTCATGAAGTGATGTGACTGGATGCCATGACCTTCGGTTTTTGAATGTTGAGTTTTAAGCCAACTTTTTCACTCTTCTCTTTCACCTTCATCAGTAGGCTATCAGAAGTTCCTGGTTTGTCTGGGATCATAAATATCTGTCATTTTTAACATGGCTTTTGGATTATCGAATTGGTTGATCAAGGAACACATCCTTGAGAAGGTGACATATGAGTTGAGATGTGAATGGCAGAGACCTGAAACCCCAGGCAATGGGAATGATAAATGTAAAGACTCTGAGCTAGGAATAATTTTGTTGTGCTGGGGACCAAATACAAGGCCCAGTAAGACAAGGTCAAAGAAGTGGGCAGAGCAGCCTTGGGAGTTTTGTTGGTGACACTTTGGATTTTATCCTAAGTACGGTGGGAAGACTCCAGAAGGATTTAAGCTGGGGAGAGCCAGGATCTAATTCAGTGTTTCTCAACCAGGAAACATTCAACAACGCCCAGAAATATTTTTGGTTGTCACATTTGACGGGTGAAGGTATTACTGGTATCTAGGGGGTAGAAGCCTGGGATGCTGCTAAACATACTATGTCACATGAGACAGGAATTCACCCTCCCCCACCTCTACAAACACACACACACATGCAACTAGTTACCCAGCTTGAAATGTCAACAGTACTGAGGACTTCAAAGATCATTTTGCACTCTTGGTAGGAATATAGAATAATGGCAGTCATCATGGAGAACAGTGTGGCAGTTCCTCAAAAAGTTAAAAATATTATTACCATATAGTTCAAAAGAATTGCGCGAAGTGTCTTGGAAATTCATACACTCATGTTTGTAGCAACAATATTGATAAGAGCCAAGAGGTGGAAGCAACCCAAATGTCCATTGACAGATGAATGTGTGTGCTCAGTTGTTCCCTTGTGTCTGACTCTTTGCGACACCATGGACTATAGCCTACCAGGCTCCCCTGTCCATGGGATTTTCCAGGCATGAATACTGGATTGGGTTGCCATTTCCTACTCCAGGGGATCCTCTGGACCCACGGATCAACCTGCGTTCTTATGTTTCCTGTATTGGCAGATGGATTCATTACCCACTGAGTCACCTGAGAAGCCCTGACAGGTGAATAGATAAACTATATGTGTTCTTCTACATACAATGGAATATTATTCAGCCTTAAAAAGGAAGAATATAGTGACACATACTACAGAATGAAGGGAGCCTTAAATAATTATGCTTAGTGAAATAAGCCAATTACTGGAAGACAAAAACTGCTGATTTCACTTATATGTGGTACTTAGAGTAGTCAGACTCACAGAAACAGAAACTAGAATGGTGGTTGCAAGGGATGGTTAGGAAATGAAGAATTGTTTAATGGGCCCAGAGTTTTGCAAGATGAAAACATTCTAGAGATTTAGTTGCTCAACAGTGTGGACATACTTAACACTACTTAAAAGTGGTTTAGACGGAAAATTTTATTATGCATGTTTCATCACAATTTTAAAAAAAATATCAGCTCACTCTGGCTATTGAGTAGAGAATGAACTCTTAGGTGACAACTACAGATGCAGGGAGAACTAGTTAGCAGGTTATTGTAGTAATCCAGATAAGAGATGATGGTGGCTTGCATGCGGTGGGTAGCAACGCTGATGAGAGAAGTGACCAGAGTTAGGAATTCTTTTGGTGGTGGAGGGCCTGCTGATGGTTTGGATGTGGGGATCAGGCCTATGTCCAAGGTCACCCTGCCGATAAGTGGCAGAGCTGGGACTCGAATGCAGGGTTGACTCCACTCTCACTGTCTCTCCCAATATCACACTTTCCAACATCATCTAATTGACGAAAACCTCACTGGAGTAGCATTTCTTGCCATTTTGATCCATTTCACGCTATTGGGTAGGTGGCAATTACTTCATATATTGTCTTCTAAAAAAATACCATGACATATATTTCTCAAAGCCCTAAGCTTTCACACACTGTTTTTGTTTCAGCTCATTGCACACAAGCTGGTCTTTCTGCCAGCAGCTCCCAGCTTCACTGCCTCATTTGCAGTTGTGCTTTTGTGTGGCTTTAACTGTGAAGGGGAACTACAGTCATCAGCCTGTGGTTTTCTGTTTAGCCTGTGGATTAAGATCACAGACTTTATTCATGCTGGCAGTCAAAATGCTTCTAAATCCACAGATACCTCTGCAGATACCTAATTCAGTCAGAATGCTTCTAATTTGCTTCCAGTACCTGCTGAGGGAAGCCATCGGGGATGATCTCCTAGAAATTTTTGTTTTCACCTCCATTTCTTAATGTTTAGGTTGCTAGGAAACCAGACAAATATCAGAGAAAGGGCTTTCTGAGGTCACCTGAGCACCAGCTTGTGTTAATGGCCACAAATTGCAATCAAGCTCCAGTGGTTGCCAAGGTCTCCTGAAGAGGTTGAATAAGGAGACTTCCCTATGGTCTGGTGGTTAAGACTCTGTGCTTACATTGCAGGAGGCACGGGTTGGCTCCCTGCTTAGGGAACTAAGATGCCATGTGCTGCGTAGCATGGCCAAAAAAGATTTTAAGAAAAAAAGAAGAGTAAAGGTTAAGTAAGGGTGCTGTGGCTGCCTTGTGGGGCCAGTTTATTTTCCCTTTCCTGGACTTTTCCTTACCTGTGAGAGGGTAACAGGCAGGAAGGCCAGGGGTCTCCAAATGGTGGAAATAGGCTGCAAGTGTCTATAAAATGCAAGACATTTTTTATCTCTCTCTTAAGTGGCAGGAGGAAACAAACTAGTGATATATATATTTTTTCCCTTCTCTATACAAATTTAAAAGGAGGTTTCTCTTAACATACTGTGTAGCCATAATGACACCTGGTTCCACCTGAAGTTAACTATTCTCAAACCTTGAGTTAATCAATGCATTCTTCTTATGGAAATGCTTGTCTTTTTAAAAATTAATTAATTAATTAATTAATTTTTTATTAGTTGGAGGCTAATTACTTCACAACATTTCAGTGCATTTTGTCATACATTGATATGAATCAGCCATAGAGTTACACGTATTCCCCATCCCGATCCCCCCTCCCCCCTCCCTCTCCACCCGATTCCTCTGGGTCTTCCCAGTGCACCAGGCCCGAGCACTTGTCTCATGTATCCCACCTGGGCTGGTGATCTGTTTCACCATAGATAATATACATGCTGTTCTTTTGAAACATCCCACCCTCACCTTCTCCCACAGAGTTCAAAAGTCTGTTCTGTACTTCTGTCTCTTTTTCTGTTTTGCATATAGGGTTATTGTTACCATCTTTCTAAATTCCATATATATGTGTTAGTATGCTGTAATGTTCTTTATCTTTCTGGCTTACTTCACTCTGTATAATTGGCTCCAGTTTCATCCATCTCATTAGAACTGAGTCAAATGAATTCTTTTTAATGGCTCAGTAATATTCCATGGTGTATATGTACCAGAACTTCCTTATCCATTCATCTGCTGATGGGCATCTAGGTTGCTTCCATGTCCTGGCTATTATAAACAGTGCTGCGATGAACATTGGGGTGCATGTGTCTCTTTCAGATCTGGTTTCCTCAGTGTGTATGCCCAGAAGTGGGATTGCTGGGTCATATGGCAGTTCTATTTCCAATTTTTTAAGGAATCTCCACACTGTTCTCCATAGTGGCTGTACTAGTTTGCATTCCCACCAACAGTGTAAGAGGGTTCCCTTTTCTCCACACCCTCTCCAGCATTTATTGCTTGTAGACTTTTGGATAGCAGCCATCCTGACTGGTGTGTAATGGTACCTCATTGTGGTTTTGATTTGCATTTCTCTGATAATGAGTGATGTTGAGCATCTTTTCATGTGTTTGTTAGCCATCTGTATGTCTTCTTTGGAGAAATGTCTGTTTAGTTCTCTGGCCCATTTTTTGATTGGGTCATTTATTTTTCTGGAATTGAGCTGCAGGAGTTGCTTGTATATTTTTGAGATTAATCCTTTGTCTGTTTCTTCATTTGCTATTATTTTCTCCCAATCTGAGGGCTGTCTTTTCACCTTACTTATAGTTTCCTTTGTAGTGCAAAAGCTTTTAAGTTTCATTAGATCCCATTTGTTTAGTTTTGCTTTTATTTCCAATATTCTGGGAGGTGAGTCATAGAGGATCTTGCTGTGATTTATGTCGGAGAGTGTTTTGCCTATGTTCTCCTCTAGGAGTTTTATAGTTTCTGGTCTTACATTTAGATCTTTAATCCATTTTGAGTTTATTTTTGTGTATGGTGTTAGAAAGTGTTCTAGTTTCATTCTTTTGCAAGTGGTTGACCAGTTTTCCCAGCACCACTTGTTAAAGAGGTTGTCTTTTTTCCATTGTATATCCTTGCCTCCTTTGTCAAAGATAAGGTGTCCATAGGTTCGTGGATTTATCTCTGGGCTTTCTATTCTGTTCCATTGATCTATATTTCTGTCTTTGTGCCAGTTCCATACTGTCTTGATGACTGTGGCTTTGTAGTAGAGTCTGAAGTCAGGCAGGTTGATTCCTCCAGTTCCATTCTTCTTTCTCAAGATTACTTTGGCTATTCGAGGTTTTTTGTATTTCCATACAAATTGTGAAATTATTTGTTCTAGTTCTGTGAAAAATACCATTGGTAGCTTGATAGGGATTGCATTGAATCTATAGACTGCTTTGGGTAGAATAGCCATTTTGATAATATTGATTCTTCCAATCCATGAACACGGTATGTTTCTCCATCTGTTTGTGTCCTCTTTGATTTCTTTCATCAGTGTTTTATAGTTTTCTATGTATAGGTCTTTTGTTTCTTTAGGTAGATATACTCCTAAGTATTTTATTCTTTTTGTTGCAATGGTGAATGGTATTGTTTCCTTAATTTCTCTTTCTGTTTTTCATTGTTAGTATATAGGAATGCAAGGGATTTCTGTGTGTTAATTTTATATCCTGCAACTTTACTATATTCATTGATTAGCTCTAGTAATTTTCTGGAAGAGTCTTTAGGGTTTTCTCTGTAGAGGATCATGTCATCTGCAAACAGCGAGAGTTTCACTTCTTCTTTTCCTATCTGGATTCCTCTTACTTCTTTTTCTGCTCTGATTGCTGTGGCCAAAACTTCCAACACTATGTTGAATAGTAGTGGTGAGAGTGGGCACCCTTGTCTTATTCTTGAGGAAATGCTTGTCTTAAGCTATGTTAATATACTGTGCATTTACCCCAGACTCTGTCTTCAAGTCAGTTCCTTCTAATAGCTCAGAACCAACTTGACATACCATTATGTTATCCTCAGACATTGTTCCCCTAATCTATGTAAACGAAACTATTTGTATGGTAATCTGCCCTTCTACAAGATTCAAGTCAATCGTTTTATGGCTCAGGATGACTCCTGACTCTTCTGGTGCCAAGATTATCCCAAAACACATTTTATGGATTAGGGGCCTGGTGCCATTCTGAGTTTTAAGACATTCCTTTCTTTCATTAGTAGACTGACATTAATAGTGACTATATAACATCCAGCTAAAAACTAGCAGGGGGGTACTCTTTCTGCCCCCTTTTGATGTCTGTGTCAGAAGCTTTCTCTATTTCCTTTATACTTTAATAAAACTTTATTACACAAAAGCTCTGAGTGATCAAGCCTCGTCTCTGGCCCCAGATTGAATTCCTCTCCTCTGGAGGCCAAGGATCCCAGCGTCTTCGTGGTTCAGCAACAACCTTTCACCTGGTCCAAGGAAAGACCCTTAGGGAACTAAGCCACCAAATCTGGGAGGCCACTGAAGCCTTGGCTTTCCATTCTCAGCTGCTATGGAGGGGATGCTTGGATCTAGGCTAAGCAGAAACCTGCTGCTGCTTCTTAGGAATACATCTGCTCAGCAAATAATGGTATTGCATGTATGTTGGTGGGTAGGGAAACCCAACAACCTACTCTAACGTTATGCTTAAGGACTCCTCCTCCCCTGTTCTTTTTGACTGAGGTTTATGTAGTCGATACTGTGGCCATAAAAGCAGGTGTTCTCAAACTGTGGTCCCTGGACCAGCAGCATCAGCATCACCTGGGAACTTGTTAGAAATGCAGACACTTGGGCCCTATCCCAGACCTCCTGGATTAGAAACTCTAGGGCTGAAGCCCCGCGATCTCTTGACAAGGTTGTTGGGTGATATTGTGCAGCCTTGGGAAAAATCCAGTCCCAGGAACCCAGCATTTGTCAGTTGAGTTTATACCTTGGTTCTTTTCCATGAGCCTCAGTCTAAAGGGAGGAAGTAATTCATGCCAAGCACCTGGCATGCATCAGGGATGCAGATCCTCTTCCAGTAAAAGCTGCTTTTCATGATTTGTTAGGCAGCACCTGGAGTTAAAATATGTGTTCAAAAAGAAGGGACTTCTGTTACAACTTAAAGATTATTGTTTGAGTGTAACCTGTCTTATCACAATATAAAATCTGAATCACAGAGCTTTTACTGTGGTTCAGAATCTATGCTTCTCAGAAAAGAGGATGCTGGGGTCATGAGTACCTGTTTGAATTCTGGCTTCTGCACACATAAGGGCAAGAAGACAGAGAGGCCCTCTCCTTCCTCACAGCCACTCAGGTTCAGAAAATCCACTGGGTTCAGTGTCTGATATTCTGCCCAGTGGAAACTGATAAGAGCTCCTAAAAAGTCCAGGACCCAGGGCATATCTCCCAGGGCAGCTGTCCTCTCCACCACCCAGCAATGCTGCCCTCTGCCCTCTGGGGCTGTCTGTAAAAGCCAATTAGCAGCTGTGGAAAATATTTAAGCTTTTTGTGTTCCACCTCAAGTGCCAAGGGGGAGGTTGTCAGAGGGAAGAGAGGAGAAAGATAAATGATAGCAAATTCCTCCCAGATCACCAGGCACTGTTCATCTTGTGTCTTCTTCTCCTCTTCACTCAGGGTGGCATAGTGAGATATCAGAAGTCATGACTATTCCAGGGCTCACTGTGTGCCACATGGTACACTCAGTGCCTTATATATATATTATATATACGTTACCTTCGTTAATTCTCATGATGATCCTCAAAGAAGATTTAATCTCCATATATCATCATTCTGCCATGCCTTTGGACCCACAACTAGAATTGTAGGGGAGGTGGGATTCACAATGGCCTGGGGATGGACTGTAGAGGCTGGGACACCACCTGCCAGGCTATGGTGTGATGCTGAGAGCTGTTGAACTTTGGCAGCCCAGCATTCTGGTGCAAGCTGGGCTTCAGGGAGACAACTGACACAGCAGTGGTCTCGACTTGGCTTGTACACAGGGATTGTCTGGGGAGCTTTAAAGTAAATGTAGTCCCTTCCTAGAGATTCTGCTATAACTGTGCTGAGGTGGAAAGTGAAAGTAAAAGTCGCTCAGTCATGTCCAACTCTTTTCCACCCCAAGGATTATACAGGTCCATGGAATTCTCCAGGCCAGAATACTAGAGTGGGTAGCCTTTCCCTTCTCCAGGAGATCATCCCAACCCAGGGATTGAACCCAGATCTCCCAATTGCAGGCAGATTTTTTACCAGCTGAGCCACTGAGAAACTCTACCATAGGCTCAGATGGAGCTTGGGAGGCAGTTAAGCACCAGGCATGTGCAGATCTGGCCTTGACTTATAGACCTTTCAGAATGCAATCTTCAGAGGCTTCCCTGGTGGCTTAGTGGTAAAGAATCGGTGCAGTGCAGGAGACACGGATACAATCCCTCATCTGGGAAGATCCCACATGCCTCGGAGCAACTAAACACGAGTACCACAACTACTGAGCCTGTGCTCAGGAGCTGCAGATCCTGAAGCCTGCATGCCCTAGAGCCCATGCTCCTCAACTAGAGAAAAGCCTCCACAGCAACAAAGATCCAGCACAGCCAAAAATAAAATAAAAAAGAATGTAATCGTCTGTAATCAAACACATACAAAAACAAACCTCATCAAGTCCCCAGACCTCTCCAGCAACATGAAAGCTGGCACTTCTATAAGCCAGAAGGAAATGGAAATCTTTGCCAAGTTTAGAAAATAATTCCTTGACTTTGAGCAATATTTGACCAGTGTCTTAACAGTCTCTCCCCCCAAAAAAATACAGAAATGATACATTCCAGACACATCCAGTCAGTTTCCTACATAGCTTCTTATCTATTTAAGTTAAAAGTGACCCTAGTTTAGTAATAAAGTGGCATGATTTTCTTTTTTTAATTTTTTAAAAAATTTATTTGACTGTGTAGGGTCTTAGTTGCATCATGCAGGGTCTTCTTGTGGTGCGGGGACTCTCTAGCTGTGGCTCGTGGGCTCAGTAGCTGTGTCGCAGGGACCCCAGTGCACACAGGCTTCAGAAGTGGCAGCATGTGGACTTAGTTGCTCTGTGACATGTGGGATCTTAGTTCCTTAACCAGGAATCGAACTGCAACCCCTGCATTGCAAGGTGGATTCTTAATCACTGGACCACCAGGGAAGTCCCATGATTAGATTTTTTTCTAAACAAACACCCCAGAGTTTATAAATCCAAGCGAGTATTTCCCTCTCCAACAAATCCATTTGAGAATGAAGTCCCATGTTTTAGCGATGCTGTCATTGCTTAAGACTCCGTGGAGATCCTTTCAGAATTCCCTGAGAACTGTAGTAATTAAAAAATAATCTTCACAGATTACTTAATCATTGCCTTGCTCTTTGATCAAAATTGGATTTACTTCACTTCTTTAATGTCTTTGTTCCCCTGACTGGCTCTGAATAATGTCTAGCAATGTTTGCTAATCTAATCTGCAGTCAGTCACGTTTTGTCATAAAGAGAATATACAAATGAGTATGGCCCAGGTGCTGCAGGCATTCCAGGGTTTGTGATGTGGCAAATAAGGAAATGCTATCTTTATATTATAGCAGTTTGTTCTAATGTGTGTTATTCTTGTCTCTCCAACTCAGCTCTTTTGTACCACCCAAAGGTCTAAGGTGTCTTAGAAATATCTCCACAGTTCCTGTGCTTGGCACATAGTGAAGTTTAATTGGTGCTTGTTGGTTGATTAAATAGTGGTCACAGGTTTTCACCACCATGTGGATGAACTTTCTCAGCAGAGGATTCTACACAGAGAAAGATCATAGGAGCAACTGCTCCTGAAATTTGCCTCAAGCACTTTTTTTTAGTAACAGGGCTAAAAGGATAGTAAGCAGAAGGACTGCTAACTACATTAAAGAACAAGCAATTGTAGAGTTGGAAGGGGGCCAGTCATTGGAATGAAGGTGGAGGTAAAGCTGCAGCCCCATCAGTCAGTGGCTCAGTGTTGAGATTACAACTTCCTGTGTTTCAGTTTCATCATGTGTGAAAAGGGGCCAAGAACCCTTGCATTACAAGGTGCAGAAATGGATTACATCCATAGTTGGTCACCAGTGACTGAACTGGAGATGAGCTCCTGGGAAAGCAGGTGCCTGGGAGGAGGCTCTGGCCTTCTGGGGTCAAGTCTTTAGTTCTCTCAGCATCGCAAAGTTCTTTGGAAATGTGGCAGTTATGATACTGTTTTTTATTGTTGGTCACAACTCTCTGGTTACTATTCATAGCTGTCCTTTGCAGAAATGTTACTGTCTCAGCTCTGCCTTTGGAAAAGAAGAAAAGGACATGTTGGTCCAGCTTGGGCTAGAGTTTTAAGGGAAAGGAAGGTAGCTCTGGAGTCTAGTATCAAGCTGACCCCAGAGCTCAGCAGGAGAAAGGTGAGACCCAGGGGACGTCAAAGGGAGACTCTTACCCATGGGGTGCAGAGCACCCCCACTTTGTACCTCTTCTTAGCTGAGGTTGTGCATGGGTTTACAAGACTTCTGCTGTTGTGTGAGGGAGACTGGCAGGTGGAAAGCCCTGTGCTCTTCGGAAGGACCCACCAGCTTGGCAACACCTTGTTTCTCAGTGTCCAGGAAGCCTGGTTCTGAGTCCTCAGTCTGCCCCAAGAACCTGCCTAAACTTGAGAAAGGCACTATACTCTGCTCCTAGCCCTTTTTTGTGTTGGTTGGTTTTTTGTTTTATTTTAAATTAATTTTTATTGGAGTATAGTTGTTTACAATGTTGAGTTTCTGCTGCATAGCAAAGTGAATCAGCAATATGTGTGCATATATCCCCTCTTTTTTGGATTTCCTTCTCATTTAGGTCACCAGAGAGCACTGAGTAGAGTTCCTTGAGCTATACAGTAGGTTCTTATTAATTATCTGGTTTATATATAGTGTCAGTAGGCTTCCCAGGTTGTGCAGTGGTAAAGAATCCATCTGTCAATATAGGAGATGACAGAAATGTGGATTTGATCGCTGGGTCGGGAAGATACCCTGGAGTAGGAAATGGCAACCCACTCCAGTATTCTTGCCTGGAAAATTCCATGGACAGAGGAGCCTGGCGGGCTACAGTCCATGGAGTCACAAAAAGTCAGACACAGCTGAGTGACTGAGCGCACACACACACATCAATGGTGTATATACGTCAATCCCAATCTCCCAATTCATCCCACCCGCTTTTCCCGCAGGGTGCTAGCTGTTAAATGAACATTAGCACCTGTATCTTATCTCCCAGTCATGAGAATCCAATAAAACAATGGAAGATGAGTAAAGACACAGTGCAGATCAAGACACTCGAAAATCAAAGCTTTTTCAGACGTCCTGAGTTTCATTCTATGAACAAACAGGAGCTTGGCTTTTTCACTCCTCAGTGACAGTACCAGAATTGAAAATATTTGCTCTTGGAATTCAGATGAGTTTATTCTTCGCATCCAAGGCTGGCCTGGAGTGTCGAATGTGACTTTGGCCATATTTGCAACAGTAGTAATCGTGTTCTCCCCATGTCTTCTCTGTGCCTATCCCCACCCAGAGTGTCTGTTACTGGCTTTAGCCTTTCAGAACAGTCACCCAGTGCTTCAAGGTGACCTGTTGGTGGGTAGCTCTCTTTTCTCCCTGATTATTTGCCTGCTGAGTTCTTCTAGGATAGAGATTCATGATCTTTCCCTTTCCATTCTTCTTGCAAAGAAAAAAGCCTTAAGCTGGGTGTTCATTGTGATCCAATTTGACAATGAGCTTGTGTGTGTGTGACTAATCTCAGAAATGACAAGTGGTTTCCTTTCCCCTTTTCTTAAAATAACTGATTTGGACCTGAAGAAAAAAAATCCAAGTCTGTCAGAGTTGAAAGAGCACTTGCCCAGTCTCCGCCCTGGAGGAGGGAAGGGGAGAGGAGGAATTGCCACCCACCTCCTGGGTTTGATGCCAACTGTAGCATGCTGCCATGTCCTAGGTGTGCCCTGGGGTCACTGACTGAGCCTTGTCGGGGCAATGGCAGGAGAGAGGGGCCCAGAACTGTCCCTGTGGTTGTAGCTCGGTAACAGTTCTAACTGCAGGGGTGACTAAGTCGAAACAATGCAATCTTATCTGTAAAATGGGAACTCTAAACTGGATGATTTCTGAGGCCCTTTCAGTTCAACTTAGTTCAATTGCTGAACTTTAAGAGAACAAAATTCAAATGCTACCAAGGTATTTCTTTTTTTTTAATTGAAGGATAATTGTTTTACAGAATTTTGTTGTTTTCTGCCAAACATCAACAGGAATCTGCCACAGTTACCAAGGTATTTCTGATCCACTTGGTCTTATATCTAATATTAGTAAAATAGGTTTGTGAACCCTGAAGAACTTCAAGAAAGCATAGCTTTCTATATTATCTACTTGTTAATGATAATCTGAGACAGTTTCAAAGCTTGATGTTCTGACAACCAAAGCCATAATTATTATAGAAATATTTACTGAGAAACTACATAACTGGCACTATCTAGTTTAACAGAGAGGCTCCTACTCTTTTCCTCTTTACAATAAAGTTGGAGAGGGGAGGAAGAGATTCATATACATAAGAAACTAACACATGGAAAATCTATTAAATGCTGAACTGGAAAAATCAAGTGTTGTGGGACCCGTGGAGGAATGAATGGCAGCCTGTGACTTGTAAGAATGGAGAAGCTGACTCAGGACGTCTGGCTTAGAGAATGAGAAGTGTCTGAAAGAGTCTAACTCAGCGAAACAGAGAGTAGAATGGTGGTTGCCAGGGGCTGGGGAAGGGGAAATGGGAAGTTGTTCAATGGGTACAATGTTTCAGTTATGCAAGACAAGAAGGGTTCTAGAGTCTGTCTTACTACACAATGCCCGTAGTGGACAATACTGTACAGTGCCCTTAACCACCTCTTAGAAGGGCAGATCTCATGTTAATTGTGCTTGGGCTTCCCAGATGGCATTAGTGTTAAAGAATCCGTCTGCCAATGCAGGAGACTCAGGTTCGATCCCTGGGTCGAGAAGATCCCCTGGAGGAGGGCATGGCAACCCACTCCAGTATTCTTGCCTGGAGAATCCCCACGGACAGAGGAGCCTGGCGGGCTACTGTCCATAGGGTCTCAAAGAGTCGGACATGACTAATGTGACTTAGTACGCAGCACAATAGTAACAACAACCACAACACGGAGAGGCACAAATAAATTTTCAGAGGTGCTGGCTACGCCTATTACCTTGATTATGATGATCACTTCATGAGTATATGCCTATGTCCAAACTCATCAAATTGTATACATTAAACAAGTGCAGTTTTTTGTATATCCATTATTCCTCAATAAAGCTATATAAAAAGGAATGAGCAGAAAAGGGGAGGGGGAGAGAGAGAGAAGGAAGTAATTCTGGGCAGAGAGATCCTGTGAGCAAAGGCAGAGAGGGAAAACACTGGGTTTATTTAGGACGTGGTAAACAGTGCATCAAAAGCAGAATGAGGGCAGTGAGTAGTAGAAATATTGGCAAAAAATTATATTTGAGACAGATTAAGGAGGATCTTGAAGATAATGTGGAGTCAGAGACATAAAAAATAAGGGGCTGATTAAATGAGATTTGTATTTAGTGATAATCTACTGATTATTATCAAAAGGAATTGCTTTGGGTGAGACCGAAGGCAGAGCGGCCAGCCAGGGAGAATAGTTTCTACAAGCACAGCATCTCTACGAGGCAGATTTTCCACGGCAGCTCAGATCTCAAATAGACCTTTTATTTGTCTCCCTGTGTGCTTGTCACATGCCCTGACTTCGGCTTCAGAAAATAAAATCCTGAATCACAGATGATGCGATTGCTAATCTTGTAGATAGATGCTGATGGGTGTGTTGCCCAGGCAATTTGTGCCACTAATAAGGGCCACCTGGAGAAGACGCCCTTGTGCAAAAGCGGGTGGGAGTGTGAAGCATGATACAGGCTACTGGGGGAGGTAAATTCTGGCTTTTGGTGACCTTCAAACTCACAGCGCTGATTGTCACATATTTCAAAAACAGTTAAAGCCACCTTTCTCTGTAGGGATCAGGTCGTTTTACTCTCAGCTAGCCCCATCCTTCATGCTGCTGCTTACACCTCCCTTGGGCTCTTTTTATTTCCTGCCCCTTGCTTTAATTATGTATGTATGAATCTTTTGATCTTTCCACTAGATGAGAGAGCTCTTTTGGGGCTTGCTGAAATTGCAGTTCATTTTGTATATCATCATTTCTCATCCATCAATTTTTGTGGCATTACAGAATGTTGGATTGTAAAGGACAATAAAACAACAATCCATTCTAAGGGTGCCCTTCGACATCACAGACCATGTCTGGGTGATTTGGATGGGTGGATGAGTGGATAGATGGATGAACAGTTAAGTAGAAAGGTAGGTATATGGATGAATGGATGGATGGGTGGGTGGGTGGGTGTTAATTGGATAGGTGTATGGCTCTATAAATGGTTAGACAGGTGGAAGGATGGATCGAGGATTGGAGAATGCATGAATGGGTAGATGAATACTACATATGGGAGATGCTTTTTCATTGGAAGATGTTTACAGCAACTCTAAGCAGCACTTTGGTTTTTCAGATGCACAATGAATGTCAGTTACCTTGTTCCGGGTGGGGTAGATGTTCTGCTTGTGGTCAGCCACCTCTGAGGTTTGCATACTGAACTCTGTCCCAATGATGGGGACCAACACTGAAGTTGATTCATTTCTTTCTTCATCAGGAAGCAAAGGACCACACAATTTATACATCTTGCCAACATAATTTTATTCTTCATGTAAGTCAGTCTTTGGGGATATTTGGATCACTGAGTCAAATGAGAAAGTGATTTAGAGTTAAGGGTGACCAAATGTGAAAACTGTTTCCATTGTTGTTCTCAAGCACCAGGGAAGTCCCAGGATGGGGATTTTTTAAAAAAAATCTTTTGTTTACTACTCCAATTCCAGCAGCTAGAACAATGCTGGCATATCATAGACATTCAGTAATATTTATTGACTAGATGGATGAGTTATCTCATCTATTTCTCATAGAGGCTCTAGGAGGTGGATATTTCCCTTTCCACTTCAGAGATGGGAAAATTATGACATAGATCTTAGGTACCTTTGGAGATATTTTAGTTTTTTGCAGGAGGATGTACCATCTGAGGCTCATAAGAAGGGAAAGGATGCATTTCACCAGAAAAACATAAAGAAAATAAAATCCAGCTCAGCTTTGCTTACATAAGGCAGTTACGCAGGGTCTTCACCACGGACTTGTTTCCCTCAACTGTGTATTTCATCTTGTACTTACCACTAGCATCTGTGTTGATGGAGGAGATATGCTCAAGGGCTCCAAGGCAGACATGGAAGGGAGTGAATAAGGATGAAGCACACAGCCCAGCCAAGCCTTTATGTAAAATGTTACCTCACTCCCTGGTTGAAAGCAGAGACAGGATTTCCTAGTCACATGATCCGAACGAAGCGGCCCATCTCTTCTCCTCCCCATCTGTTTATGTGCCTACCCACCTGTTAAGCTCTTGGACAGAAAACCCTTTGTCATCATTACATCTCCACTGCCCAACAGGGTAGCAGGTATGCAGTAGGTGCCTCATAAATGCCGGTTCAGTTGATGGAATTTCTCTGGAGTAAATTCAGGGGCACAGCCTAGCTCCTAAGCACTCTCAGCCCCTTACTTATGCCTTCCGGTTGAGACTTGATCACACAATCCAAGCTGGGAGGAGGTGAGAGAAAGACGGGGCCCTGTTGACAGAGATGGTGGCTATTGGCAGGTTTCTATTTTGACCGTATCCAGCATTTCCATTTTTCTCTGGCCTTTTGATTGTGTGACTCCTAGTGCATGTGGGTCCATTTCATGCTTCATTGGAGAGTCCCACAAAATGCTGTTAAATCAATTAGGTTGGGGGGAAGTGATGAGAGAAGCGGGGACGGGTGGAGGGGGAGAAGGGGGAGGCAGAAGCTCTGTGACTTTGCTGTTCAGACCCAGTTGTGGGACTGCAGTGCAGGGGCCTCAGTCCACAAGCTGCTGAGCTGGGTGCAGCGTGAATCCACGTGGATCCTGCTTCTGATGTGAACAGCATCCAGGAGAGACAGAGATGGAACTTCCCTACACAAAGCTGAAATACCTGGGACGGGGTGTGAAGTGTCACAGCAACAGTGCCAAGAAAACACTCTGAGAGTTTAGAGAAGGGAGGGGAGACTCCTGGTGGGGTGTGCGTGGTGATGGTGGGCAGAAGGGATGAGGGAAGATTTTCTGGAAGAGAGAGTATTTGGCCCTGGGTCTTGAAGGGTGATGGGGTCGGCTCTGCAGAGAAGGCAGGAAGAGTATTCTGGGAGGTAGGTGTTTCCTAAGTCTCGGCAGAGTCTGGGAAGCCAGAGCACGTATGTTAAATAGTAACTCCTCTGGCTGAACCAGAAGGTGCACAGAAGGCAGAAACTGGGGTGTGAAGTGGAGTCTGTGGACTGGACCCTGGGAAGCCCAAATGCCAGTCTGGGATGCATTTAGGTGCAGTGGCGAAGAGTCCTGGATTTAGAGTATAACCCTCTGGGTTTGAAATTCGGCTTGCTAGCTGAGTGACCTTGCGAAGCTGCCCCATGGGCATCAAAAGACATTCAATTTACCCTCTCCTTGACCCTGTAGCAAAGCTGCAACAAGGATTCAGATAAACTGTGTAAAAAACTTCACACAGGTACATGCTAAGCATTCGGTAAGTGGTAACAGCTATATTTGGGGAAGGAAATGGCAACCCACTTCAGTATTCTCGCCTGGAGAATCCCATGGACAAAGGAGCACAGACATGACTTAGCAACTAAACAATAGCAACAACAGCTATATTGTTGTTATTTTTGTTTTTAATTGCTAACCAGTAAAACTGCAAGAAAGGTTATATTGAAACATGTAAGAAAGAAGGATGTAATATACTTTGGAAATATCTGGGATCTTTCGAGCACTTTGGTGAGCATCGTTTATTAGTGAGTTGTTCATGAGAACAGATACTTTATTTTTGGTGTGTCAAGGGTATAGCACCATTTATCCTGAGTCACAGTGAACCACTGTTTAGACAGGAATATTGAATTTTTAAAAAACAAATTAGATAGTTTAAGCAGGAACAACAACTCAATTTAGAGCTCACTTAAAAAAGATTTATTGAGCATTATGCATCAAATACCAAATTAAGCAGTGACCATACAAAGATAGATAGTCCATGGTCCCAGATGAGTAGGGAACACTGACATGAAAATAAATACAAAACACAATAACTTCAGTAAATGAAGTTTGCACAAGTTTCTAAATTTAAGAAATTATTGAAATAGCTCTAGATAAAGTACCTATTGCTACCTGGTGAGAGCATACCTAGGCCTATATTTTTTAAAGTAGTACCCGTCCTTTTCATGGCTAACTCAGTAAATGTGAATAATGTAATTAAGGCAATGAAAGCACTAGAACCGTAAACGTTATAAAGCAAAACACCCTGGAATTTTGTTATGTTCTGAGGGACTACAGTTCAGTGCTGGGAATTCTGGGGACACTTGAGAGACCATGGAGAAGGCTGACAAGCAATTGGATGCTCTGTCTAAGCACCGTTATACATAATGATTCACCTAGGGAGGGAAGAGGGCGATGTATGGTCATTGTCAATGCTAGGCTTCCTCTGAGCCTAGCGTTGTCTGTGTACAGCACTTCACAGATGCCATCTCTTTTGACACTCAGCAGTAACCCCGTGGAGTGAAAAGTATGATTCCCCATTTTATAGACAAGGTGGCAGAACGGGAGAAACGAAGCAACTTTCCCAAGGTCATGAGCAGAGCAGGTATGTCAGACTCTAAAGCCCTGTCTGCATTTGCATTCTAGACTCTCGAGTGTTACACTTGTGAGGCTGACAGGGAACAATTTTTAATCAGCCTAACGCAGATGTATTGCATCCTTGTAAAGAACCATTCCCTTTGTGGATGAGTTGTTGATCATTCACTCTACCTGGAGCGGGAAGATAGAGGTGGCAATTGCTTCTCTCCTGCTGTGTGAGGTGGCGATAACTCGCTCAAAGAGTCTATCTCCATCCCTCCCTGGTTTCTGACTGCCTGGCACCCCAGCCAGGGCCTTTTCTCTAAACCTGGCTGCTTCCGGGGCGGCCTCCCTCCAAGTGGCTCTGAGATGCGAAGGCTTCATTTCAGCAGCCCTGCTCCTCATCCCAGGGCCATTGAGCATCCTGCACTCTGCACGGGGGCAGGTCTGACCCAACACAGTACAAATGCCGACTTGCTTGGTGCTGATCAGTCCAACGGTGCTCTGTCTCCTAAAACCCACACAAGTGAGGACTAACTAAACACCAGACATGTCAGTAAGAGGAATAAAGGTGGTTACACTGCACATTTACATTGTTTTATGGTTTATGATGAGCTTTCTCATGCCTTCCTAAGGATAGAGAGGTACTGTGTTGTCATCACAACTGCTCTCAAAGGAAAGTGTTCTTCTTATCCTAATGTTACCCGAAAGGGAAGTGGCACAGAGAGACTACGGTTTACTCAAGGTCTCAAAAGCAGCGAGCAGGAAAGCTAGGGTGTGAGCTCAGGCAGCCCAGCCCCAGTGGCCAGCTCACACAAGCACTGAAGCACTGGGTGTCAGGTCGGTCCCTCATGGACGCAGCCAGCCTCGCTCGCTTGCGACTTTGTTGGTCTGTGTAGACCACTGTGTAGACTTGTCTGTATGAACTGGAAGCTGACTGGACACATACAGGAAGGGAGAGGCGTGGTGAGAATGGGCATCCTTCCGTGTGCAGTGGGGGTGAGATGCCATGAGGTGGGGCTGGGGGAGCGCTTTTCTCTCTGCTGGGGAAACGAAGGGGGTGTGAGCCTGTAACACTCAGCATTTTCAGTTGTCAAACTGGTCAATGTGGACACAGCAATATTTTCAACAAATGCAAAGGAGAAATATTTTGACAGAGGAAGAGGAAATTATTTCTTAGAGACTGAAAGTCTGGTCCCTTGGGCTTGCTAATCATATGTGTCTGTTTAACTCAAAGGCTATTCTTCGTGTGGGAATCAGGAGGGTGAGAGGAAAAGTACAAGCCAGGCTTCTGTTCTCCACTTGTGAGTTGGGAATTTTTTTTACAAGCCATCTTTTATTGGAGGAAAATTTCTTTACAATATTGTGTTCGTTTCCACCACACAACAGCGCAATTCAGCCATAATTACATACATACCCCCTCCCTCTTGAGTCTCCCTCCCTTCCCCCCACCCCACTCCTCTAGGTCATCACAAAGTGCCAGGCAGGGTTCCCCGTGTTTGAGTTAGGATTCCTGAAAATAAATTCATTTTCTGTCTTCCTGAGTCATGAACCGAATGGTATGCACCGGGAACATTTGCCGGTAGTTATAAATAGTCTTGGCGAGGTGGGGGGCCCGCTGCTGAATCAGGGTCTCCCAACCTCTCAGCGAAGGACACTTCAACCTGGACTCTTTATCAGTTTTACACCAGCCTCTCCCAAACACATTCCTTTCAAATATTTGAAACTCTGCCTTATTATGTAATTTATGAACAACCCTGTGCTGAATGCTTTGAAACTGTTCTGTGAAGACACACACAGCTGTAAAATTTGTTGCCCACCCCCAGAAGCACACTGTTTGGTGAAGATAAACACATGGCACAATCAGTAAATGCTTCCTGCACCCATGACCTTCTGCTCCTCATCAGGGCCTGAGGCCTTATCTTAGCCTTCCTTTTACGATTATGTTTTTCTTTTTGATAATGCTGACTCCATGGCACTTTTCTTCTTCTTAAGATTGCATATTCTGATTTTCCTTTTCTCTCTCATTTTCCTCTGTTTGTGATTGCATCTGTCCCCCAAATGGGTTACCAAGTCCCAGTTCTTACTTATCTATTTTCTTTTTCTTTTTAAATTTTTTTTACGTGGGCCATTTTAAAAGTCATTATTGAATTTGTTACAATACTGCTTCTGTTGTTTATGTTTTGTTTTTTGGCTTCCAGGCATGTGGGTCCTTAGCTCCCTGACCAGGAACCAAACCCACACCCCCTGTGTTGGAAGTCTTAACCACTGAACAGCCAGAGAGTCCTGGCAAAGCTTTAACATACTGTATTTTCTATGATCCTTCTTTGGAAATTTCACACCAAAAATTTTTCTCCCAAAAAATACAAAATATTACTATAGTCAATAATTGCATTTGAAGTCCATCATCTTCTTATGTAGAATATTTGACACAAAAACCCATATTTGCAATTCATGTAGAAGTATATGTCTGTATATTTCATATGGAATGTATCATAAGCTTCTTAATCTATAAATTGGGACAAACCATGAAAGTCCTGTTAAAAGTGGCATGGGACCACTGAGATACAAACTTGTATGAACAGAATAATCCCAATTTTAGGAGACTATTTATCTATATTCTGTAGTAAATCAAAATATTGGCATTAGCCTGCAAAATTCATCTATGTTTGCAGTTTCTATCTTGATGAAAATATTTACATTGACCTAACCAAAGAAATAAAATTTATCTCTATTTCAAAACATCTTTTTTAAAAAAAATGGGATGTGACACCCATCATCAGAAAGAACTTGTCAACTGAAAAAAATTCACAACGTGAGAGTTGCAAGTTTAGTTTTACTTGGGGCAAATGAGGACTGCAGCCCAGGAGACAGCATTAAGATAGCTCTGAGAAGCTGCTCCAAAAATGCAGGGGGAAAGGACACCATGTGATTTGGGTAAAGGGGGAGTACATGCAATCAAGCACATATTTTTTTGTAGAAAGTTTCTGCTGGTCTCGTGAAGCTTCTGCTAGTTATGAGGAATAATCATCACCATGAGACTTGAGCTCATAAAATCAGCTCCTGAGACTATCTAACTATCTGAGGACCTGTCCTGCAGTTTCCTGGAGCACAGAGTGCCTCATTTCTCCTCTCCCTGAACTCCTTCAGTGGGCGTTGAAGGTCAGTGGCTGCAATGGCACGTGATTTAGTCCTTGTAGATGGCAAGCACTCATGGCAAGTGACAATTTGTGGCTGACAAACTACATCCAAAGACTTCATAGGTTAACAAGGACTGAGACGGCCAATTAGTGAAGACTTGGATACTGGAGTATAAAATCTCTGCTGGCTCTTTTTTCCTTTTCTTTTTTTTTAAATCTTGATGAAGCCCATCCAATCTCTAGTCTTTAAAACCCATGGCTTTTATGTAGATCGTTCCTAAGTGCTCACTATTCCCAGATACTGAGGGCTGATTTTCCAGTTTCCTGATCCACACTTGTACCTGTGTGTCCCACTGAGACCTTGAACTCAGTACACTCTCCACTGAGCTGCTCATTGTCTCTTCCAGACCTGCTTGCTTTTCCTGTTGTTAAAGGCACCACCACCCTCCCTCATTCCCAGGCCTAAAACTGTAATCGTATTTGGCTTCTTCTTCTTCCCCAAAATATCCTACGATTAACTTTTCTCTGAAATTCCCTGGTGGCCCAGTGGTTAGGACTTGGAGTTTTCACTGTTCAGGGCCTGGGGTTCAATTCCTGGGCAGGGAACTAAGATCCTTGCAAGCCACACCAAGACACCAAAAAAAAGGAAAAAAAAAATTTTTTTCTTCTCCTTATTGCCACAGCTACAATCTTAAGTCTTTGTGCCTCTTAGTAGTACCAGCAATTGTCTTTTTATTAAAAAAAAAAAAAAAAGGATAAAATATAATCCACATATTGTATTCAAAGGCTAAAATTTAGGGGTTTTAGTATAATATATTCATAAGACTTCAATTATCACTATCTAATCCTATATCTGAGCTCTAAAGGAAGGGTCAGATATGGGGAAAAGTAAAGTCACTGGGGTAAGATGGAAATGAAGCGGGAGTAATGTTGGAACCCCTTCACAATCAGATCTTCAAGCAGAGAGGCCAAGGTACAGGAGCCCTGGAATCCGCTTATAATATCAAGCTGATGTCTCTGTGGCATATTTTATATCTTCGTTTATTGGCGCGTCATGGCATCCTATGAGGCAGACAAGTCAGCTATTATTACATCCACTCAAGAGAAGAAAAAACAGAGGACTGCTGAGAGGTGCCAAGACTCGTCCAAGGTTATGTAATTGGTTCCTGCAGCTCTGGTCTGGACTCCAGCCCAAGCTCTTTCCAATGGGCCACATTTTTTTCCCCCAGAGTAAAGAGATGACGTTGGACCCTATCTTAGGAGATGTAGACACATGAATTAGAAACTTATCTAGGTAGAAGCAAGCACCTTTCTTTTGAAGTATTCCTTAAGCATAGAATAAACACTAAACTTGAACTTGGCCGTTTAGTTCTAGTTCTGCTATGTATCCATTTTATGATCTTGAGGATCTCACTGAACACTTCTCAGGCTTAGTTTTCTCACCCATAAAACTGAAATGATAATAGTTATCTCACAGATTTGCTGTGAGGCTCAAATCAGGAAACGCATATGTAGTGCTATGAAAACTGTAAGGTGTGAGACTAATAGAGCTTGTTAAGCTTTTCCTTTGACTAGCAGTGGATTCTGTGGATGGGGGTCAAGGGCTGTTCTCATGTACAGGCTGTCTCAATCTGCTAAAGTATTTATTCACCCACTCAGAAATAAATTTCTGTCTGTAAGCCATCCAGTGCGTAGTACAGCCTGAATGGACTTAGATACATGCTGATGTGATAGTGAGTGAAGGAGTGGATCCTTGCTAAGATCCTGAATTTTTCTCCTGCATTTGCTCACCTGGACCAACTCCCAAAAAATCCTGCAGAATGAATTGCTTCCAAGCTGGTGTCTTACATGGCATAGTTGGAATAATCATAAAAAATTGCTGTTCTCTTCTTTTCTTCCCTGGCTTTCCAACTGGTGGTGGCACGGAGTACTTTGGTTGGATGATCCCATAAAATCTGTGGGGAGTGGCATAGTGGACCTTGGGCAGAATGAGGTGATTCAGTCTGTGACAAATTGATTTTCCTCCCCCTGTGCACTCACATCATCTCCTTTTGCATTCCAGTGCACACTGGATCTAATAAGCTGAGCCTGGTCCCTGAATCATCATTTTTTTTCTGTCCCTCTGAGTTCTGTGAGCATCTTTTTACCAGGCTTCTGGAATACAATCCCGGGCAGCCCTTCTGAGTATGGCAAACTGAGGGTGGAGGATGGGGTTTTGGAAGGTTCTTTTAATTTTGAAATCATTTAATACATTAAAAATTCATGACATAATGGAAGTACAGGGATACTTCCATTCTTGGGGCTCTACCTGGCACGCAGGTTTATTCCTTGCAGCTCTCAGTTTTAGCCAATGAGACCTTGTGGTCATGCTCACTCCTGTCAGTACTGCCCACTCAGCTCCCTATGACAGAAGAATGCATACAGCTCGGTACCAAAAACCAAACAATCTGATTGAAAAATGGACAGAGGAGTAAAACAGGCATTTTTCTAGAAAAGATATACAGATGGCCAACAGGCACATGAAAACATGCTAAACATCACTAATTACCAGGGAAATGCAAATCAAATCACAATAAGATATCACTTCATACCTGTCAGAGTGGCTGTCATAAAAAGATAAGAAATAAGTATTGGTGAGGATGTGGTAAAAAAAGCTTGTGCACTGTTGGTGGGAATGTAAATTGGTACAGTCATTACAGAAAACAGTATGGATGTTCCTCAAAAAATTAAAACTATTACAAGATCCAGTAATTCCACTCCTGGATATTTATCTGAAGAAAATAAAAACATTAATTTGAAAAGACATATGTAACCTAAAATTCATTTCCACACTATTTATAATAGCCAAGATATGGGAGCAATAAATGAATGGACCAAGAAGACTTGGTATATACATACAGTAGAATAATACATACTTGGCATAAAAAAGAATGAAATAATGTCATCTGCAGCAACATGGATGGACCTAGAGATTATCATATTAAGTCAGTCAAACAAATACAGCATGTTTTTACTAATATGTGTAACTTTAGAAAAAAAGCAGATGAACAAATATAAAAAAACAGAAACAGAGAACAAACTAGTGGTTACAGGAGCGGAGGGACAAATAAGTGAAGGAGATTAAGAGATACAAACTAAAAAAAAGATTTACAAAAAAGAGATACAAACTACTAATTATAAAGTAATAAGTCACAAGGATATAATGTATAGCACAGGGAATATAGTCAATAATATAATAACCTTTTATAGGTCATAATCTATAAAAGTATCAAATTATTATGTTGCATACCTAAAACCAATATAATATTGTAAGTCAACTATACCACACTTAAAAAGCTAAGTAAAGTGGTAAAAATTATAAATTTTATGTTACATATTGTTTAACCACAATTTTTCAAAAAAGCTGCACCTTGGTCAGGACCATCCGAAGTCTGCCTGTTAAGGGCAGTTTGCATGGCCTCACTTAGTATATGCTCTCAGTGATGCAGTGGGACCTGGCACTTGGCTGGCACTCAGATCCAAAGGACTTTTCAGGTTTTTGTTTTATTTCAATCCAATCAATCATTAAAAAAAAAAAAAAGTCCCACATCCACCAGATGTCAGGGATGGTCCTAAGCACTAGGGAGGGAAGTAAAATTTAAAGCTATTTCTCTGCTTCCATCTGGTGGAAGCCATCATCATTTCTCTCCTGTAGTTTACATCATATTTCTTTCCAACACAAAATATCCCTGCTTCACTCAGGGTAAAAGCTCCTGTCCTCTCCTTGGCCCATCTATTCGTCAGTCCTCTCCCCTCCTACTCTCCCAGGTTCGCTGAGCTCCAAACTCTCTGACCTCCCCACAGACCCAGGTACACACTCACCTCAGGGCCTTTGCACCAACTTGCTCTTTCAAGCACTTACTACAAGCTGTACTAGTCCATATGATCATTTCCTTACCTCTTTCATGCCTTCATAAAAATAACACCTCACTAATGGGTTTTTGTCTGTTTTGTTCACTGAAATATATTTAAAAAACAAACTAAGTATTTTGTATTAGGGTACAGCCTATTAGCAATGTTGTGATAGTTTCAGGTGGATAGTGTAGGGACTCAGCCATACATATATATGTATCCATTCTCCCCCAAGCCCCCTTCCCATTCAGGCTGCTGCATAACATTGAAAGGAGTTCCCTATGCTATGTAGTAGGTCCTTATTGGTTATCCATTTTAAATAGAGCAGCGTGTAAGGCAACCATAAGTTTGTTCTCTAAGTATGTGAGTCTCTCTGTTTTTTAAGTTCATTTGTATCATTTTGTTTTAGATTCCACACATAGGGAATGTCATATGATAACCTAAATGTCCTTCAAGAGAGGACATTTAGGAGAAGAAGATGTAGTGCATATATACAATGGAATATTACTCAGTCATTAAAAAGAATGTAATAATGCCATTTGCAGTAGCATGGATGGGCCTAGAGAGTATCATACTGAGTGAAGTAAGTCGGACAAAGAAGGAGAAATATCATTTCACTGAAGGATCTTAATCACCTGCAACAGTGTACTCAGGAGATAGGTCTTCAATGAACAAATGAAGGAAGGACTTTGCCAGGTAGTATGGGAAAACAGGACATGTGGTTGAGTGTGAAATCTTTTCTTTTCCCACAGTCCTGTTCTTTTTCATCTGCATCTCTTTGAGCTTCCGCCCAAACCTACTTTGTGCTGTGTGGGTAATGTTCACCTCTATCTCCTAACACCCTGGACAAATGCTGCATGATTCCTCCAGCACTTACCGCCAAGTTCTGCATGCAGTGCGCACTTAGTACATTGTGGGTTGGCTGAAGAAGGATCTGAGTCTTGCAGAAAAATAGTTAACAGTTTGGGGGGTTGATGATGACTGTGGGCTGTAATATTCAGGGAAGGAACTCTGGAGCTGGACACTGAGTCTGGAAGAGGGAACAGAAAGGGAACTCCAGCTGGAGGAGAAGAGAGCAGAGGGCTGGAGGCTGGGATGCATTTGGGGCCTTTGGATTGACCAAAGTTTCCTCCTGGGGGGGCGGGGGCAAGAGTGTTCGCATCTTTTGTTTCCCCACTTTCTGCGCTGTTGTGCATCTTCAGTGTCTGGCTCCCTTTCCTTCAGCTCACACTTTTGCCTCCTCTCTGCCCCAGAAATCGCCTGTGGCCTTGTGTCATTGGCCAGCAGGTGTTTCCATTCATTGATGCAGCATGCTGGCCAACTGAAAAACTCACCTGATGCCAGGAGATTCCCTCCCAGACTTTCCTTTCTCTCCGTGCCCATTTCTTCTCGAGGGAAGACCTGCAGGCCATTCCTCCCTTTGCTCTTCAGTGGACGTGTTGCCCTCTCTGGCACTGGGCTGTCCTCTTGTCATTTTGTAATAATCTGTTTCTTCTGTTGAGCTGTAATTCCCTACAGACCCGGGTTGTACTTGTATCTTTCATCATATCCATACCTTTTATGTGGCTCATAAACAAATTCAAACAAAATGAATTGCAGAGTGAATGCCCGGATGGATGCTGCTGTGTGAGGCAGAGAAAGGCCCAGAAGAGTGGTCCATTTGACCAGGTGGAAATGGTGGGTCATCCTCTAAGGGGTGCACTTCCCAGGGAGACTGTAATGATTAATAGCATTTAATGTGTACCAGGCAGTATGCCAAGCATTTCCTGTCCCTCATTTATTCTTTAGAACAATCCTGTGAGGTAGATTCCATTAGAATCTTGGAATCTAGATGGAATCTAGTTATGCTTGTGCTGAATCCTCCCAACCCCACTATACTGGGTTGTTTTAAGCTTGGTAAGAAGAACCTTCATAACTTTCAGGACTCAGTTCACATGTCACCTCCTTGGGGGAACCTTCCTTGACACCCCCCCCCCATGTCTAAAGCATACTCTTCCAGGGAATTCCCAGCCTGTCCAGCAGTTAGGACTTGACACTTTCACTGCCATGACCCAGGTTCAACCCCTGCTTGGAGAATGAAGATCCCACAAGCAACATGGCATGACCTAAGTAAATAAACAAACAAATAAAGCATCCTCTTCCTGCCATCAGCCTCCATCACAGCACCCCACACCTTTCCTTCCGAGCACTTATTACAAGTTGAAATTGATCATTGATTTTTTTTTCTTTTATAAATTTTTCCTTTCCCTTCCTCCCAACAGAAGGTCCACAAAGAAAATGGCCTTGGTTGGGTTGCCCAGCATGTCGCCTGCAGTGCTGTGCAAAGCACTGGCACGCAGTAGGCTCACACACACGTTTCCTGAATGAATGACTCTGACATAATCATTTTGTACCTTATTTAATGCCTGTGAAATTGTAAGGAATCGATACATACCGATGCCTCAGGGAGGTGCTTTAAGTATTTCTCTCTATTAGTCCGATTCTTTCACATTCAAAAAATATTTTCACAGCTGATTTTTCCACAAAAATGGATAAAGAAGCTGTGGTACATATATACAATGGAATACTACTCAGCCATAAAAAGGAACACATTTGAGTCAGTTCTAATGAGGTGGGTGAACCTACAGCCTATTAGAATAAAGTAAGCAGAAAGAGAAAAGCAAATATCATATATTAATGCATATATATGGACTCTAGAACCATGGTACTGATGAGCCTATTTTCAGGGCAGCAGTGGCGAGGCCGACATAGAGAACAGACTAGTGGACACAGAGGAGGAAGGAGAGGGTAGGATGAAGTGAGAGAGTAGAATGGAAACATTTACATTACTATATGTAAAATAGATAGCCAGTGGGAATTTGCTCTAGGTCCAGGGAGCTCAAACCAGGGCTCTGTGAACAAACTAGAGAGGTGGGATGGGGTGGGAGGAGAGAGGGAGGTTCAAAACGGAGGGGACATATGTATACCTATGTATACATCACACCCCACATCTTGAGGTATGGTAGAAACCAACACAATATTGTAAAGCAATTATCCTCTGATTAAAAATAAATAAATTTTAAAAATTCTGTGAAGCTGGTTATTTTTTTCTTTAAAGAAAGTATGTTGCACCTACTATAAGCTGGTAGCATATATACTTAAGTAGATAGTATAAGTGCTTTACAAATGTTATCATAACAACCCTGTGAAGTAGGTACTGTTATTCCCATTATACAGATAGCTTAAGTGATTTGCTTAAGTCAATAAATGGCAGAGCTAGAATTTGAACCCAGGCAGGCTGGCTCCAAATTTCTCAACTGTCGTGCTATGTTCCTCTTCAGTCCCTTAAGGAGGAAATGGGTAACAAACTTATGGCAGAAAGTGAAGAGGAACTAAAGAGCCTCTTGATGAAAGTGAAAGAGGAGAGTGAAAACGCTGGCTTAAAGCTCAACATTCAGAAAACTAAGATCATGGCATCTGGTCCCATCACTTTATGGCAAATGGATGGGGAAACAGTGGCTGACTTTATTTTGAGGGGCTCCAAAATCACTGCAGATGGTGACTGCAGCCATGAAATAAAAAACACTTGCTCCTTGGAAGAAAAGCTATGACCAACCTAGACAGCATATTAAAAAGCAGAGGCATTACTTTGCTGACAAAGGTTCGTCTAGTCAAGGCTATGGTTTTTCCAGTGGTCATGTATGGATGTGAGAGTTGGACTATAAAGAAAGTTGAGCGCCGAAGAACTGATGCTTTTGAACTGTAGTGTTGGAGAAGACTCTTGAGAGTCCCTTGAATTGCAAGGAGATCCAGCCAGTCCATCCTAAAGGAGATCAGTCCTCAGTGTTCATTGGGAGGACTGATGTTGAAGCTGACACTCCAATACTTTGGCCACCTGATGCAAAGAGCTGACTCATTTGAAAAGACCCTGATACTGGGGAAGATTGAAGGTGGGAGGGGAAGGGGATGACAGAGGATGAGATGGTTGGATGGCATCACCAACTCAATGGACATGAGTTTGGGTAAACTCCGGGACTTGGTAATGGACAGGGAGCCTGGCGTGCTGTGGTCCATGGGGTCACAAAGAGTCGGAAGCGATTGAGTGACTGAACTGAACTGAACTGGGTAGCAAAGGGAGGAGAGGAGGTTATCATTTATTGAATCTACTAGATCCAGGAACTCTGCTAGGTCATTTCAATTAAGTTTCAAAATTGGATATTATCTCAGCTTTATAAACTGAGAAATTGTGGCTCAAAGAGATTAAGTAACTTGCTGAAAGTTATAGAGATCAATAGTAGCAGAGTTGGGATTCAAACTCAGATCTGTTTGGTTGTAGAGTTCTGTTTATTTCCCCTTCTTTGTGTCAAATGGAAGTTAATTAGTTAATTAGAGCAGGCCCCAAATTTGCTTGGTGGCTCAGTGGTAAAGAATCTGTCTGCCAATGTGGCGATGCGGGAGATGCAGTTTCGATCCCTGGGTTGGGAAGATCCTCTGAAGGAAATGGCAACCCGCTCCAATATTCTTACCTGGGAAATCCCATGGACAGAGAGCCTGGTGGGCTACAGTTGATGGGGTCGCAAAAGTCGGATACGACTTAGTGACTAAACAACAACAAAACCAGGATTAGAACCCTGGCTCCCCTTCTGGAAGGGTCATGCTCCTTACGAAAGACCAAGGTGTCCTTTCCCTAATTTTACTGTAATGGAGAAGCAGCTCTTCTCATCACAACATGGTTTCTCTTTGCATCTCTGCTGAGCACGATTGATCAGGCTCCGGCTCATGATGGAACCAGCCCTTGAAGAGTTATCAGAACAGTCTGCTCAGCCTCTCTGAACCCCGCTTCCTTGATTAAACGATTGGAGGCACAAACGTGCATGGTTCCTGCCTCAGCAGCTTCTTGCAAAGGTCTAATGACATTATGCACAAGAAAGGAATTTGAAGACTACAAAACTCTATGAAAGAAACACAGAATAGTGGTGCTTGAAGAACAAGCCCTGGGGAGACAAGGACAAAAACCTGGCAGAACTTGTGCCTTGGTACTTTTGAGTGATTTCTCTGTAGGTGTGTCCTAGACCTAATTTCTGTTTCAAAGTCATGATTTTCAGGTCCATTTTTCTCCAATTGTCCTTTCTATACTAAAGGTGGTTAGCAAAGCAAAAATCACCATCCATCCATCCATCCATTTATTCACTATATAATAAACATCCCAGTTACTGTAGATAGGATACAGTGGCCAAAATAATGGAACTCCCCCAGCATAGTCTTAATGGAAAGATGTGTGTGTTTATGTATGTTTGTGTGTGCACACATGTATACACACACATATTTAGTATATTATTGAACACTTAAAAATCACTAAAGTAAAGGATTTTCCTGATGGTCCAGTGGTTAAGATTCTGCAGTTTCACTGCAGGGGGCTCGGGTTTGATCCCTGGTCAGGGAACTAAGATCCCACATGCTGCATGGAGTGGCAAAATAAACCCAAAATCCCACTAAAGTAAGCACTTTACACACCTTTTCTTATTTCATCTTCATAGAAACTTGATAATAAAGAGATTATCCTCCCATTTTATAGATGAGCAAACTAAGGCTTACAAGTTAAACAACTTGGCTAAAGCTCAATGATTAGAAAGTGTAGAGCCAGGATTCATTTTAAACTGTAACTCCAAAGCCCAAATACTATCCTGATGATTGCACTAGACTATATGAATATAATTGCTTTAAACTTTCCCCCTTTTTTTCTGGAAGTTTTTATAACCTTTGCTGGCGTTTATCAATCATAAAGCTATGGGCATCAGGCAGATTGTAAAAAAAGGTTACCTGCGACTGGCTCAAGAATGTATCTTAGGGGATGGTATGAACTAAGATGGAAATAACATTGGCCTATAATGGATCTAGCGGCTTCCCAGGTGGCACAGCAGTAAAGAATCCACCTGAAATGCAGGAGACAGACACAGGTTTGATCCCTGGGTAGGGAAGATCCCCTGGAGGAGGGCATGGCAACCCACTGCAGTATTCTTGCCTGGGAAATCCCATGGACAGAGAGCCTAGCAGGCTGCAGTCCATGGGGTCAAAAAGATCTGGACATGACTAAGCAACTGAGCACACACACATAATGGAACAAAATCTGTAGGATGTAGCAACATCCCTACAGGGATGGATGAGTAATGTTTGGAAAGTAGCATCAGAAAGTAGTTAGCATATTGATGATTAAAAATCTAAGCTTTTAAGGATGAGCTCACATGGAAATTTCTTTTGCCTGACTGTACCTATCCATGCTGTATCCACTATGGTTTTATCAGGACAATGGAGCCACCATAAGTGATAGGGAATAAGGGATACATCACAGGTATAGACCACAAACACAGCAAAAAAAGAAAGAGAAGAGAGAGGGAGAACCTAAGAAAGTCATTCAGCAAACATATGCTCTTCCTTGGCTCTGCTGCCTTGAGATCATGGCAGGTCTCTCTGAGTTCATTCTAACTGTTTAACTTATGTTATTTAAACTTATTAATATTGACATGTTAAGACAACAGTTTTCACAGCCAGAAACAATATTTCTTTGGAAAGAGTGTAATGTTGGGGTCAGACTTCCTCACTGTGTGATTTGGGCAAATAATAATGGCTTAATAATGGCGGCTCTCATTCATTAAGGGCTCACTGTATGCCAGGCACATTGCCAAGTGTCTTACATACACTGTCTCATTTACTAAAATCAGGTACCATTATTACCCCATTTTGTAGAAGAGATAACTGAGGCACAGAGAAGACTCATCCATAGTCACAGAGTAAATAGTGAAGCTGGGAACAAAACCCCAGTTGTCTGACTCCAGAGCCAATGTCATAGCAACTCCTCTGCACTTCAGCGTGGCTTTCCCCTCTGCCAGTTGGAACAGTAACATCTAATGTTTCATTTTTGTATATATAGGGGACAAAAAATGTTAGAAAATATTGAATGTATCTGGCATTTCGTAGACTCTTGATAAATGGTATTTTGCACACACAAAAAAATTCTCAGGGCTTTTGTGCTCTGTCTCATTTGGCCTCTTAGAGATTCATTAATTGAATTTATTGTCCCTGTCTCATTTAACTTATCAAGTCATTTGGCAGAGGTGATCACTTTGCTGGTAAAGTGGTTCTCAGGCTCTTTGCCTGGCTCTTCCTCACCATGATGTGTGTGTGTGTGTGTGTGTGTGTCTGTGTGCCTGTGTGTCTGTGTGTGTGCTGTGTATGCACAGTGAGAGTGTCTGTACCAAGGCATGGGGGAGAGCTGTGATGTGTTTAAAGCTGTGAATGTTAATCAGTGAACAGGAGAGGCAGTAGGTATTTGAGCCCCTTTGCTGGCCTGCCAGCTGCAGGATACAGCAAAGTCACTGCCTGCCCTGGAGTGTCCTGGCCTCCCCGTCTCAGTGGCCTTCCTGCTCCACTCAGGTGTGGCTCTCTGAAGGGTGCACTCATTGTCATTATCGTGATCCCTGCAGCAGGCAGCTGGAACCACGGCCAGACAGAAGAGACAGGAGCCAGAGTGCAGGGGACTTCTCAAGGTCGCAGAGCTTGGTTGTCTGCTGGTGCTCTGCACGGATTGTGGTATATTAGTTCTCTGACCAGGGTTCAACCAACCTGCAGCCCAGGTCCCTTTAAAACAATAAAATAGTTTGAGCTTACAAAATCTAAACTATGGGAGGGGGCCCCTCTCTGCTACCGGCTTTAACGGAGGCCGCCTCTGTCTCCCATGCTCTGCTAAAAGTGGCGGGTCCTGTGTCCCGTCTTTTCTTGGAAGAGCTTGTCGCCCTTTGGAGTTAAGGTATCCTAGTTACCTTGTGACTCTCTGATGGGCTCCAGAAAAGATATGACTGTTTAGATTATCTAATTACCTTTTACTGTCAGATTGAAAGAAAGATTCCCTTTGCATCTTTCTACATCCTAAGTGGGGCTTCCCAGGTGGTGCTAGTGGTAAATGCAGAAGATACAAAATGCCAGTTTGATCCCTGGGTTGGGAAAATCCCCTGGAGAAGGGTCTGGCAACCCACTCCAGTATTCTTGTCTGGAGAATACCATGGACAGAGGAGCCTGATGGGCTACAGTCTGTGAGGTCACAAAGAGTTGGACATGACTGAAGCGACTTGGCATGCACACACGCATATCCTAAGTGATATGAGACCCTGCAGCTAGGCAGTTCTTGTTTATTTCTCAGAAACATTTGTAGTCAAATATTGGCTGGGCTGTAGTCATCTTGAGGCTTGACCTGGGTTCAGGATGGTGCACACACAAGGCTATCTGGTGTGGTTGTTGGCTGTGGTCACCGCTGGGGCAGTGGCTTGGGCTTCTCACAGCATGGCAGCTTAGCTCCAAGATGCAGCATCTATAGAGCTAGCATCCCCAAAAACCCAGGTGGAAGCTGCCATGCATCATCAGCCTACCTTGGATGCAGCAGCGTTTCTGCCATTCCAGGGTCAGCCCCATTCACTGTGTGAGAGGCCCACACAAGGGCCCGAGTACTATGGTTCACAGGGGGCTCATCTTGGAGACGGGCTAAACCACAATTAATAATGGGCCCCACATCATTTTAATTCCTGCCCTTTACTTTGCTCTTTAGCAATAATTCTCATCTGAGGGGCATGCTAGTACAGTGGGTTATTGTACTTTTATGAGACTCAGGTTCCGCAATTATAAATTGGGAATAAGACTCCCCTGGTTATCATTAGGAGGGAAAGTCATCATTTAGGTACTCAGAAATGCTAGTTGTTATAATTGACTCAGATGTCTTGAATGCTAAGTACAGGTCTGTACAAGGCTCTCTGCACATGTTATTTCATTTAATGTCCCAAATAACCCTGTGAGGGATGTACTAGGCTTATCCTCACTTTACAGACAAGAAAGCTGAAGGTCAAAAAGTTTTAAAAGCTTATCTAATGTCACACAGTTAAGAAATAGAAGAGCCACGCTTTTAATTATGGCATAGATTGTCTTTGTAATTATTATCTCCCTCAAAAAATTGGAAGCGTCTTGAGATAAATGGTTTTATATTAATAATTTTTTGTATTCATCCTAGTCTCCAGCTCAGAGATAGGCACAGAGTAGATGCTAAAACAATGACATTTGTTAAAGAGATAAAGGAAACTAATTGGCAGCAAGCATGGGAATATAGAAATTCTCATCTAGCACAGTGACTTGCTACAGGGCTCTCTTGGGAGAATTTTTTAAAGATTTTTTTTATTTAAAATTTTTTAAAAAATTTTTGGCTGCTCTGCACAGATTGTGGTATATTAGTTCTCTGATCAGGGTTCAAACCCATGCCCCCTGCCATGGAAGTACAGAGTCCTAACCACTGGACTACCAGAGAACTGGGAGAACTTTTTAACCTCCTTTGTACCCTTTCAATGAAATTCTCAAGGTCACAGAAAATGCCCCCTCATGGCTCCAAAGGAGGAGGGCTAAGATTGATTGTATTTACCTATTTTTACTGTGGTGAAATCTTGTCAATTTCAGCCTGATACCAAAACCCAAGTAGTCTCTACAGTGACATTTGTTTCAGAGACTCTTACAGACTTTTAAATATCACCTAGTGCTCTGTAATCGCACTGCCTGCCCACATAGGACACATTCAGGTTTATTAATACTCTAAAAACCTTGTGGTTTGATGCAAATCTCATCCTGTCCTGCTTCCCCAAATCTCTGAATCCCAGCTAATTCTCAAAAGCTACTAATCAAAAAGACATTGATAAAGGCTTCTGTGAGGTTAGGGAGAGAGGTATAAGAGAAAATAATGACAGGTCACTCTGTCCCCACACCACTCTTTGAAATTCTGTTTCTATGAACTGCCATAATTAGCTGGGTTTTTTTAAATGTTTATTAGTCATCTTGAAATGAAAAGAGTCATGATTTCCTGCAGAATTATAAATAGTTATGGAGTGGCTGACCTCTAACAGAAATCATGGTTTCTGTGGCCAGTGTTAGATGTCAGGAGGAATTAATTGGAGAAAGAGATACACAGCTCTGCAGAAAGCACAAAGTTTCTGAAAACTCTGCCCAGAAAGGACTTGGAAGGGCCCAAGACATGTAAACCCTGAAACAGATCATGGCCTCTGTATTCTCTCACTGTTAACTGCAGGATGCTGTCAGAGCCACCCAGTTGGGTGCTCACATTCAAATAACTCCTGCCCACTCCCAGCCACCCCTTGCATCCCTTGATTGAGAATCTACATGGAATGAGGGGGTAACAGAAATATTGGTGCTACTATTATCTCTTTTGTAGTACCAGTTCTGATGATAGCTTGAGATAAAATCATCTGGGAAATCTAGGTTTAAGGAACGGTTATGGATTCTTAGAACTAAAAGGTATGTGAGAACACAGATTCTCAAAGTGTGGTCCGTGGACTCATGTGGGTTCTGAAACCCTTGTAGGAAGTAAGTGATGTCAAACCTGTTTTAACGATAAAACTAAGATCTTACTTTCTCTCTGCCATTTTTATTTATTTATTTTTTCAACGTGTCGACATTTGACCGATGAGGCAAAAGCAGCATAGATGAAACTGCTGGCACTTGGGGGCAAATCCAGGTAGTGAACCCAGCTGCACTGGTAGTTGGGGCATTCTTTACCATCATGTACTCACCATACAAACACTGCCTCTTTCCCATAAGACTGTCCTTAATGAAGCAGTGAAAAGTATTAATTTAGTTTAGACTTGGCTTTTGCATACACCTCCTTTTTAATATTCTGTGAGGTAAAATGGAAAGAACAGTGCACATAAAAACACTTCCACTGTATCCTAAAGCAAGGATTGCTTAGTTGTCTAGGGAGAAAGCAGTTGTGCTGTTGTTTTAATTATGAGCTGAATTAGCCAGTTTTTTTCCTCCCCAAGAAACCCCATTTCTGCTTTTAAAAAAGTGACTCTCAATCTATGGTTATTTAGACTTGGATATTTGGCAAACAGTTTCTCAAAAATGAATGAAGTGAACCTGTCACTTCAAGGCAGCTTACTGGCAGAATTTGTTGCAGTCACAAAATACACAT